>NC_139030.1:64504835-64567659 GCF_964662115.1 Mustela nivalis | reverse complement strand
TCCCATTTTTCCCTAGAGGAGATTTTGATACAGTGACTTGCAGCAAGGACAGTTACCAGATCTCTGAGGCTCACATTTATGAGATGATAATTTTGCTGTTTAACCTCCTAAAATTTGCCTCATTCCACACTACAAGCCTCTGTATGTTCTTAATGGAATAAATCTGGATAGAGCCCTTAGTGAAAATCTGACTAGAAATAGTGAATTTAAAAGATACGGAAGAGTAGGAACTAGAAATGGATTCTTTTAGCCCCCACAGAGTCTGGAAAATGAGTTTATTCACATCTTTGACTTTATTAACTCCTGGATTTAATTTGCTGATTACCAACCTTTCTGCTATTTAAAATAACTCGTTCTTGGAGCACCCGGATGGCTTAGTTGGTTAAGCATCTGACTTTTGATTTTGGCTCAGGTCGTCGTCTCAGAGTTGTGAGATCGAGCCCTTCATTGGGCTCTGCAGTCAGTAGGGAGTCTGCTTGAGATTCTTTCTCTCTTTCCCTCTGCCCCTGTCTGCCCCCCAATGTATTAGTTGTACCCAAACATTGTGGAAAATGTTTTCTTTTATAACTTTGCCTTGTTGGGAGAGAGAAGAGTTTGACTTTTCAAATCCCTGTCTTCTCATCTCCCATCATCAGAGTTCTTTTTGAAGTGACTAAACCACTCAGGTTGTGGTGTATTGGGTGATCTAGGGTGAAATTGCTTAAGCTTTTGAGATTTACTGCTTCCCACTAATCGTCAACAGTGGGAAATCAGTTTTCATATTCCGTGTTGGGGGTTAGGAAAATGAGGTGGTTATTCCTTTCTCCCCCTCCCCCAGATCTGTTCCCTGCCCTCCTCTTGGGTGAGCAGCGGTGCTGATTGTGTCCTCCAGGATTCTGACTGGATTGGCCACTGGGGGACTTGAGAGCTGAGGGTGGGAGGAGAGAGGTAGCAGGTAGCCTGACCCTGGGCCATCGTCCCTGCTTGTCTGCTGCTTTTTCACCATGTCCCTCTGAGGAATCACTCTGCCTCGTGGGCCCTCTTCCCTGGCTTCGGGGGCATGCTTTTCTCTCTTGTGTCTCCACGTTGCTTTTTGCCTGACTAGCCCTTGGTTCCTTCATCCTCCCCGCATCTTTGTAAGTAAGTCACTCACATGTGGGACAACATTGATTAAAAGCTGTGTCACCATTTTAATATGAGGAAACATAGTATATTAAATGTATGTGATTATAAGATATATTTTGATTTCCTATATATAAAAATTTGGGGAAAAAACCATAGAGTGGACGGAAATTCGTCAAGCTGTTAGTGTTTTTTTTTTTTTTTTTTTTTTTAAAGATGTGCTTGGACAAGCACGGGGAGGGAGAAGCAGACTCCCCGCTGAGCAGGAAGCTCCTCTGGACTCCATCCCAGGACCCTGAGATCATGACTGGAGCTGAAGGCAGACTCCACCCAGGCCCCCCAAATGGTTTTTCATTATATTAACGATACTGTAATAAATACCTTTGTATCTGAATTTGCCTTTATTCCAGGTTAGGTCCAGAGAAGCAAGTTACAGATATTTTTTTGTCAGATGGCTTTGCTAAGGGTGGGACCTTTTGAGAGTGCCACAAAAAATGTGTTACGTTTTGTTTCATTGCATCCACAACAGCATTGTGTTGACTTCTCCAAAAATCTCTCTTCATTTGACAGATCAAAGAGATTGTTTTAATTTGGCAGGAAGTGAACATTTTCGTCTTTATTATTGTATTTTTTCCCCATTTAAGAAAATCCCCTTCGCCTACTTACTTATTGGGCCTCTTTGTTTCTCTTATGCATAAGCCCTTTGTATAATAGGTCAGAGGTCAGCTAAATTTTTCTGTGAAGGGCCAGATAGTAATGACTTTAGGCTCTCTGAGCTAGGCAGTTTCTGTCCCAACTACTCAGTCCTGCCATTGTAGGCCGAAAGCCGCCTCAGACAATAGGGAAACGAGTGTGGCTGTTTTCTAATATGGCCTCTGAAATGTGAATTTCATAAAGTTTTTACGTGTCTTGAAATAATCTTCTCCTTGATTTTTTTCAGCCATTTAAAAATGTAAAAACCATTCTTAGCCCATAGGCTGTGCAAAAATGGGCAGCAGGCTGGATTTAGCTTGTGGGTCATAATGGAACAACCCCTATAATAGATGAGTCATTTAATTTTTGACTATTTGTCCCACTTCACCTTTTTTATTTTATTTATTTATTTACTTTGGGGGAGGTGAGGGGAAGGGCAGAAGAAGAAGGAGAGAGAGACAGTCTTAAGCAAGCTTCACCCTTAGGCCCCAAACAGGCAGTGAATGGCTCAATCTTAAGACCCTCAGATCATGACCTGGGTCTAAATCAAGAGTTGGATGTTTCACGAAATTCCTGGTGCCCCTAGAGCAGCATTTTAGATTTACAGAAGTTTAACCTTCCTACATAATCAGAAAATATAAATTTTGATTATTTTTGTCATTATTTTGAAAGAATGTCCTTGCTCAAGATTGAGTCCAAAAACACACAACTTGACTTTAGAAACTTATTTTATAGGGAATTAACTTTTATTCATCTGGAATTTATTTTGGTGTACAGTTGGATTTGCAGGTCTAAATTTATTTTTTCCAAGTAGCAAACCACTGGTGGATCATTTTTGAATATTCCCAGTTAGTATTGGGTTCCCTGCTATGCTCTGGGGGCTTTCGATCTGAGCCTTGATAATGCCGCCACTTTTCACTTCTGTGCAAGAAGTGTGGCACCAGCCTGTGACATCAGTTCCACTTCTTTTTAGCTTGTCTGTTTCCATTTCAACTTTGTAGGATAGTCAGTTGGAACCTTTGTAGGCAGAATAGATACATGTGGAAGTAGTTCTTTAAAAAAAAAAAAAGCTTATTTTATGTGCACGTATATATATATTTTTAAGATTTTATTTATTTGAGAGACAGAAATCACAAGTAGGCAGAGAGGCAGGCAGAGAGAGGAGGAAGCAGGCTCCCTGCTGAGCAGAGAGCCTGATGCAGGACTCGATCCCAGGACCCTGAGATCATGACCTCAGCTGAAGGCAGAGGCTTAACCCACTGAGCCACCCAGGCACCCCTGTGCACATATATTTTTAATGAAGGATGACAACCTGATCTCATACATTAAGAAAAGAAATAAAGCAGTTCAGTTAATCTTTTATATTATAATCATTATCTGTTTTTTGGCCTTTGGAAAATAATATATTTTAGTTTTTATTTATTATTGTTATTTTTGAAGATTTTACTTGGTTAACAGAGACAGCAAAAAAGGGAACATAAGCAGGGGGAGTGGAAGAGGGAGAAGCAGGCTTCCCGACAAGCAGGGAGCCCAGCGCAGCACTCGATCCCACGACTCTGGGATCATGACCTGAGCCAAAGGCAGAGGCTTGACAACTGAGCCACCCAAGCACCCCAGATAATGTATTTTAAATCTATCATCCATCCATCCATCTTATCTACCCACTTAACCATCTGTCCATCTAGCTATCAATCACAGGTTACTCTGTAAAGTTTGGCAGGAATTATCTTCTATTTAGTCATATTTATATATGTGCTGAAGTGACTCAAACCGTAATTGGAGGACGAGCAAACACCTGTCATGCTGAAGGTTACAAAACTAAATATGCAGGAATGATTCGCTTACTCCTGAGACTGGCCTATTCCCAGTTCAGTGGACTTTGAAGAGTAGATACAATGCTTTTCTTTTCCGAGAGCAGCAAGTTAGCCCCCCGGAACCAGCATGTCATTAGAGCGTCAGTGATGGATTTGACTTTAACGTATTTTCCCAGAAAGCTGTACTTTCTACAAAATCTGTTAAAATTTCTGATTGTTGGGTTCAGCGAGGAAAAACCCTGCTGCTAAAGCCCTCCGACGAGCCCGTATTTGCGGTTAGAATGTTCTTTCAGACTCAGGAATGTCTGTATGTTCAAGCAGGGTTGCCATGGTGCTGTGGGACATGAGGTGGCAAACCCCACACCAGAGTTAGAGATGCGTAGTGCTCGGGGTACAGATTACGGGAAGTACAACTCGCCAGGAAGTCCCAGGCGAGAGGCTGAGCGGAATGTCTTAATCCGAAGAGGAAGAGCTCCACTCCAAGGTGCCTTGGGTTGAAATGGAATTCATTGCTTGATTATGCCCCAGATGGGCTGTTCGCTTTGCTGAAGAAACTGGTTCCAATTTTGTGTCTCTGCACTGGTCCTCAAGTACCATCTGGACTGGTCTCTTCAAAGTGAAATTAGATGTGATCTTTAGATTTGAAATTTGAAACCTGTGTCTGTGTTTAAGGTGGACTATAGAGATTAATTACTTAGAGTTTTTGTTCAACGTCCCCACTCTGTGAATTTGGAGAAAAGTAGGAATGAGTCAAAAATCAACAGGTTCGGATGAATGAGAGGGCAACGTGGAGCTCCCTTGAATGCCTGTTTACAAGCCAAATTTATTTTTATAAGCCTTTAACAGAAGACAGCGTGTTCTTTGGATAATTTGCCCAGGCTTTGTCCTCCTTTTTCAATTATGTTTCAACCAGAAACCCCACTGTGAGATAAAAAGGAAAAATGAATTTGGGAAGTAAAAGAAAAAAAAAACTTATTTTTTTCTTGATGTGAAAGCAAAATAGTCATGTGGACTCTTTTTTTTTTTTTTTTTAAATGATTCTTAGGAGCTGCTGTCTTTCGACAGAGTCAGAAAGTTGTTGTTTAAGCATATTTGTCACTGCAGAGAGTAAATGGATTCTGAAGTCTTTAATGTGGTTCTGTAAATGTAAGCCCCAGTGTTTAATCAGGGCATGGCAGAAATGAACCGCAGCTGCCTTTCTCCCTCTCTCTCACTTTGTTCAGTGTCTTAGATCCAGACTAAGTATCAGAACAGCCGTCGCTAAGTCTTTCCATGCTGGAAAACTAGAAGCACTTGGCTGGATAGAGTTCTGATGTTCATGGGAGGGAATTATTTTTCCTTTTTCTGCTTTAGAAGTCATATACTATGTACTTGCTGTTTGGGCTGAACTGCCTTGAAAAGTCCAACAGGAATGAGTCTGGCTACTAAATTTAGAGAAAGGAGTCACAACTTCTTGATCTTACACTGTGGGCAGTATGGTCATTGACTGTGTCATTGTACCGGTGCTTGCCAAATCTAGAGTGAGATCCAAAGCTGCTGCTTTGCCCTCTGGGGCCCTGCTAATTCATTTCTCTGAATCCTGCTCATTTCTGAGGATAACACGTACCCAAGCATTCTGGAGTAGTGGATCTTCCTGTGGGCAGGTTTCTGTATTTCAGAATTTAGATACTGTCTTATTTCTCCCCGCCCCAATTAAAAGGTGTGTTTTTACTTATGCTTGAACGTTCTTGTGTCATTAACAGTTTCTAAGTCCCTTTCCAAGTATAGTTAAAGCGAGGTTTAAAATAGCTGGGGAGGAAAAAGCAAATAAGCGAGCTGGGGAGGGGTGCCCTGCTGGCTCAGTCAGTAGAGCGTGCGACTCTTGATTTCAGGGTTTTAAGTTCAAGCCCCATGTTGGGTGTCCTTAAAAAAAAAAAAAAAACAACTTTGCAAATAAATAAGATAGCTGGGAAATTACTTTTGTGCTCTTCTTTCTTAAATTTATTCTCTGGTGACATTTCTGCCTGTCATTTGGAGCAACCATTTTTCAAAGAGCATTACCTAGATTGCAGCATTTTAAGAAACTGGGAGCCCCTCTGCAGCCTCTGCCCATCATTATTTCTGAAGCGCTCTAAATGCCTGTGTTGCTTAAGGAATCGGAAGACCATGGAGGTGAAATGCACTTGGCTTGTCGTTCAGTATTCCATGAACTTGCAGACTAAATATATTATTCTTTCTGTGGCTCATCCAGAAGACGCCGTCATCTTTTAAAATTGCAATTAGCAGTGCTGTAAAATTGGCCGACGGAAGATGATATATTAAGGCTATGTATGTTTTGGATTTCATGTTGCTTTACTTAAGGATGTTCGAGTTGACCTAATCCTGCTTCACCTGGGATATGCAGAAAGGAAAATTGAGAGTATAGTTTTTAAAATCAGTAAATTACAAATGGAAGAACTTGGTAACTGGGTTTGAAAAAAATTTTTTTTTTAAAAATCCCAAGCACAGATGGTTTACCTGGATCACTTGCAAGGAAACCAGATGGGCAGAATGTAGGGGGAGATTTAAGGAAATAGTCTGGATAATTGGGCTCCTTTGTCTTTCACAGAGTCACTTAGAATAAATTGGGTTTTTGCCTGTCAGAATTACCTGCTGGAATTGTTCGTGAACTTTCTAGAATAAACATCAAAAGGGAGTTGTTTAATTTTCCAGTATGACATAAGAAAATAAATAAACTGAGATGCTGGGGAAAGTGGTAGAGCCCTTGCAGGCTGTGACCCTCAGCTTATAGCCTCGCCATGTCTTGCTGCTTATAGTTTCCCTCGCCCTGTTTCTCCTTCGCCTCCTTCTGTCAGTCTTCCCACTTATCAGCAGAAGGTCTTCGGAGAAAATACAACATCTGCAAACTTCTGACTCCCTGTCCTTCTTGAGAGCTGGCATTGGTGCAGAACCTCAGCCCGTTTGTCCTCCAGCCATGAACTTGCCAGGGGGAGCCTGGTATTTATTCACTGTTGTATCCCAGGGCCCTGGGAATGGGGAAAATGCTGCATGAGAAAGGCCGTGGGCTGAGCTGAAGGAAAGTGGTATTTGTAGTCGGGCTAGTTACCTGACTTTGGGCAAAATACTTTATTTCTCTGATCCTTATGTATAAAATAAAAACAATACATAATTCAAAGAGGTGAGAGAACTTCAAGTGACATGGTGGGGGGAAGTACTTTATATATGGTAGGTGGTGGGTTCTCAAGGGATGCTGATTTTTTTCCTGCTAGGTCTTAATAATTGTCATTTCGAATAGCTAGCTTAACATTCAAGTGGTATTTTTTGAGCAATTGAACTGTAAGATTTTGAGCCCTGAGAGTGATAAAATGTGAATGATAGGTAGCATTTGTGCATACCGGAACTGTTTTAAGCTGTGTGCATGTTTCCTCAAGTTTAATCTTCCCTATATGACTGAGATACGCATCATTATTATCCCCTGTTTCTAGATGAAGAAAGCGTGGAGAATTAATTTACCTGAGGTCACACAGCAAGTTATGGGGGATTTGGCTGAGGCAAAAAGAGATAAACTAATGAATATAATACAAGGCACAATTCCACAGTTATTCTAGAAAGAGTGAAATGAAAAGGTAGCCTACCAAAGGGGACAGAATATTTGCAAATCATATATATGACAGGGCTTAATATCCAAAATATATAAAGAACTCAGTAGCAAAAAGAGAAGCCGTGCAATTATCTATTCAGGTCTTGCGTTGATTTTTTTTTTTCCCCAAGGAAGATCTGTAGATGGTCAACTGCTACATGGAAAGGTCTTTGATGTCACTGATCATCAGGAAATGTACCTAAACCACAATAATACCACCAGACATCTGTTAGAGGGGCTATTATCAAAAAGACAGTCAATGGGGTGCCTGAGGGGCTCAGTTAACTGTCTGCCTTCAGCTCAGGTCATAATCCCAGGGTCCTGGGATTGAATCCTGCATCAGGCTACTGCGCAGTGGGGAGCCTGCTTCTCCCTCTCCCTCTGACTGCTGCTCCCCTGCTTGTGTGCACTCTGTCAAATAAAATCAGGGAAAAAAAAAAAAAAGATCAATGTTGGAGGGATGTGGAGAAAAGGGAACCCTTTTGAAATGTTGGTGGAAATGTAAATTGGTACAGCCACTCTGGAAAACAGTGTGGAGGTTCCTCAAAAAAAAATTAAAAATGAAACTACCATATGACCTAGCAGTTTTACTTCTGTGTTTTTATCCAGAGAAAGTGAAAACAGTAACTGAAAAATATACTTGCACCCTATGTTCTCTGTAGCCAGTTCATTACAACAGCCGGAACATGGAAACAACCTCAGTGTCCATCAGTGGATGAATGGATAAAGAAGATACTGTGTGTGTGTATATATACACACACAATGGAATATTACTCAGCCATAAAAAGAGGGAAACCATGCCATTTACAACAACATAGACCTTGGGGGGCATGCTAACTGGAATAAGGCAGATAGAGAAAGACAACTACTGTCTGATTTCTCTTATAGGTGGAATTTAAAAAAACAAAACAGAACCAAGCATGTAGTTACAGAGAATGGGCTGGTGGTTGCCAGAGGTGTGGGTGTGGGGAAGTGGGGCAAAAAGACATGCAGGGGATCCAGAGGTACCAACTTCTGGTTGTAAGTAAGTCATGGGGATCTAACATGTAGCATTGGTAACTTTAAAGATTTTATCTATTTATTTGACAGAGAGAGATCACAAGTAGGTAGCAAAGTAGGCAGAGAGAGAGGGGGAAGCAGGCTTCCTGCTGAGCAGACAGCCCGATTGGGGGCTCAATCCCAGGACCCTGAGACCATGACCTAAGCTGAAGGCAGAGGCTTAACTCACTGAGCCACCAAGGCACCCCCACTGGTGACTTTAGTTAATACTGTAGATATTTCGAAGTGGATCTTAAGAGAGTGGATCTTAAAAGTTCTCATCACAAGAAAAATACTCTGTAACTATGTGTAACGAAGGATATAACTAGACTTATTGTGATGATCATTTCACAAAATAAATATGGAATCATTGTGTTACACACGTGAAACTAATATATGTCTGATCTGTCTTCAAGAAGTGAAGATAACCAGTGATTGAGAAGAGAAGACAAATCTTACTGGTGTGGGTGGGAAAGTTAGGAAGGGCTTTAGGGAGAAGCTGTCCTTTCAGGTAGATACAGAAGGTGTGGGTGTGTATAGAAAGGTCAAGCTGGAGCCAGGGAGAGGAGAATGTGATGGTCACAGAGGTAGGAAATCTTGGGAAGTGCCCAGGAGCAGCAGACTAGCTGGAGTTGTGAAGGGCACTGACACAGGGTGTGTGATAACACATCCCCAAAGCGGCCGCTGGGGCTTAGGGGGCAAGGCTTCCTCGGAAGCCTGTGGCGGGGGGAGGCTGAATATTGACAGAAGTCCTACCAGAAGCCGGGTGACTATGCCAAAGAAAGGTTGTAGAGTAAAGAGTGAAGGAGTGCAAAGTGGCAGAACACGTGGGAATGTTTGAAGTAGTCGTTGTAAGGGGAGCCTCGAGAATTCTGAGCCAGCGGTAGTCTCCGCTGAGTCTTTTTTTTTTTCTTCTTTAGATTCTACTAATTTATTTGACAGATAGAGGTCACCAATAGGCAGAGAGGAGCCAGAGAGAAGGAGAGAGAGAGAGAGAGAGAGAGGAGGAAGCAGGCTCCATTCTGAGCAGAGAGCCGGATGTGGGGCTCGATCCCCGGACCCTGGGATCATGATCTGAGCCAAAGGCAGAGACTTTAACCCACTGAGCCACTCAGGCGCCCCTCTGCTGGGTCTTCTTAATAGATGCTGGAGGTTCTGGATGTGGGTGGGGACAACTTATGAAATGTTATCTTCGAAGTAGTGATAACTGGTGGTAGGAGACAGGAGCTTCGACATGTAACTTGGAAGAATGGAATCCCAAATACCAGTGTCAAGTTCAGAGCAGAAGAATCTGATCCGTTGTTGAATGTTTCTGGGAGGTGGTGGGGAGGAAGTCGTGACAAAATGGGATTGATGTTCCAGGAAGATGGATCTGGCTTTTGTTTAGGGATGGAGGAGATTGTTTTGACTTTCTAGGCAGAACATTTAAGTTGGTGCCTTTAAACCTGGAGGTGGAACTCACTCTTTACAATTAATTGATTTGTTGGACAGTGGGAGAGGAAGAAGGAGTGAAAAAATGATAGTGTTTTTAATAATGCATTGATTCATTTAATATTTGCATGAATTCTGTGTGCTGGGTCCTGGCTATGCAGTGTAGAACAGGGGTGTGTGTGTGTGTGTCTGTATGTGTCTGTGTGTAGGTGGGGACAGTGGTGTGACACTTAATGAAGCAGGGTGGGCAACGAGGTGTTGGCTCTGAGGTCCTGATGATGAATTTTGTATCAACAAAATTCATCTCAACAAATCTCAACAAAAAGTTGAGATTGAGGTCGATCGCGGCCAGTAATTGATTATAAAATTAGACCGCTTGTGCAGATGTTGGACATGGCCATGGTTGGAAAGTGGATCAGGAAGCAAGGCTCATGCAGAGATGCAAGAGGGGAGGGCAGAAGCCGTGACCTTGTGAGCAAGGCTTAAATGTCCGGAGACAGAAGGGAGAAGCTGCAGAGAGGATTGAGGAGAAATCAGTATAACTTACATTTTTTAAAAAAGATTTTATTTATTACAGCACAAGCAGGGGACGTGACAGGCGGAGGGAGAAGCAGACTCCCTCCTAAACAGGGAGCCTGACTTGGGACTCCATCCGGGGACCCTGGGATTCTGACCTGAGCCAAAGGCAGAAGCTTAATAAGCTGAGCGCCCCGGGTGCCCAAACTTCTCTATCTTTCCCTCCCTTCTTCTCTCCCTCTTTCTTTATTTCTTTTTAAAGATTTTATTTTTATTTATTCGACAGAGAGAGACACAGTGAGAAAGGGAACAGAAGCTGGCGGAGTGGGAGAGGGAGAAGCAGGCTCTGTGGAGTAGGGGCCCAATGCGGGGCTTGATCCCAGAACCCTGGGCTAAAGGTAGACACCTAATGACTGAGCCACTCAGGCGCCTCTAACTTACATCTTTCTACATAGATTTTTTTTTTTAAAGGCAGTTTTGAAAGGTTTTTAAAAATTTAATTAATTAATTTATTTTTTAGAGCTTCAGAACTAGATTTTTTAACCTCAGCAGTGGTGTGGCATTTTGGGCCAGATAACTGGTTCTATGGGGGGCTGTCCCATGCATTGTAGGATGTTGAGCAGCGTCTCTGGCCTGTACCCATTGGGTGCCAGTAGGTAGCCTTGGGTAGTACTCCCTCCTCCCACTGGTGGCAGTCAGAAATGTCTGCAGACACAGGCCAGTGTGCCTCGGGGTCGGGGGCGGGGTGGGGAGTCACCCGTAGTTGAGAACCACTGCAATAGAAGATAAGATTTTGTCATTGTCTTTGATTTTTTTTTTAAAATGTCCCCCCCCCCCACCCCAAAGCACAGTCAAGGAGGAATTACTAGGCAGACGGTGCCAACACAAAGCTTGAACCTTTATTTGGCTGCAAGGGTTTTGTGACTCAGTTCCCTACAAAGTTAGATGGGAAAGCGTTGGAAGTTGCCCTGGGAAGCGGGTTCCTTAAAAGAGGAGGCACAGATTTTGCAAGACTATTTGCTTTCAGCTCTTCAGCAGGCCTGGACCTGTGCTGTGATCACAGGGACATCCGGGAGGAGGGAGCGGGGAACTTCAGCTTCGGAAGTTTGGGGAATTTATCACTTTTAAAAGGAGTGTTATTTCACAAACGTCCTTGAAGAATTGTTCAGTGCTTTTAGAAAAAACCATGCATTTAGATGTATCCTATCAAAGAAACCTAGATAAGTGTCCTCTTAAAGTTCCCTAAAAATTCACCTTGAACACCTCCCTCCACCGAATGAATTGACCTAAGAGGTGAATATACGGTTCCAGTGGTTTCTCGGTAAGCAGCATAGTGCCTTTTCACCTCGTAGATGAATTAAGTTGAATGGGAATCCTGGCTGTCTGTCATGCTTGAGGAGTTCTTCCCTTTTGATCTTGAAAGAGGTTAAGAGAAATGCCGCAAGACAAAAAGCGTTAGCTTCAGTCTGCACAACATTTCAAAGACCAAGTGTGCGGCTGTGTCAGGAGTGTCCACATTTTCACTTGAAGCCTTTATTTTTCAGGTTGCCTGTGGATTGGGTGTGCTTGTTCGGTCAGCAGAAGAGGAGGGAGGTTCGATCAGCAGAAGGATCAGGAGGTTCCTGATTCCTCCCCCTCCTTGGAGTTCTCTAGGTTCTCCCCAGTTGCCTTTGAACCTGATTGATTTCTGACAGGTGCTTGTTGAAGAAGTGGTTCTTTCTGTGATCCGTTTGGTCTCCGAGGCTATGCATGGGGCTGGAGACCTTGTCAGGAAAGAGAAGCACAGAGAACAAGAGAGCTATTTCTAAGTAGTTTCAGTTTTGTGTTCAATCCTCTAGAAGCCCGCAAATGCTGAGTTGGTTCTCATTTGTAAGTGGTGGTGAAATAAAAGCAAAGAAATATGAGTGTGTGTGCTCTTACGCACAGGGTGGGCCTGAGCAGTGTAGCCAGATTTCCCTTAATTCTTTTTTCTTAAGGATTCTATTTATTTATTTGAGAGAGAGGGAGAAACAGACTCTGTGCTGAGCAAGGGAACCTGCCACAGGTCTCCATCCCAGGACCTGGAGATCATGACCCGAGCCAAAGGCAGATGCTTAATTGACTGAGCCACCCCCCCTAGGTTCCCATAATTCTAAATGAATTTTTTGGGGAGCAGGCCTGGGGATCCTTTCTGTCCTTGAAAAGCACAGGAAGTGTCCATTTCACTTCTGGCCACTGAAAAAGATTTGAATTACTCTCTGAGTGTGGTCCAGCTGTTAACAGAAGCAGATGTAGACACCAACAGAGTTCTTGCCTTCAGGACATTTGGTGGCAGTTCCTAGTCCCTGATGGTAGTGGTGAGGGAAGATAGGCGGTTGCTGCTGAAGAGAATCTGGCCAGATTCGCCCTATCTGCTCTCTTTTAAACACTGCTCACTCATTCCCTCCTCTTTTTTTTTTTTTTTCCTCTTCTTATTGAAGAACAATTTTTATTTATAGAAAAACTGAGAAGACCATAGAGAGTTTCCATATATTTTGTGCCCAGCTTCCCCTATTATTAGCATGCTACCTTAGTGTATGGTATGTTGTTCATAATCAGTGAACCAAGACTGATACATTATTATTCACTGAAGTCGATACTTTATTCAGATTTCCTTCATTTTTACCTCATCTCATCCAGGATACCATATTATACATTTAGTCATCATGTCTTTTCAGGCTTCTTTTGTTTGTGACAGTTTCTGAAAATTTCTGTGTTTTTGAGGACCTTGACTGTTTTGAGAAGTGCTGGTCGAATATTTTGTAGAGTGGCCCTCAGTTGAGACTTGTGGAATATTTTTCTCTGATGGCTAGACTAGGGATATGGGTTTGTGGGAGGAAGACCTCAGAGGGAAGGTGTCCTCTCATCTCATCAGTTCAAGCACTGTTAGCATGAGTTGTCCCTGTGCATGTTGACTTTGCTCAGCTGGCTGAGGTAATGTTTGCCGGGTTTCTCCAGTGTGAATTCCCCATCTGCCTCACACACACCCTCCCACTGCCTCCTTGTATCCTGCACTCTGAGGAAGGGAGTCACTGTGTGCAACCCACAGCTAAGGACGGGGGAGTTGGGCTCCACTGCCTTGAGGGTGGATATCAGTGTAAATTATTTGGAATTCTTCTGTGTGGAAGATTTGTCTCTTCCCATCTCTTTATTGAGTAATTTCTTTAAATCAATATGGACTCATGGATACTTGTTTTATTCTTTTGGTTATAGTCCAACACTATCCTATTTGTTGTTCAGATTGCTTCCGTTTTGGCCCCTGAAAGCTCTGCAGTTGGCTCCTGTGTCCTTTTAACATATTCTCTTCATTGTTCTATTTATTTGCCTTATGGAACCTCTTCCTTACTTTCTGGCAGTGCTGGTTCTCCTCTGACTTTTTGTCTTAGTAATGCCTTCTGCCCAGCGTGGAGTAGTGACAGTGATGGCTGATGTCTTGGTCTCATCTCAGCTGAACTGTTCCCCTCACCTTGTGATTCTGTTTCCTCTAAAACAAATATTCCACAAGTCTTTAGTTAACAGAATTGTGAAACTCAGATAAGCTAAAACAAATTCAGTTAAACTTAAAAAGCTGCTTTACAGCAAAGGGAAACCATCAACAAATTTAAAGGCAACCTACTGAATGGGAGATGCTCATAAATGTTATATATGATGGCGGTTAATATCCAAACAATACAAAGAACTCCTACAACTCAATACCTAAAGCCCCAAATCAATTAAAAAATGGGCAGAGGACTTGAATAGACATTTTTTTTCCCCCGAAGAAGATATACAGATGACCACCTGGACACATGAAAAGGTGCCCAACATCACTCATTAGGGAAATCAAATCAAAACCACAATGAGGTAGCACCTCACACCTGTCAGAATAGCTAGTATGAAGAAGACAAGAAATAACAAACGTCATCGAGGATGTGGAGAAGAGGGATCCTTTACGCGCTGTTGGTGGGAAAGTAAATTCATAGAGCCACATGGAAAACAGTATGGAAGTTTCTAAAAAAAAAAATTAAAGATAGAAATACCATATACCCAGTAATTCCACTTCTGGGTATTGACCCAAGGAAAACAAAAACACTAATTTGAGAAGATACATGTACCCTCCCTACATTTATTGCAGCATTACTTAAAAGAGCTGAGATATGGGAGCAAGTGTCCACCAATGACCAGGTAAAAAAGTGATCTATATTTATATGGTGGAAAATGTCTCAGCCATAATAAATGTGATCTTGCCCCTCGTGACATGGATTGGCTTGCAGGATATTACACTAAGTGAAATAAGTCAGACAGAAAAAGGCAAATCCCATATGATTTTGCCTACATGTGGACTCTACAGAACAAAATAAACTCACAAACTCCTATAAACACAGAGAGCAGACTGGTGGTTGTCAGGGGGAGGGGAGTGGAGGATAGGCAAAATAGGTGAAGGGGTTTAAGTACAAACTTGCAGTTTTTAAGTGAGTCATGAGGATGAAAAGTACAGGGTGGGGAATACGGTCAATAATATTGTAATGATTTGGGCGGCCAATGGTAACTGTACTTTGTGGCAAGCATTTCGTCATCTATAGAATTGTTGAGTCACTATGCGGTACACCTAGAACTTACTATACTTCAGTTACAAAATGTAAAAGGGACTTGGGACTTAGGCATGTTATCAGTCTGTCTCTGTTTTTTGACATCCAGGCCTATCTTCAGACTTGCATCTCTGGACCTTCCCGCAGCTTCTCTGCGTGTTTGTTGAATGAGCCCCAGAGCTCTTTCGGTGACTGTGACCCCTATACTGCATTTCGTCTGTTGTTTGGCCAATATAATGTTACGTCAGTAAGCTTGTCCTTTCCTGCATAAGCATTTTGGGGTTTTAAAATTAATTTCCTTGTGTCTCCTCCTCACACGTGGTAATGGACATCCACAGAGAAGCAAATAATGGAGAAAGTAGGCACAAGACCGAGGGAGGGAATATACAAGGAGGGAATATACATAAGCTTTCCGGATAGTGCCATTTCTTCTTCCTTCCTCTTACCTCAACCCTTGAAATGACCCCCTTTCCTTGTAATCCAGTCCTTGTGTCCTAAGATTGTGGCGATGGGTTAATGAATGAGAGAATGTGTGCTGGGAACTACATAGACCTCTGATGGAGGGGAGGGTTCAGAAGCATTATCTTGTGGATGATAACCCTGTGAGGAATCCTAGACTCTAAATGCTGAGCTTGGTTGCTGGTGTCATTAAACACAGCAGAGGTGGACTGGGAAGCCTTACTTTGTGAGATCCCGTGGGGATTTGCGCTGCGGTCCACTACTGTCCTAGAGGCCGCCCAGGAATAGATGGGTATTTTTTATATCTTTGTAAATAAAACTCCATCTCCTGTACATATTAAGTTTTTTGGGGTTTTTTTGAGAAGAGGAAAAGGTGGTAGTCAGATGTGACCTTTTGTAACCTGTGTTCCAAAACAAAGTGAGGTAGACGGCATCCATGTTGAAGTTTCTCTACGAGGTGAGTTCGGGGAGGTCATGATGAGCAGGGCCCTCGGTGTGACAGGGCCCAGAGTGCTGACTGCCGGCAGCTGTTGCTGATCTTCCTCCCACGTTCTTTGAACCTCTCAGGGGTCCTCACTGGTCTTGGTTCATTTTTCCTGCCTCTGAAGGGCATGGCGGGTGGAGGGTGCATTTCTGTGCTGGCACTGTGAGGAGAGAATGTCTGCTTGGGGATAGGTGAGGAGGAAACTGTTGGTGGTCTGGCTGGTATTGGGATGCTGCTTTGTCAAACACAGCATCTGGTTGCACGTAAGGACTCTGAGGTTCTAGAAGTAAGTTCTTAAACCTCCCCCCCCCACCCCCCAAATAAGGCTGGGCCTTACTATTAAATAGAAGCTTGGCTTAAGAAGTGCTTGGGAAGGGGGCGCCTGGGTGGCTCAGCGGGTTGGAGCCTCTGCCTTCGGCTCAGGTCATGATCCCAGGGTCCTGGGATCGAGTCCCGCATCGGGCTCTCTGCTCCGCAGGGAGCCTGCGTCCTCCTTTCTCTCTGCCTGCTTCTCTGCCTACTTGTGATCTCTGTCAAATAAATAAATAAAATCTTAAAAAAAAAAAAAAAAAAAAAAAAAGAAGTGCTTGGGAAGGAAATATCTTTCTGACATTCAAGGAATCCACCTTTCTGGTTTTTTCCGGAGCAGGGTGGTGTTCTGTCCTCTCTCTAGGAAGCCAGTCTGGTTCCCGTCCCCTCACTGATCAACTACCTAGAATGTTAACACAATGACTCATGTTCCCTTGTTCTAGAGAAACGGGACTGTTTGCCTTTGGAAAACACAAAGCTTACTTCTGTGGAAAAACCCCAAAGCAAGCATTACTTTGGCACAGTTTTCCTTAAATGATGTCTTGCATTTTTTTTCTTGTGATTTCTTATAAAAACACTGAAGTGTTGGGTTTTTCTGTGTATACTGTGTGTGCCAGGTGATGGAGAATTCGAGAGCTCTGGAGATGGGAAGGACTGACCATCTGCTCCAACTCCCTTTCCATGGTTCTAGAAACAGAGGCCGGGATGACGTAAAGTGATTTGAGATTAGAAACCTGGTCAGTGATAATCAGGACTAACTACGACGTGAGTCTCCTGCTTCCTGGTTCTGGGCCTTGCCTTTGTGGTCTGTGGTGGGATTTTGAACATCTCATTTGCTTAATTAGAAGTTCTATCCATGTAGCATGATCCTGATGTCAGTGGGTGTTTGCAACTGCGTAGGGCCTAGTAAAACGGTTAAGAATACATGATATCATACATTACATTGTTCCTCAGAAGCTGAGGATGGAGAGAGGTGACAATTTTCCTGAGGCTTTGGACATTCTGTCACCCTTTAGCCTCTGGACAGGTTTTGGGCAAGTCTTCTCTCTCAGGACTTGACTCAGAAGGGGGCTGGGTTTGACTATGTCTTTTGTTTCAGGTTTTGAAACCGTGATTTCATGTTTCTCTGAAGGTATGTTGTACATCTTTTCCACAACGAAACAACATCTGCAGTGTGGGTCAATTCTGATGCCTTAATTCCAGTATTCTAGAACATGCATTTCATGTTATTTACAGGAGTGTTGTTTTTTTCTCATCAAAGAGGGGACTACCTCAGTTGCTAAAGTTGCCTGCTGTGTTGGTGAGCATTCTGAGGGGAGGCGTAGTCAGTAGGTTAGAGCTGGTGGTACCGCAGAGAGCAGAGCAGTGGGAGAAGAGGGAAGCAATGAGTGTGTGGGAGTCACAGACCCATCATGTAGTCTCACCTTTCTGGTGTCTTCAGTGTTTTGCTTAAATACCTTGCTGATACCATAAAGACAACAGTTTCAGTTCCTTCCAGAGTCCACACCATCTCCTTTTAGATTCTAATTTTCATCATGGTGGTAGAAGATTTGTCTGAATGGTGTGAGTGAATGAATCACCGCTTCTGCCATTATTATCTCTGTTTTACAGATGAGAAATTTGAGTCCTAGAGAACGTAGGTAATTTACCTCAACTCCTAGAGCTGGCGTACGTGGGATCTCAAACCCAGGTCTTTTTGCATGAGGGTTTATGCTTTTAGCCCTAGTACCTTCCAGATGCCACCTGCTGCCTGCCCCATTTTAAGTGGACAGTGTGTCCTTTACCTAAATTTCTGACTGATTAGAAGAAGTTCATCTTTTTTTGTTCTTCACTCAACTCTCTCTTGCCTGACACAGAACCATACCAAAAACATTTTTATTAATGATTTAAAGGTAGTGGATGTGATGAACTGAACGGGGGGAAAAAAAGCCCAACTTGCTGCCGAGTCACTCAGACTTAAACTGGCTCTGTCACTTTGTAACCTTGGGCCACAGAGTAACTTCTCCAAGTATCCGTTTATTTCTTAGCCTGAGAAAGTAAGGAAGCTGTTATTTGCTGCACTGGGCTGTTGTGACATTGGAAACAGAGGACTTTAAACTTGTGGCCTAGTGCTTAGCCAGTGATAGGTAATTAGTGAGTGGTTGCCATTATGGTTATGTTGATGTTAAACTGAGAAAAACCCGAAAGTTTTCTTTGACTTTATTGGCTTCTTTATTTTCCGCCTTCTAAGGACAGAGCTTGTCATTTCCACTAACTGCCTGCTGCCCACAGGGAGTTCTCAGTAATAAGATGAACATGTCATCGATGGAGTATGAAGGTTGAGTGTTATCAGATACCGGTTCCTTTGGTGCCTCTTTCCCCACAGTCATGGGGGAAAAACTGCAGCCGGAGGCACTCTGGAGGGTGGGCCCCAGCTTGGTATGAGGGCTACTGGCAGGGCCCCCGCTTCAGGGAGCTGGATGGGAATTTCATGTGACCATTCTCTGTTCTTCAAGCCTCTTCGCTCTGTTCACATGTCCCTGCTCACTGGAAAGGTCCTCAGCCCTTTACTTCTGCTGAATGGTGGCCCCACAGCCAGAAGGAGCCTGTGCGTTAAATGCAGAAGAACCCGATTCTGCCCTTGCTTCTTAGCATTTTGGTATTTGAAGTTTCATCGGCCACACTGAGTGTGTTGGGGGTCGGCTCTTTTGTCAGTTTCATCCAAGAAACAAACTGCTTTCTCTTCCCTTTCCTTCAGCTTCCTGGGAGAAATGGATTTTCTAGGCAGAGAGAATTGATTGCAGAGGTAGGAAGTCGAACAGTGGCCTGTGTAGTGCCTGGACCAACACAGGTACTCGGTCGCTGAAAGAGACTTGAGGTCACTGTAGTCTTGGTAGCTCTATAAACATGTTCAGCCTTTTGGGGGACTGAGGGATCTGTTTAGGTTCAGTAACTTGGGATGGAAAACTGTACCATCTCCAAATGACACCTGAGGATGGGAGACTGCCGGGGAATGAGGGTTGGCCAAGTGGCTTCGTGTAGCTCCCAATTTAGAATAAGGTCCATATTTGAAAATTAACAAAGAGTCTTGAATTAGCCACTGCTTGTAGAATAATCAATACATATTGAACAGTTGTGATTGGTCAGAATACATAGCAATGAAGTCCTTCTATCATTACAGAACTCAAAAAAAAAAGAAAAAGAAAAACCACTTTAAACAGTGAATCTGCCTTGTATTCATCATAGCCTAATGTTCTCTTCCATGTCTTCGTTGTGCTCTTTATTTTTTCGGTTGAGTGAGTAAGCCAAACTGGTTCATAAAATGTCTGTGAATTTCAAGGCTCTGGGGAGTGAGAGTAGAAATGACAGTTTCTGGAGCTTCGTGTTTGCCGGTAAATCGCTGGCTTAGCATTCTTCTCCTGTTTGTTTTTCCTAAGCTGTAGACTCTATCAATCAGGAATCAGATGAAATTCAATAGTTGTGAGTTTGGTGTTTTCCTTGGAGTAGTTGGTTCCGACCACCAGACCTGGTGAAATGCTCGCTGAGCATTGATTTCTAAAGCCAATCCTTAGTAGTGGGGACTGGAAACACAATTGGAAATTCACCAGTTCAGAGAGAAGAAGGTTGCAGCTGGCTTCATAAAGTTTTTCTCAGGCTTTTATTTATTTATTTATTTTAGATTTTACTTATTTGAGAGAGAATGAGAGAGAGCGTGAGAGGGGAGAGAATCAGAGAGAGAAGCAGACTCCCTGCTGAGAAGGGAGCCTGACTCAGGACTCGATCCCGGAACTCCAGGATCGTGACCTGAGCTGAAGGCAGTTGCTTAACCAACTGAGCCACTCAGGCATCCCTTTCTTAGGCTTTTACAGTGATGAGTCCAGAGCCATTGATGGAACACTAGGAGACACATCCTGTCCTTTCTTGCCTCTCCATTTATATAACAAGATACTCAGGTGCTCCAAGGAAATCAAAATATGATTATTCCAAATGATGGTTTTTCTGCCCAAATCTGATTGTCATAGGCAAGGCTTAAAAAATTCACTCTCTGGAAGATTAGGACAATGGCAGCTGGCAAAACCAATGTTGTATAAAGGTGATATAATACCACTCACTCATTAGTTCTTTGTATATGGAAGTGGTTTGTTTTTTGCTTTTTTTTGTTTTTGTTTTTGTTTTTTTGAGTGAGGAGGTAGAGAAGGTAACATTGCGGCACTTGCCCTGAACTAAATTATGGTGCAAGACTGGTTCCTGCAATTGCATTCCTGGGTATTTCCCCCAAAGATACAGATGTAGTGAAAAGAAGGGCCATCTGTACCCCAATGTTTATAGCAGCAATGGCCACGGTCGCCAAACTGTGGAAAAAAACCAAGATGCCCTTCAACGGACGAATGGATAAGGAAGATGTGGTCCATATACTGTATGGAGTATTTATTATGCCTCCATCAGAAAGGACGAATACCCAACTTTTGTAGCAACATGGACGGGACTGGAAGAGATTATGCTGAGTGAAATAAGTCAAGCAGAGAGAGTCAGTTATCATATGGTTTCACTTATTTGTGGAGCATAACAAATAGCATGGAGGACATGGGGAGTTAGAGAGGATAGGGGAGTTGGGGGAAATTGGAAGGGGAGGTGAATCATGAGAGACTATGGACTCTGAAAAAACAATCTGAGGGGTTTGAAGTGGCGGGGGGGCTGTGGGAAGTTGGGGTACCAGGTGGTGGGTATTATAGAGGGCACGGATTGCATGGAGCACTGGGTGTGGTGCAAAAATAATGAGTACTGTTGTAAAAGATAAATTAAAAAAAAAAAAGAAGCACAAAGAAGAGGCAAAGAGTAGGGAGTGAGTTTTGCCAACTGTGGAGAAGGTTGAGGAAAGGAGTGTGATGCCCTCATGGGAAAGGGTGGTGGTGGTGGAGGGTTTTTCAGTCAGTAGTAAAAACTTCCTATTTCATGTGGGATGTAATTGAATGTTAAATGAAGTTGGCACCAACGAGGCTGCTCACGGTGACCCTGGATGTGAGAAATCACAGTGGAGAAGTCCAGCTGAGCAGTGACTAACTGGTTTATCACAATACCGATGTGATGTGGATTCTTTATCAAGGATTTAGCACATGTCAACCATTTGATTTGCTTTTCCCCATTTAATCCTCACACTGACTGTTTTCAGATGGTAGTTGAGAGGAATCTGTAATCTGCTCAAGATTAACCAGCCAGAGGTGGAGATGGGTTTTGAAACCAGGATGTCATACTACTACACACTTAGATGAAGGCAAGGTCATCAAAGTAAAGAAGACTGGAACTAGAGGAATACTTTGGAGATAGAAACCACAATGCTTAAAAACAAGTATGTGAACTTGAGGCAAAATGAGAAGGAAAAAGATGATTTTAAAATCACAGTTCTGGAGAAAAGGCAAGATCATAGAGCTAGTGATGGGGGTAAGAAGAGTTAACCACGAGGCTCTGTCTTGGGCATGTTTCTGGACTCCACTTCCTAGACAACAGTCAGTAACCTTTTATCATGGGTAATTTCATCTCTTGGCTTTCAGAAAACAGCTGTCACTCCAAGTGCTTGCTGTCAACGTGGAACCCAGGTTGTGAACACGTGTCTTTAGTGCCAAACTCCTGTCGGCCGCGGGTGTTGAATCCAGCAGCTGACCGATCCCTATGGCAGTGGAGCCCGGATGGACACATCACACCATCACATTGTCCTCTGATTTAGCCCGTGATAGGACTGGTGTCTCTTACTGCAGGAAAGTGCTTGTCAGTGACTGATAGAGACCATCCTTGGGAAGGATGCATTTATGCTAAATTCTTCATCAGCCTTTGTCAGAGTTTGTGCTGGGGGCATGCAGCATTCTGAAAAGCATTGTGGCAGGGACCCCAGCGTTCACAGGCCTGGCTGAATCACATGCAGCTGATCAGATTTCTCCCTGACTTGGAAGAATGCTGACTAAATCTTGAGCTTGGTATTGTTTCGTGGATTCTGTCAAGGGGCCCAAGCCTGTTGACCACTGTCCTTCCCCTCATGCCTCTCCATGCATGGCTCTTTGGATTCACCACGAATCATTAAATATTTTTATTCCCCAGCTTATTTTGCTGGGTGAAAAAGTAAATCTTCCCAAATGAAGGATTGCCTTGATTAAAGTAAGCCTCCCCTTAGAAGAGAGTATTAATGTTGTGAGCAGTGTGGTCTTATGGTGGCTGGCCAGCTGCCTAGAGGTGTCCTTGTGCCCTTTGCCCCAAATTATTTCTTCACCTGCTTGCTACAAAAATCACTGAATATGCTGGTAACTGTTAATTACCTCCAGTTAAAGAACCGCAAGCCACTGCCCCTCAGGTGGTGTCCGGAATGCTTAGAGCAGTGCTCTGTCAAGGATGCCTTTTCCTTTCTCACCCTCCTCGCCCCCAGCAAGTATTTTCTATTAGGAGAAACATAGGAAGCCATCAGCTTCTTTGCATTTCATTTCCTAAGAGAGAGTCAGCCCGATACCCAGTGCTGAGAGCATTAGATACAGGCAGGTAAGGTTTTGATGAGGGTTGTGAAAAGAGAGAATTTCTGGGAAGGGAGTGAAATCATGCTCCCTGAGAAAAGCCTGAACAAATAGACTTAATTGGTTGTGTGTTTGGCTTTGTGCATCAGTAAAGTGTTATTTTACACACCATCAGCGGGGAGAATGTTGGAAGAATGTTTGCTCAAGAGAAGAAATACATCACTTCCTTTAGGAATTACCCATTGTCTACATTGCCCATTCATTTTATGTTGACCATACTCTCCTGGAGAGAGAGAAAGAGAGAGAGAGAGAGAGAGAGAGATAGCTCCCTCCCTCCCTCTCTCTTCCTAAGAGACCCTCTTCACAGTTAACCCACTTTGGGCTAAGTAAGTAAGGAAGCCAGCAGGGTTATGGCTGAGCTTAGGCATTGGGTCCCCAGTCATGTGCTCGCTCTACCAGCTAGGGCTCAGTGCTGTCCTTGCACCTTCCCCCCTCCAACCCGGGCCAGCTCCGCCTCTGTTTCACTCCCAGGAAACCTCAGCACATTCCTAGCACAGTGAATGGTGCAAGTTAACTTAGTAACTCCGGTGCGACTGAACTACCAGGTAGCTGAGCACACGGTGGTACCCTTTTATTTGACATCATAAAATAGCCTTTGTCTCCTTTGGAGTCGAGCTTTCGATTGAACATAGAGCCATGTTTGAAGAGAGCAGGGGCGTGTGCTGGTTCTAGGGTGTAACTTCTCAGGGGAGGTGACCCCATGTTGGTGGCCTCGAAGCTGCCTCCCAGGTGTTATTTGGAATTCAGATGCTAGGTCACAGTCATTTGGGGTGGCGGGGGGGACTAATCTCCTTCTTAAGATCTTCTGCCTAGGGATTCTTCATTAGCTGGAGTGCTGTCTGTTCGCTGCCATTTCCTTGACTGTGTTATCACTTAATAAATTCATTCTTCTTTGTATAACCTGTACGAAGGAGGCTGGTTCTTGCTCTTTTGGTTAACCTTGAGTTCATGGCCAGTGGCATTTGGAGTCCACTGAAGGCTCTCCTTGTGTATTGTTTTCATAAGCTGAATAGGGCACAGAAAGAACACCAAAAGACACTTCTTCCCCAAGGGTAGGAGGGAAGGGGAGGCTAGACAATATGCAGTTTACACACGAATCTCATTTGAGTGCCCTTTAGACGAGATTATTTTCTGATTCTGTCTTCAGTCTTAGAACTATCCTTCCTTTCCTCCGTACTTGTTAAATATACATTAGCTTTTTAAAAATTAGAAGCAGAATTTATGCCAGTCTTCTGTTGAATTGATTTTAACTTTTTCCTCGATTAACCTATTTTTAGGGCCTCTATTAATAAAAGACATAATGTCTTTATAAAGACAATAAATTCCTATGGGACAGGGGAAAGGCAGAAAGAATTTTTGGTTCCCGTCTGATTCCTATTCTGTGGCTAGATGGTAGGTATTCAAAGATTTTTGATCTATCAGGTGTTAATTTTGTATAGGCATTTCTGAGAATTCTGTATTGACAAAAATCAAAATAATTCAAGACTTTCATGGACTATTAAGCCTGTTCATTTCCTTCTATCATCCTTCCTTCGTTCATCCATACCAATCTCCTATGTCACTTTCTGTCTCATTTCTGTAGTTTATCATCCTAATTCAAGTACTGATGTGTTTCTGTTCTTCTTTTCTTCTTCCTTGTGCCCCTCTGTGTGGAAGGGAAGCCAGCCGTTGTCTAGTCTTGGCAAGGATATTGAAGTTGTTTCCATCTTCAGGGAAGGAACAGGGAGGACAGGGACTAGTCTTCACCTTGCTGTTTCTTCATCTGTAGGTGTAAAGTGCCATTGCACCTACTATGAGACAAAAACCAAACAAAGCAACCCCTGCCCTACCCAAAAACTAGAGGGAACTTTTGGTAGAGAAGAATGGAGAAACTTGGATTGACCAAAGCATGAAGTTACCGGAGTACTTCTCTGGCTAGTAGCTGTATTAGAGAAAAATTGATTTTTTTTTTTTTTTTAAAGTGAAGAAACTTTTCAGAAAGTAGTAATAGTAGTAGTAATGAGGTAAACTGAAATGGAAACTTAAATATTTAATCTCAGCTAAGTGATCAAGTGTTTCTGTGGCCTTTTTTTTGAGCCTTCTGATCTTGCTATTATTATAGGTCAAAAATAGTTGAATGATAGGGATTTCCTGTGGTTCAACCCAGCAAACCTGATGCAGGAATGGAGACCCAGGAGGGGTCCCCTACGCATCCCCTCAGTTCTGTCCTTGAACTCAGTAAGCAGACAACTGACCCAAAAGTTCATTTGAGTCTTTCTCTGTTTCTTTTTTCCCCTTCCTTCCTTTCCTTGAAGAGTTAACAGATACAAAGGGCTGAAGGATATCTTCGTAGCAGAGACTGTCAGGAAGTCAGAGTGACTGATATTTTGTGGGGTAAGCCGCAGCAGCAGAAGCCACCTTGCAGCTCTAGGACAATAATTACACCCACATTTAAGGACAAGGAAACAATGGAGCCAGCCTCTGTAGAAATGAGTGTGTTTAGTCATTGGTCATTTTGTTTGATTGTCTGAGCCAAATCTTCTTGTCCTTGAGGAGCACGGATTGTGCTATTTTTCATTGCATTCCTGACATGCTTAAAACAAGGCTGCTACAATCTACTGTAGTTGACTGATGCCGGGAACGTTTGCTGTGCCTCACAGTAGCCCTTCTCCATGAAACACTCCATTGATGCTTTTAGAACTCATTACTGCTAACCAAACAGTAGTGGTTTTATTACTGTACTAATGGAGCCTGGTACTTGGAGTCTGGGACTTGGTGGGGGAGGGGGAGGGGGAGGGCAGAGCAAAGAATGTGGGCAGGAAAAAGGACCCCTTTCCATGATTTGTGGTGTCCCCCCGAAAAGTTGTTAGGGAGCTTCCAGTAACACAATGTGATCATCTAGCTACAATGCAGGGTTTAATACGCATATGCAAGGATGCACTAAATGAATTATTCCTAGCAGGGAGGAACAAGGGCTCTCTCAGTTAAGAAGCAGCAAGACAGCAGAATTTTCTATGGCCTTTCCAATAAAGTGATTTGCTTTCTTAACAGTACATGGATGCAGACAAATGAGTTGTGAGAGCTGGAGATCCTGACGCACACAGGGTCGTGCTCAACTTGGCAGGCTCCTTGGTGTGGACACCAAGACAGGCCCAAGTGACAGCTTTTACCCTCTTTCATGGTTTTGGTAGTGTGCTCGCGTCCCTTCGTCTCTTGTTTTTATCTGTTACTTTAATACAGGTGGTTGACTCATTTACCTTTCGTGTGATTGCTGACATTCGAGGTTTTATCCACCGTTTACAATTTGGTTTCTATTTGATCTACCTACTTTATGTTCTTTTCTCTCCTTCTTGACCTCTTTTGGGTTAAGCAAAGACTTGTTCGTTCATTTTTCCTGTTTATTGACTTCTTAATTCTTTTACTTTTTTTTTTTTTCCCATGGTTATCTCAAGGGTTATAGGGTGCATCCTTGACTGATGATACTCTAATACAGACTCTTTTATCTCTTTGTTTTTGTACACTGCTTGTATTAGGAAAGTTCATGGTTCTTGATGAACCTAACTGGCAGTGGAATGATGTTGTCCTCCTTTCCTGCTTGAATCCCTCCCACAGGAGGTGTTACTTACTGCACTTGCTTATGGTTAACTTTCATTAAAGCTCTCACCCAGTGTCACCTGCCCTTAGAGATGCTCCAGTGAGAAGTGGACATGTCCACTGTTGAGTTGTTGGCTCTCTGGAATAAGTACGGAAGCTTTCTAGTGTTCCCATGAGACGGTTAGCTCTTTAACAGCAAGGATGTTTCTCTCCTTCGTACGGTGATATCTGGTGCACAGCAGCCCATCAGGAGAAATCTGAGTGGCTAGGCACACTTCAGCCAGATCCTAGGGCCCACCTCAGAGGGTTTAGCCCACCTTAGTAAGTTCTAATCTTAATACCCTATTAGTTTCTATCAGTCCCTTCTCACGGTTTCGGTTGAATCAAGATGGCTGTTGGCTTTTCTTATCTCTGAGGTCATTGTGTCCCCCACACACTCACATTAACTTACAGCTGTAGTCACTCACTGGTTGCCGCCTGTAATGCTATTACACAAAATTTTTTTTTAATTTTTTATTTTTTATAAACATATATTTTTATCCCCAGGGGTACAGGTCTGTGAATCACCAGGTTTACACACTTCACAGCACTCACCAAAGCACATACCCTCCCCAATGTCCATAATCCCACCCCCTTCTCCCAATCCCCCCCCCCCCCCCAGCAACCCTCAGTTTGTTTTGTGAGATTAAGACTCACTTATGGTTTATTTTAATAAAGCGATAGAATCCTCGAGTATATCTATTAGCTGATGTTATTTTTCAGGGAAACGTGATGAAGATGCATGGAAATAATGAATACGAAGATCCTTCAGGTTCTCTGGGACTTGTTGAACTTGTGTGCCCGAAGCACACAGATATGAAAATATCCCAGTAGAAAATACCTCCTCAAGGGTCAGAGGTGCATCCGTCGCTGGTAATTAGGTCATTGTAAGCTGTGATGAAGAAAGCCTGTAGCAGAGGTATAAACCTGGTCTTCTGGGGCAGCTTTGTGTCACTTCTGTTATGTTATTGGTTTTCTCTAATAACCCCAGAGATTATCCTACGTGAGGTCCCACTTCTTGGTGATGGAGGGTTGTGTGTGTGGGTTTTTGATTTTTGTTTTTTTTTTTTTTTTTGAATCTCACGGATTCTTTGTCTGGAGACAACAGTCTCTGCCAGAGCAGTTGGGTTTGTCTAAGGTGCTCACCCTGCTCTCCTAGCTTTTGAGTACTTGTGGATAAGCACCGTTACCCACCCTCCCTTCCTTCTTTCCTTCCATTTGTCAGAGAGAGATCACAAATGGGGAGCAGGAGGGAGTAGGGAGCCCGATACAGGGCTCGATCCAGGACCCTGGGATCACAGCCTGAGCTGAAGGCAGACACCCAGTTGCCCCTACATTACTTCTTTCTTATCTGTGCTATAGGGATAACACTCAGCTTATTCCACAGGCTTGTTGTGGAGCTGAAGTTACATACTGGTTCCTAAAAGCAGTTTGAAAAACTGAGTCACCCTACAAGTGTGTTTTGTGCATTTTTTCCTGCTAGGTGTTTTCTAGTCGGGCAACTCAGTATTCAGGCATCCCTCTGGTACAGCTCGCTAACATTAATTTATTTCTGAGGTGGGTGGCGGAGCCCTGAAGCCACTAACGAATATTGAGTATCAGAGAATCTCTTTCCCCACTCTTAACTCTGCTATGAGATGGTAGCTTCTCCAAGGACATTGAGGTTTGTTCTGGCTTGAGCCAGTTTGGGGCTCCGTGATAAGTAATAGAAGTCAGAAGGGAGAGAGCGACGGCTGCCTCGAAGCATTGTGAACTTTCAGAGAAGAGTTTTCTCAAGATAAATTAGCAAGAAGTTGTTTCCTTGCACAAAGGCACAGGGTGGATGTGAATTGACTCTCCAGGGAAATATTTACCACAGCTTCTTCTGCCAAAGTGAGTGTGGTCACCAGGGGCAACAGTAGCAGCGCCTTTATCCAGACAGATGCAAGCCCTGAATTCAGATGCCCCTTCGTGGGGCTGCCAGCTGGTCTGGAATTTGGAGTGCGGGAAATGGATGGTCAGTGTTCACTTCCCAGGGTGTTGGAAAAACCCTACTTACTGGAGCATCTGCCAAGCGTGGATGGAAGAAAACTCTTGAGAGACTAGTAAGTGGAGGGATTGTTGTATAGATACGCCGCTCGGGGCTCAGAGGCACTGCTGAGATTGTTTCTTAGGTAACCGTAGAAGAGGGCGAGCGGTTCTCTTCTCAGGATCTTGTGAGGGCTGAAGAGGGATGGGGAGGAGAGAAGGACGTTCAGGGTACTTACCGCATTTCTGGAATTGCCTTGGAGGAGTGATGTTCACTCCTCTTTTTTCAAAGCAAGATAGTGGCTAGTGACCATAGCCAATGACTAGTATTTTGTTTGCAGCTTCCGTGCGGAATGGACGCATTTTTCAATTTCTGTAAGAAACTTCCCATGGTTGAGCCCTCACGCTAGGGAGTGGGCTAGATGTTTGGCAAAGCTGCTATGAAATTGCCTAGGTCTTCAAACAGTTGGAGAGGAAGATCAAAGTCACAATCAGATCGGGGTGGGGGGGTCCTTCTTCGCCTCTCTCAGCTGCACCCTTTACAAATGTAGCGTGGTTGGAAGTGCCTGAATCCAGAGTTGTCCATGCTGACTCCTAGCCACACCAACAGGGGGGCCCCTCTGAAAGGAGACTTTCAATGAGATTAGATTTTAGTTGCTATATTTAACATTTAATCATATCCTATTGGGATAAATTTTAATTTCTCAAGTGTTAACAGCCAAAGCGTGAAAAAGTGGGTCAAGGAAGCTAACAGAATTAAAGAAAAAAAATAAAGGCAACATAAAAAAATTCTGAAATCTGTGGTATCTCAGGTAATTAATTAGAACAGCCTGTGGTTATTAGCATGGGTGAATGTTTCATGGATGTAGTGAAAGAGTCCCCCACGGTCTCCCAGATTGGGAGTCTGCTTTTAAAAGGACTTGAAATAATGTGATTCAGGTCTAGGTTGTCCTCTGTGGGTATGTGCAGGAATTCGCATTCTGTGTGTTGATTTCTACATTGGTGTTTATTTTCCTAGTCTCACTGGGGAGTGTAATGTCACTTGAACAAACATAAGGTAGCATAGGCAAATCTGACATGTGCTAGGCTCCCTAAGTTAAGTAGAAAATACGTGAACTTAGGGGCGCCTGGGTGGCTTAGTCGATTAAGCGTCTGCCTTCAGCTCAGGTCATTATCTGAGGGCCTGGGATAGAGCCCCACATCAGGCTTTTTGCTCAGCAGGGATTCTGCTTCTCTCTCTCTCTCTCTCTGTGTGTGTGTGTTTTAAATAAAATCTTTATTTTAAAAAAATGTGAGTTTGTGTGGAATCCAGATGATAGATGTCCCTTTTCTGCCCCTTGGGGACCAGTGATGGAGAGGTGACTCCTTGAGGTTTGTGTTGAACTTGGGTTTGTAGTCTCAGATTAAAAAAAAAGACATGAAGGTTATGGCTTACCCATGAGAGTTGGGGAGTTCTGTGAATGACATTGACGCATACAGAAAATCCCTTGGTTTTCTGTCAGCTAAATCTGCTGACTTGTTAGACTTTGGGGCAGGGGAACATCCTTGCTGTTGGTCAGTGCTGCGTGCCGATGGTGGGGCCAAGAAGGCTTTACGCAATGGTGTAGGGCATTGTGGGTGTCAGATGTGTGCATACACAGGTGTGCCTGTGATCTGTGCACATATATCCAAGATAGTCAGGGCCTTGGGGCTTAGGACCAAGGGGCTGGCTTTCAAGACAAAACAGGAGAAGGAGAAAAATAGGCGAGCCTATAAGATATCTGCTTCTTTGCTCTGTTCCCATCTACTTCGGCTGCCCTGACCTATAAACTGGCCTTCCGTGTGCTTCACTGAGTTAGTGCTAAAATCTCACCGACCCTGACTGTTACTCTTACCTGCCCTATGTGTTTCTTTGTGCACCAGTGAGTGTGGGGTAAATGCATCAACTTTAAAAGTTATAGCAGCTCTTGGGACAGTTGGAACCTGGAAAAGTCACCCATTGTTCTAATACCTCTCACCTGGTAATTTCCTTTCTCCTAACTTACGAGAGTTGAAAATTTTTGCCACATTATTTTTTTAATTGTGGTGAAATATACAAAAAAGGTTACCATTTTTAGGTGTACAGCTCAGTGGCATTTGGTACCTTCCCAGTGTTGTTCCATCATCACTACTATCCACCTCTAGGACACAATCTTCTCAGACTGAAAATCTCCACCCTGGCAGCAACACCTCCTTTCCAAGCCCCTGCCCGGCAGCCCCTGGCCTCCTCTGTTCCACCTCAGTCTGCATGAGAAGACTGAGAATTTGCCTCTACTGAGCACCTCACAGTAGTGGAGTCGTACAGTGTATCCTCTTGTTCCTGGCTTGTTTCACTGAGCACCAAGTCTTCAAGGTTTATCTGTGTTGTAGCTTATTTCAGAATTGCATGTTTTTGAAAGGCTAAAGAATATTCCATTGTATGTGTGTACCACATTTTGTTCATCTGTTGATAAACATTTGGGGTGTTTCTGCCTTTTGGTATTGTGAATAATGCTGTTGTAAACATGGGTGAAAAGTGTCTGTGGACCTACTTGCAGCTCTTGAAATACACTAACAAATGGAATTGCTGGGTCCCCTGGTGGTTCTGTGATTAATGTTACATGGCAGCTGCACCAATTTCTGTTCTCATTAGCAGTGCCCAGGGTTCTGATTTCTCCCTGTCCTTGTCAACACTTGTTATTTTCCGCTTTTTTCTTTTCTTTTCTTTTTTTAAAAATAATAGCCCTCCTGATGGGTGTGAAATGATCTCATTGTGATTGTGAATTGCATGTGTGCCTAGATTTAAAAAAATATGTATGAACAGCATACTTTTCATTTTACATCCTTGCTTTTATAATGACTTTTTTTTTTTTTTTTTAAAGATTTGAGAGAAAGAGAGAGAGAGAGAAAACGCATGTGAGTGTAGGTGGGAGAAGGGGCAGAGGGGGAGAAAGAGAGAGAGAGAGACTCCTCAAACAGGCTCCCCACTGAGCACAGAACCCTAACTGGGGCTCGATCCCAGGACCTTGAGATCATGACCTGAGGCGAAATCAAGGGGCAGACACTTAACTTACTGAGCCACCCAGGTGCCCAAGAATGACTGTTTAATTGTGTCTTTCTGGGATCCATATTGAAGTTGCCACTTGTGTGAAGAAACGAAATTTGAACCAAGAAGGCACAGGTGGCCTTTGCTATAGACAAGAAAAAGACAGAATAAGAGTGTGTCCATGCCTTTGAGGATACCCTAGGAGGAAACCGTAGGGCTTCCCATGCCCATTTTGGACCTCTGAGGAACTTTACGGTGAACACATGTGTTGAAAGTATACAACATGAGAATGAGTCTGGTTCTAACGAGGCAGGTTTCTGGTTAGACAAAGTGGATTAGACCAAGGCCCCTCCAGGCAACCGAGACCTTGCAGAATCATCTAATTTATCATCCTTTCCTCAAGGCTGAGAGGCTTTTAAGTAGTTTGGGAAAACTTTGAAGAGATAGGGAAAGCTTGAGAATAATTTAAAAACATGTCCCCTGCAGGCCAGTTTGTTAAAAGCCCAATTTAACCAGAAGGCTAAGGCAGTGATTAAACAAAGCCTTTGAAAAAGAATCTTAGAATATCCCATTAAGAGAGATGGTCACTAAATACCAGAGTATTTAAAAGAGAAGAGACAAAAAAATGAATGCTTTGTGCAAAGACTAATTTGGTCACCAAAAATTCTAGAAACTTTCAGAAGCTACAGAGATTGTTTGCAAGCAACATGGACTCTTTGTAGAGCTGATTGAAACACGTTTACTGTGGCGCTTCATTGGTAAACATGATGCAAAGGCTGAGATTAATATTATTTAGAATCCTAGTAAAGAAAACATCCATACCCCTTTCCTGCGGACTACTTTTTAACTTGTAGTTTTGGAGAGAAGCATCTATTTCTGAGTATTACCCGAAAAAACAAAACACAAAACAATAACCCAACCATTAATCAGGCCCCTCCCCGAGCATGGACGCTTGTCCTATAAGGCAGAGGTGACCAGGACCACACCCCGGCCTGGACTGTTGGGCATCAGTGATGAGCTCATCTGTGTTTGAGGAAGGAGCTGACCAGCTTTCTCTGAGTCCAGAAATTTCTAGCCAGACACAGTCAGTTCTGAGCTGCCTAGTCCTTCCAGTTGACTGGGTTGAGATTTGCAGACGAGAGCAGAGAGAGGAGTGAATGGAATGGACCCGAAGGACTTGATCCATGTCTGTGGAATTCAGCTGCATGGTGGGGTTACAGGGGGTGGCTTCCTTGATGATAGTGCTTCTGTATAGATACTTAGCCACCCCTTCTCCCCCAAAAGGAACTTGACCAGGTTCTACCTGGCGTCTCAGCTGTAGAGGCCCAAAGAGCACAAGGCCAGCAACAGGAGACCTGGGTTCCAGACTCAGGTTTGCCTGTTACTTGCCTGAGATGTCTTCTGTCGGATGATCCGTGGATCTGCCAGGTTTGTCATTAGCGGGTAGATGTATCACATAGCGGGGAACATTCTAGAATGTAAAATACTGTAAGCATTGTTACTAGTAGGTCAGATAGTAAGACTGAAACGAAAGAGTCCTGTCCTCAACTCCTTTCCTGTTTGGGCATTCCTTGGGATTGGGATTTTTTGGGATTCCTTGGGACTGCAAAGCTCCCATGAAAGTCTTTGGCTCTGAAGAGGTCAGAGTTGAATGAATGACTTCAGAGTTTGAAAAATAAATGACTGGACTATTGCAGACCTTCTGGGGGTTTGCCTAATCCCAAAGCCAGTAATGTGAGGTACTTCAGTTAGAGAACAAACACGTTTTCTTCTTTTTCTGGACAGGTTAAGGTTGCAGGTCAGTGCTAAGGTGTCTGGGAAACTCTGATATGATTCTGAAATAAAGGTGTCTGCCCCCTGATCCTACAAAGGGGGCACACATAGGAGTGGTCACTCAGTTTGTGAAATCCACAAATATGGCCAAGAGTAAAGAGTTGGTAGGGGCAGACTCCCTCGACTCTTCCTCATAGTTACCTCAATGCTTAACAAAGGACCTTGAATTCAGCTAGAAACTTCTAGAAATGCAAGAAGACTCAACTCTCTTGTGAGAGCATGCTTTCCTGTTGTAGAACCTCAGCTGCCAAGGTGCTCATTCCCTTTGTTCTGAGTATACAGAGAGATAGTCCCGGGGATCGATGTGGTAGGAATCATGTAACTGTGGATTAAAGAACAGGCTTATGAGTTGCCTCATTAGTTTGCACTGTGATAGCTTTGTTTACATTTTATTGTGTTTAAATAGAATTATAACATAATCGCTAATACTGTGCAACTGTGTTGGAGCGTCTGCTGTGTGCCAGACGCTAGGTGCTGGACACTTGCTGTCTCCATTCCTTAGTAATGCCTACAAGATGGCTGGTTTTATTGATGAGGAAACTGGCTTGGATAGGTCTGATGAAGCTGTTCTAGGCCATACAGGTTGGGTTTGAAATCACATTTGCCTTGGAAACCTCAGAAATCCTGAGCTGGTTAAGTTACGCTGTGCTGCCTCCCATGTTTAGGGGAATAGGCTTAAGAAATTCAGGGAAAGGGCTTTCCTGTCAAGGCATGTTTTCTTAGTCACAGGTGCTTAAATTGTTCTGTGCCTATGTGAAACACTCTTCCCAGAAGCCAGAAGCTTCCTAAGCATTCTCTTGTTCCCCTGTTTTGCCAGTTGTTGAAGTCATGGATATTCAGTGTGAGGAAATCACCTGGGTTTCTGCTGCTCTGGGATGACGTGCCAGGAAGACGTGCCAGGGTTTGTGTCCTGAATTCTCACCCTGTCCTTGCTTGGAATTTTAATTTTCATTCTGGTGATGACATAATTGATTTAGTTAGGTTGATAGGTGGTTGTCTCAATTCTTTTTTTTTTTTTTTTTTTTTTTTTAATATTTCATTAGGGTATTATTTATGCCACAACTCATTTGGATGTGTCAGTGGTTTTTTAGTAGATTTACAGAATTGTGCCACCGGCCCTACAGTCTAATTTCAGAACATTTCCTTTGCCCTTAAGACTTCACTCTGTTTGTCCCAAACTTTAAGCTGCCTTTAAAAAAATTTTTTTGAACTTTTTAAATAAACATATAATGTATAATTAACCCCAGGGGTACAGGTCTGTGAATTGCCAGGTTTACACACTTCACAGCACTCACCATAGCACATACCCTCCCCAATGTCTATAACCCTATCACCCTCTCCTTCCTCCACCCCGTCACCCTCAGTTTGTTTTATGAGATTAAGAGTCACTTATGGTTTTGCTCCCTCCCGATCCCATCTTGTTTCATTTATTCTTCTCCTACCCCCCAAAACCCCACATTGCATCTCCACTTCCTCATATCAGGGAGATCATATGATAGTTGTCTTTTTCCAAATGACTTAATTCGCTAAGCATGATACCCTCTAGTTCCATCCACGTTGTCGCAAATGGCAAGATTTCATTTCTTTTGATGGCTGCATAGTATTCCATTGTGTATATATACTACATCTTCTTTATCCATTCATCTGTTGATGGACATCTAGGTTCTTTCCATAGTTTGGCTGTTGTGGACATTGCTGCTATAAACATTTGGGTGCACGTGCCCCTTCGGATCACTACGTTTGTATTTTAAGCTGCCTTTTGTGGCATTATCCTCTGATTTGCTGTCAGGTTTTTATTTATTATTTATTTATTTATTTATTTATTTATTTTTTAAAAGCTGATTATGAAAAGGAAGAAAGCATTTTAAAAATTGATGTTTTAATTTTATCAAACATTGAATACAGTGTTCACCATGTCAGACACTGTTCTAAGTGCTTTGTGAAGATTAATTCCTTTAATTCATGGATTCCTCGTAACAGCCTTTGAGATAGGTACTCTTAGTGTTTATAATTTGCAGATGAGGAAATAGATCCAGGGAAGTTAAATGTTATGACCGGTGTCACAGTGCTAGGAATGGTGGCCTCAGGAATCAGAACGTGTTACTCTAAGTGTTGTAAAGCACTCAAGGGAACTGAAAGAGTGAGGGAAGCAGTAGTTAGCTAGAGGTGTGGAAGGAGTCAGAAGAAATAAGCTAGAAACCTGTGGGAAAGAGTCAGAGCCTTGAGTCGGGCCCTGCTCTCAGATGCCTTAGTAAAGCATCACATAAGGTCTGACGGAGTCCATCCTGGTGGTCGGCATAGCATGTAACCTGTCATCCAGGACTCAGTGCTCTGTTCACTCTCCCTTTTGCCTTGGAATTCTAGGAAGCAGAACATGCTTTCCTGGACATACTTTGGTTTGTATACCAGATACCAAAGAAGCAAAGTGTTGGGCTAGAGGTCCCTTACCCGAGAGGGGTGTGTGTTGTGGCGGGAGAGGATGGGGGCTGTGTTCCTGTCAAAAGATTCTCAGCAAGGATCTGGGAAGCCTGGCCTGGAAGGATCTGTGACAGCAACTGGGCCCAGTTCACTGCCCTATGTCCTGTCCTTAGCCTGGCCCCATTCTTCTTGTCTGGTACATAGTTATATTATGGCTTTTGGGGGTCTGCCCATTAACCTTGAGTACTTTGAAGCCTGGGACCTTGTCCTGGCTAGGGAGACAGCCTCTTATTCTCTCAGGGCACTAGAATTCTGGGGAGGCAAGCCGAGGTCGGCTGCCCACCAGAACTTTCCTTGGAAATTGGGAATCTGGAAAATGCCAACCGTGATAGTAATTCCATTGTAGCCTCAAAGGGGAAAATTGCCACTCTACTTTTTGCATATTACTCCTTTCTGTCCTTAGGGTGCAGGAAAGTTGTAGAAATACTGAGGTAGTACAAATGAGGAGACCCCCTCTGGATATGTGTTCATATTTATGTTTAGTGAATATTAATTGGTGGATTTAGTGGGAGAAAAACTTGGCTCTTCATGATTAATATATGTGAGGTTCAGTAATTGATTTATGTACTCATTTCAAATACGCTGGCTTCATTTTATTCTATTTTATTTTTTTCGGGTTCTCTTTATTCTGCTGGGTATGGCCCTTATCTTGCTTCTGGCAGATTTTCATCCAGTGAAGGCATCTGAACTTATTAAAGATCACAGGAAGATGCCCAAGAGGGAATCTGACAGTATGTGGAATGTAGGGCAATCTGTCAGAACTGTTCTGATGTATTAAAAATTGGAAAGTTGCTAAACTTGAAACTCAACTGCTTTTTTCTTTCTTGCATCAGCTTGTGTGGATTTGTTTTAAAATACAGACTTCAAAAACAACATTCAGACATAGGATCTCTACTGATTGAGACAAATGAGAACATATGCCTTTAATAATTTTATATTGATTAGCTTTCTAAATTCAACAACAACAACAGCAACAGTATTTTGGCACTTCTGTTGAATGGTAGATACTGAGAATACATGAAATGTAATAAAACCATCTTTCCTCGTCTAATGAGTTTATGATGTAGCTTCTCTGACTTGCATTAATCAGCTTCTTAATGTTGGAGGTGGGGACTAAGTGTCAGGCTTAGCCACGTGTTACTTGTGGAGATTAATTAACTGAGGGTGACTTGACTTGGTGGACAGCCCTTTCCTCTTGTTTGGGCAGCCTCTGTGCAGAGAGCGGTAGGGTACCGTCTTATTGGCTCAGCAGCAGTGTAGTGTAGCTTTGGAGTCAGGATTGTCAACCTTCCTGAGACTTCCCTATCTGAAAAAAAAAAAAAAAAAAAGATGGGGATGGTTGGCCCTCTGCTTGCCTTGTTGCTCTCAGAGGGTGTGTTTCTGCTAGAACCACATTATGATCTGATGTTGGCAATGATCTTTAAGTCCCAGATGTTAAGTCTTGGTTTGACCCATGGAGCAGCAGAACTGAACTTTGGGAACCAGAAGAGGGAGGATTCAGAAGCACAGAACTCTTTACCCAAGATGTGGACTGAGCGATGGGTAACTTCGTTGGGCATTCAGGGCTGAGGCTCCAGGTTTTGACCTTTTGATTTTGCCCATGAATGAAATTGCTCTAAGTTTTTGTCCATCATTTATTTAGGGACATTCTTTGGCAAATAGAATGGGTCAGGTGTTCAGTTTAAGAGACTTTCTTGGCATTTGTCCCTACAGGGGTTCAGTTTCTGGTAGCGCCTTTCTTAGCTTTGTGAAACACATAGTCATGGTCATGCCATTGACTCTGAGGAGCCCTCATGTTCTTCTTCTTCTTCTTCTTTTTTTTTAAGATTTTATTCATTTATTTGTCAGAGAGAGAGAGAGAGAGAGAGAGAGAGCGTGCGCACGAGAGAGAGTGAGCACAGGCAGACAGAGTGGCAGGCAGAGGGAGAAGTAGGCTCCCTGCCAAGCAAGGAGCCCGATGTGGGACTCGATCCCAGGACGCTGGGGTCATGACCTGATCCGAAGGCAGCCACCCAACCAACTGAGCCACCCAGGCATCCCAGCCCTCATGTTCTTAACTTGTGTGGTGGTGTTAGGTAGATTGGATTGATGTGTGGTTTAAAGGGCTGGTTATTATTTCTGGTACTGGGGAGTCTCGTAATTATTTCCTTCTGCCACTTTCTTACCCCAGACCGTTCACTGCCATTTCTACTTCTTGATTCTCACAGACCTACCTTTCTGTGTATATCACTCACTCCATCACATGGTCTCCTGCTGGGTTGCTCCATAACCTAACTGCTTCACATATGTGTGTGTGTAAATATTTACATTTGTTAGGTATCTTCCCGAATTTGTGGAGGTCAGGAATCTGACTGTTCCTTTTTGTCTCCTACGGTGTTTGGTATAACATGCATCCGTCAGACACCCACAGAGAATGTTGATCAAAGACGTGTTGGTGAGAGTGCTTGAGTCTCTAATGTTTATTCACTGTCAACCTTTCAGGTGTCTTTTTTTTTTTTTTCCCTTTTTTCTAGTTGTAAATTAGAAGAGGTTTTGAAGCTGAAAGAAGCTGTAAGCACATCAAGCACAACCTGCTCATTTTACATATGTAGGCTTGAAGCCTAGAATGGTTTAATCCATTTTGCAAAGTTCAATAAAGGGTTAGATGAGATGAACAGTTCATTTTCCTGCTTAATTTTCTTTTTTTCTTTCTTTTTTTTAAATAAGATTTTATTTATTTATTTGACAGACAGAGATCACAAGTACACAGAGAGGCAGGCAGAGAGAGAAGGGGAAGCAGGCTCCCCACGGAGCAGAGAGCCTGATGCGGGGCTCCATCCCAGGACCCTGGGATCATGACCTGAGCCAAAGGCAGAAGGTTAACCTACTGAGCAACCCAGGTGCCCCACTGCTTAATTTCCTGCTCCTTCTGCATCCTGAAAATCCAAAATGGCACCTTGCTCTAAAGCCAAGGACACAGGCCTGTGCTCTCTTACTTCCTGGGTAGATGGGCCATGTGCTGCTTCAGAGGTGGACTTGGAGACAAAGCCCGTGGGGGTCAAGCAGATACACAGTCCCCCTCTGTTCTGGGCTGTTGATGAACGTGAAGTTGGGCTTGTGGATTCCCAGTGCACGTGTCGGAAATGTTGATAAAATCTCTCCTAATTACAGTTCTTTAAACATTTTATTTATTACGTATTTTTCTGACAACTCTTAAATTCCTGGGCTTAATTTCCAAACAAAAACCAAAACCGAACTATGAATGATAAGGCATCCTTCTTTATTTGTGCTGATTGTACTCCTTCATTGTAATTGAAGGGAAATAACCAAAGTGCTCTCTCCTGAAATGCCAGAACCAATGAGAGTTTAACAGTCACATTTACACCTGGTGTTTTATTCTGAAACATGCCCCCGCCATCACATCTTGAATGGAGTTCCAGTTAGGTGGGGTCTGTAACACTGGGAAGAGATAGGAATCCCCGCTTGGGCTGAAGTCAGTTAAGGCAGTGCCCTTTGTGGTTTTCCGTGTGTTTCCAATGAATATTTCTTGGTAGTCTCCAAGTGATGCTGTCTCCCACCCCATCTCTCTGGAACGAGCATTCCAAGAAACAAACCGTGCGATCTTTGAGTAGAATACACAGGGTAGCAAGGCTTCCTAGCACTGTTTTGTTGGAGGAGTGTCCGACTTCACAGGTTGGACATGGCCTCAGTTACCATTTGATTATATATTACGGGAGATGTATGCTTCGGGGCCTGTTGTTTCCAGAATGATGGTGTTTTTTATCGACCTCATTGCCACTGTGGAAAATAATTGAAGAGTTCTGGCATCTGAATAAATGCAGATGGGAGGTGGGGAGGAAGGGATTAGGGAAGAGCAGTTCAGGGTGTTGGAGGCCACAGTGGACCTTGAGCTATGTGAGTCAGGGGGTATTTATTTGCGCGGCGGTCTGTGGCTGAAGTGCATTCATTTCCTACAGCAGAGCTGTAGGTATCAGCAATAACAGTCCATCAGGCGGTTTGTGTATTTGGAAGATCTGGTGGCACAGACAGGCAGCCACAGAGACCTAGACGCCCGCCCTTTTAGTCTTGTATCACTTGTTTTATTCCCATTTAGCTCCAAAGGCCATGTTGCTATACCCTCTGAGTATAATTCATCAAACAACAGGATGAATGTGTACCCAGCCTTGATGTGAAGTGCGTTCTGGGATCGTCCGTGGAGATGCAGTGGTTCTGATTTCACTGGTCTGAGGTGTAGAACGCAGGTATTGGGAATTTCTTTTTAAAGCTCCCCAGATGATTCTGACTGGGCCACTGAAGCTGATGTGTGTCTTTCTTAGAAAACATGAAGAGGCTGAAGAGCAATGACCTATTTTAGATACTCTCGCTGCTTGAGAGTTTCAGAGAGGCTGTGTGGAGCCTATTGTTAGCGTCAGTTTGAACCACCCTAAGAAAACGGACTTGAAGGTTGAGTTCCTCACCTGTTCGTTTAGAAACTCGAATAAAGCTAGAAGGTTTTTGTAAGAAAAGTAGATGTTTAAGCACAGCTGAACCATGTGAGGAAATGGAATTCCTGCCCTTATGGCGTCCAGGGTGCCCCGGGCCTGCTGACACCCCTGGCTGGGTGCCTGTGCAATCATGGACCTGGGGTCGTGTGTTCCAGATCCCTTTGAGGACGCATTCGTGCCCTGTAGGAGGGGCATCATGCCAACCTGGTTTGTTTCTCCCAGTGTGATGTTGGAATGATTTGGAACAGGAAATGATCCTGATTAAGCCCCAAATAAGCGTAAAATGAAAACCAGTGCTCTAACCACTGACTCCTAAAATTTATTATGCAGAAGAGTAAAGACAAGCTGGGAAAAGTTAGTTTAAAATCATTTGTTGTTTTTTTACCTTCTATACCCTTCTTTCCTTCCTTCCTTCCAGCAACTTAACATCTCTTCTAGGGGTACCTGTGTGACTCAGTCGGTTAAGCACCTGCCTTCAGCTCGGGTCATGATCCCAGGGTTCCGGGATGGAGCTTGCATCAGGCACCCCACTTCGTGGGGAGCCTGCTTCCCACTCTGCCTCTGCTTGCCACTCCCCCTGATGTGATTTCTCTCTTTCTCTGGCAAATAAATAAATAATTTTTTTTTTTAAATCCCTCCTAAAAAGGAGGTTGAAATGCATGAAGTGAAAATACATTGAAAGGGTAGAAGTGAAAAACCAGTCTTCTTTTCAGAATGTCCGTTCCATTCCCCAGTATAACCATTCCAGGTACTCTCTGTGAGGTGCTTTTGTAAATCCTTCCAGAATTTGCTATGTATTCAAACAGGGCCCCTGAGATTAGGTATGTGGGTTGTACGTGGGTCACACTATGGATGAACTCCCGGGGGCGTTTAGTGGTATGGACACATAGGAACTTACTCTCTGTACAGAGCAAGGACCCACTGCCTTCAAAGCAGAGCCAAGTAGGATTGCACCGAATGTCGTGTGCTGTCCCTTGGCTTTTCCACCGAATAGTGAAATAGTGAATAATGGAAACTCGACTTTATTTTTAAAGGGTCTTACTGTATTGCCATGTTGCCACATGACTCCTTAAGAGGTCCTGATGTACATTACTATCGGTATGTGACAGTACTTTTTTCCCCTTGTTCTTGCCAACTTTGCATTTTGTCAAATTGGAAAAATGATCGCCAGTTGTTTGGTAAAATGTTCATCCCCCAAAAAATGATCATTCCATTTTTTTTTTTTCTTTAAGTGGCTCCTCTGCGTTAGGTTCCGCATTCAGTGGTCACGAAGACCATAGTAGATCAGAAGCTTGGTTCCTGCTGTTACAGAAGTTCGTGGTTTAAATGAGTAAGGGACAAAAAGTAAGCAGATCACAAGTCACAGTTACTTTGTGTATAAATTTATCATGGAAGCAAAGGAGCAGCAGTAGTAATTTGTTATGGTTTAATTTAAAGCTCAAAATGCCATAGAAATAGGTCTTATTAAGCTGCAGTGTTTTTCTTTTCATTTGTAACATATTTTCCATTTGATATCTTGTTGTATCTTCTAAGTAATCCCATCTCTGTCATTCAAGACCTTGTTCTTTAACTCCACATGCATCGAGTATACAGTAGGGGCCAACTCTGCAAATTCTGTTTTCAGAACTTTTCTGAAATGATACCATTTTTCTTTGTTAGGGGGCTGTTGTAGTGTGTTATGAAGAGAAATTTCTAGTACTTGGAAGCAAGAATTTATAGAAAACCTTATATTTTAACTAAATTTAGTGTTTTATAATTCTATAATGTGCTTATTGCTCTTAAATCGTTAGTGACTTTGGATGGCAATAATTCAAGTTGTGGGCGTGAAATTGTTTCTAGTTCTTACAGCATGCCATATACATTTTAGCAATGTCTGATTGCTCTGTCTGGAGGTTTACCTGTCACCGTTGCATGAAAATGCTTAAAGCCTATGGCTGTGTGCAGCATCCACACAGACATGCACATGTGGGGTTGTGCCCTCTTGGGCTGATGCCCCTGCCTTAAATTGCATGTGAACTCCTGCTCCCTTACTGGAGTCTGGTTTGGGGCCTCCTGTGAGAACTGGAGCATGAATTGGCAGTGGTGTCCTGCCTGGAGCGCTTCATTTTTCTTCCCTATACCCTTTCAGAGATAGAGACTTTATTGAAACTTAAGGGACAAACAAAAGCCTGAAGGCTTCATAGTTCAGTTTGCCAGCCGTTGCTACCTCGCAGCCTAGCACTGCTGCCCAACTGGTGTGGTTGGTGTTTAACACATCCCTTAAATGGTCCACTTCTCGTGTTTCTGTCCTAATGTTCTTTGTGATACCTGTCTTCAGGTTGCCTTAGATTTTGGTGGATTTCTTCCACTTTTAATATCCAAGGTTTTAGAAAATCATCTTACCAGATTTATGTCTGATTTCACACAGGATGGTAGGAATCCAAGACCTGTTCTTGCTCCTGAGGGCGTGAATGTTACATTATTAAACAGGTTGAAATTTCTATGCCAAAGTTTTCTTCTCTGTGAAATGAAGATTTTTGGATCAAATAGTCTCCATCTTTTTTTTTTTTTTTTACTTAATTTTTAAGTAATCTCTGCATCCCACATGGAACTCGAACTCATGGCCCCAGTATGAAGACTCAGTGTGCTCTACCACCTGTGCCAGTCAGGAGCCCCTCCATCTTTTTCATTCAGCTCAGTAATTCCATGCATATAATGCATCTGCCTGTTTGTCTTGAACTTAAAAAAAAAAAAATGTGGCACCAGAGGCACCAAGATGGCTCAGTTATTAAGCATCTGACTCATTTGATTTTGGCCAAGGTCATGATCTCAGGGTCATGAGATGGAGCCCCGCCTCAGGCTCTGTGCTGCACATGGAACCTGCTTAAGATTCTCTCTCTTTGGCTCCTTCTGCCCCTCCCATGTACACTTGTGGTCCCTCCCCACCCCCAATAAAGAAACAACAAAATGCCTGTGACAGTTCATTTAAAAAAATGTGGCAGTAGATGTGTACTCTGAGCAGTTGGATACTTGAGGATTTTTATAATATTAATTTTATCAAACAATTATCTTCTCACTTGCAGAGTGCAGTGGTGTTCATTGTCCATGTGGAGGTTGAGAGATTGTAATATGACTGAGTTTAGGAAATGTGTTCTCCTATTAGTCTGCTTTCGATCTCTGGGCCATGTACGTCTTCGTTTCTTGGTGAATGGCCCCCCTTTGCTGGCGTGCACTCGGTGTGTGCTCAGCCTCTTACTTTTTGGTAATGTTCCATTAAGGCTAAATGAACACGGTGCTGAATGCATTTTACTCAAGTCACTTAAGAGATCCTAGGTCTTCTAGATGGCGTAGAGGTTAGGTCTTCTAGGTGGCGTAGAACCTAGGTCTGTGGGGTTGGCTGAAGACATGGACACTGCAAGACAAGTATATACCTTCTTTTGCCTCTGTTTAATCCCTTCTTTTTCTTTAAAATGTTGATTTGGAATTTATTCCGGATTAATTGCAGCAGATCCTGATATTATAACAACTTTATTTATTTTTCCTTTTTCATGGTTAAAAGTGCATTTCTGAGACTGCTTTGTCCCTGTTTTGAAAGATTGTGTTTTGCTTTACAAAGGGCAGAGTGACTTTGGGGTTAAATGCTCAGCTGGTGATTTGCTGCTTTCTGCAGAGATCTGGAAAATACTGATTCTTTTAAGATCAGTTGTTATTTTCTTTATCACATGAAGAAAAAAATAACACCTTTAGGAACCTACTGCTTTAAATGATCTCCTTGAGTAGTAGTTCTCTGTTGGCTTCATCCAAAAATGGGGGAGGGAACCTTCGCTCCTAGGCTCACTGTAAGATTCAGTTGAGATACTAGTCTGAAAACTAGACTTAGGAAGAATTGAGCTAATCTAGGATTACTTATCAGTGTCTCAGTAATTGAAAGTTTGAAATGTGTTTTGTCTACCAACTTATTCGATGTGTGCAGTTAATCTAAGAGGCTCCGCTTTTCAGCAAAGGCAGAAAGATTGATTTTTTTTTATGGATCATAGTATGGAGTGAAACATATTCCATTCTAGTCGTCAGGAAGTGAGCGAGCAACATATTTTTGAAACCAGCGTGATTGTGACTTAGTCATGTAACATCAGAGTTACCGTTTTTAGCTTCAGGTGCCATAATTTGTGTTAACATTCCACAGAACATGCAGATCTTCAGCTAAATAGGAGAAGTACCTGTGCCGTGTTTCTGCCCTAAGATTAAATCTGAACATTTTCAGTCTGAGGGTGTTCTATATTTTGAGACAAGATTCTTTTACTCTCTGTATGAAACGTGATGAGATACGGTTTGTACGATGGTATGTTATCAGTATTTGGCAAATATCTGTGTAGAAGGAAAGTGGGTACTCCTATGCCAACTGTGCGGTTTTCTCTCTTCAGTCGTGACCAGAGGTTGCATTTTTTAAGGAGCCTCAGACGACTCCGTCTCCGTCTCCACTTTACTCGCGTTCTGGGATTGCCAGTGTTGATGGAGCATGTTAAAGCTTGACATCATGATCCAATCCTTTTCCGATTTTGCAATGATTCAAAGTGGAGCGGAAGCGTCAAGAGAGAATTGTGCCAGTTTTCTTAAGGTCTGACACACCCATGTTAAATTACAGTCTTGTTCTAAGGATGCACCAGGAAACACACACACAGCCCAGGGAGACATCTGAAGGGACTTGGCTGCCTCCTGTCCTTTTCCTGTCTCCTCCCTTTGTTTTCCAGATGCATCAGCAGATGGCTGTTCAAAGCTCAAAATTTGTACCTTGTGTGACCTTTAGCCTGGAGAAAGGCAAGTCTCTTGTGAGGGTAGACTTCCAGGCCATCGCGAGGAGATCTTTCGTTCGCTGGCCTAAATAAATTTGTCTTTGGATGTTCCTTCTGAGTGTGTAAATAGAGTAGCTTTTTGGGGGACCATAACAAATGTGAAGGCAAGTGAGACCGACACGAAGAATGCTTCAGGATAGTTTGAATCCTGTGGTCCACTTGCACTGGGGCTTGGCTTTGAAAGAAGTTTTCAGGCTTTGAATCCCGCTGCGGGCTGCATGGCAGAGGAGGAATCAGGCAGTCCTGGGTTTGAGTTCTACTTCTGCAACATGTTAAGTAGAGCTTACCTCACAGAGCTGTTAGCATTTAATGAAGTCCTATATATACACGGCCCATAACTGGTCGTGGGCCTAACAGGTGCTCGATAAATGGTAAGTCACTTAATTTCCTGTCGTAAGAGGTCATTCTCAAATCTCTGTGATCAAGGACAGAAGGCTCTGGAACTAATGACAGAAAGGGAAGTTGTGTGCTGCCAAGCAGAGAATCAGAAAGAGGGTCATGTGAATAATTTTATTAGCTTCTTTATCTATTATATATATTCATTGCCTTTGGAACATTTCAGCTATTGTAACCTAAACAGAGGACACAGGTTGTCTTGAAGAAGTAGCATGCTCTTGTTTGTGACAACTCATTTTTGGGAAGAAGTCATACAGGTTAATGTATATTCACTGGCCAGAAGACCTAACATTGGGCAGTAATTGTGGAGGAGCGAAAATAAACCCCACCTCTTTTTTCTTCCCACCACCAGGCTGCGGGGTTAGTTTGAGAATTGGAGATCTTGTCTTCTGTAACGAGTTAACTCTTGCTGTAGTGTCCTAAGGATATCCACGTTGGTTTGGCCCTGAAATTGAATGCTCCTGGGAATCTGGTTGCAAGATGAAAGGAAAAGTTGGAAAAATTAAATGGGTTGTTGAGGAAAATAATAGAAGGGACCTTGAGGAAGACATGTCACCACATTAGGTCAGCTCAGACTGTCCACATCAGAGGGTAGTAGAGAGAAGCTGGGTCAGCATTTTGCTTTCCTCCTTACTGTATTCTTCTAGCTTGTCCCCGTTATTGGCCCTACCCTTCTAAAGAACCATCCGTATGGATGGCAGTGGGGGAAAATTAGTCTGATGTAGTCTGGAGAAAATTTGTGTTCCGCCCTACTTTCTCTTAGCTTTGAAAATCTCAAATGTAAGACTAGACAATGAATTATTACTAACATGATAGAGGACACTGGTACTATTAATGTCATGTAAGGAGAAAGCCCATTTTGAGTAGAAACAGAAGGACATTTATGAGGGAAAAGTTAGCTGGCGAGGGCACCACTGAGTAGTAGGAAATTTAACTATAATTATTCCATTGAAATTTTTGGAAGTGCTCTTCAAACTGTTGGAGGTTGGCTAGTAATTAGCATAGGAGCCATTAACACAAGTACACTCTGACCTAGAGCAGCAGGGAAGCGAAAGAGTCAGTTATGTAAATTTTGTACAGACCTTGTTGTACAGCAGCAAAGTCTGCACAGTGAATTTCCACATTAGATCAGCCTCGTTTAAAATTTACAAATGCCAGGGGCTGTGGGTGGATGGAGGCATTAGGATTATATGTGATCTGGTGGCTCTTTGAAAACTGCATGTTTGGGTTTGTATTTCTAGTTGGAGCCGCCTCTGAATTTGAGATTTTAATCCCTTTGAAGCGAACTATAGGTATATTATAAGAATTAGACATTTGATCTCTCACATCTTACCCCGTACCCGGGAACGCGAGTGCTTCCTCAGTTTGGATATAATCTGGATCCTAACTGGCCTTTGATTTTACTTTGTGTGCAGTGCTTAGTTAGGTGACACCTTGGTGACAGAGGGAACGGAAGGGCCACCGCAGAACGGAGAAGTGGGGTTATTAACCCATCGCCTCCAGTGGGTTGGGCGTTGGCTTTAGATAGCCGATTGGTTTGTTTTGGGCCATAATTAGGTAGGTAGGCTTAGCTCTTTCGATTATTCATGCCACTTATGGAAAACATAAGCTGCCTATTCAGAGTTCCAGGGTGGGAATTTTCTGGCCAGACCAGCTGCAGGATTAGCATTAATGTGATACTAATCCCCGGGACGGTCCCTCAGAACAGGGCTCTGCATGTTTGTGTTTTCCATGTCCGGAGCGCACAGACACATGCTCAGTGATGCTGAGTGGGCCCTGCCGCTCACCATCGAGAGGAGCAGATTTGTGGCTGAGGAGGTTCGGAACGTATTTCAGAGTCACGAGTGGAGAGAAGATCAGAGGAACAATCTAGAAGGTGTTGACATTTAACGTCTCTGGGGGCACTGAAATCCTGTGGCCCAGGCTTCTCAGGTACCTGCACATGCCCACTGTTCCTCGTACTCTCCTCACACGCTGCTTAAGGATCAGTGGGATCCGTTATATAAAAACCTGTTGGAATTTGGTGTAAGTTCTGCCTCCAGCCAAGGTAATTATATTTACATATCCCATACTGGTTACGCCTGGGTATCTTTTTCTGTTCCATCCGGACTCAGGATGTATCCTATGTGGTAGCTGAGTCACTGTTTTTGAGAAGAGAGTTTTCTCTACCAGTCAGTGTAGCTATTAGGTAGAACCTCAAAGAGCCCAAATAGAAATGGTTTAAAAACAAACCAAAACAGAACCTAATGAGTGATGGTACATTATGTATGCCTAAAAATAGAAAAATGAAGTGAGGGGATTTCTAGAGTATAGGTTTTCCACTGTTTTTCTTTTGTTTATGTTGGGAATGAGAGATCCATCTAGTTGAATCATCACAGGGTCGGAGAAATGAGAAATAACTCGGCAAATGGAATTGGTAATTATGTCCTCCCCAAGTTGGTGTGATACTCTAGTATTTTATTGTGTGGTACTTTACTGGAGTTAGGAGGACCCAGACTATTCCCTCTCCAGAAATAAGTCAGGGTACAGAGACCGGAAGAGGCCGCCACCATCACGGGCCTCCCTGACCCAGCCTGCTGTTCAGAGCCCCAACGTTGTTCCCTCCACCTTCTTCCTTTTTCAATTTTTTTTTTAAAGCACATTAAGCTCCATGAGAGGTGTACATAACACGTTGTACCTGTCCGCAGAACACCTGTTTGTTTTCTGCGTCATGCAGTCCTGCAATCCCACACTTGATAAACCTGCCCCATCGTATTGCCTGTTGCCCTATGACAAATCTAGTGTAAAAGTTAGGAACTAAATGCTTACCTGCTCTATCAAATCTCAGAATTTCACTGACCTGGACTGAGTGTTACTCCTCTAGCAGCTGGATGATACCGATGTTTCTGCTGGGTGGGAGGGTTGCGAGATTTCTTTCTTTTGTGTCTTATTACTCCCTGGGCTTTGAAATGCCCTGGATCTACCTAGCAGATGGGAAAGAGAGGGTGGAGATACTCACTTCCTCATCACCTTTGCCCAGAAGCGATGTGCATCACTTTTGCTCGTGTTTCAGGTGGTGAGAAATAGTCATGATGTCCCACCTTGATGCAGTGGCCCTGGGTGAAAGGCTACTGTCTAGGGACTGACGTATGCAGGGGAAGGAGGAATCTTGGCGGACACTTGGTCTCCTCTGCCCACGATGTTTATATATTCAAGAATCTGGATGGAAGACTCTGAATATTTCGGGTGCTAGGTATCTGATTTGTCACTATGTATCTGACATGGGAGTCTGTTTCACCACCTGCTATGCCTCTTGGCATAGGCTGTTGTCAAGATGAGAGAGAGAATGAGTGTATCCTGAGAAGAGAAACTTAGGACGGCTGCAGAGCAGGGAAATAAGGCCAGTGAGCCCTCCTTGCCAGGAGAAAGACGCTCTAGCCCAGCACCAGGGATGCTTCAGGAAACCATTCCTAACTTGCAGCAGATTGCTGGACTGATTTTTGAAGACCTTCATTATGCATTTTTGCAGGGTACCAGTTTGTCTGAAACTGACTCTATTTGTAACCAAAGTGACAGTGAGAACAGCTGGGATACCATAGTGCCTCTGTAAAAAAATCCCAGATTCAAACAACAGAAACAAAAGTGACACAGCAGTCCCTGCTTGGCTACGCTTTGTCACACCTACAAGAATTATATGGTTTGGCCTTCGAATATTATTGCCTCTTAATTGTTTCTTGGATTTATCTCCTAAAGAGGCCAATTTGGGGCTACAAAACTCAGGTTTGTATCACTCATGTCTATTGTAAAAGGCATTAGAATGTGTGCGAGAAGAAAAAAAACAGAGCCCTTTATGAATTGTATACTTGAAACAAGAGAGGTGTTGGCCTTAAGTTTGACCATAATACATAGAGGAGACTTAGACGGAAATTTTGGAAGCTATCTATGAATTTGGTCCTTAAAGTCTGTCTTCCCTTATTGCCAAAAGGAGAAGGCAGGATGATCAAATGCTAACATTTGATACATTACAAAGGGGAATGTTTGCATAGAAAGTGAGAAATGCGTTCAAATGAGACCAACACAGACATTGGGGAAAATAAGAAGGCCTGTTCAACTCTGGGTTTTTAAAATAGACAGTAAATAGGAAATGGTGTCATGTGTTATTGACTCATCCTTCTTCTGGGAACAGGCATTCAGAAATCAAAAGTAATTGGCTAGCTTCCCCTTGTTATCTAGAAGTAAAACGGTCACAGACCCAGAGAGATAAACACCCAGGGCCACACAGATCATCTCAGTGCCTGGTGCAGTTTTGAATTATGAGTGGGAAAAGGGTGAGATCAAGTTCCTGGAGGGAGGGGTAGAAAGTAGATCTCGAAGCGTCAGATAGAAGTACAGGACCAGTCTGGTCAGATCTTCAGTACAGGACCAGTCTGGTCAGATCTTCAGATTTTTAAAGAAGCTAGACATGTGTGTGGGTAGTTTTTTTTTCTTTTTAAAATGTATTTTTAATTATTTCTTTAAAAAAATTTTTTTTAAGATTTTATTTATGTATTTGAGGGAGAATGAGTAAGAGCCTGAGAGAGGAGAAGGTCAGAGGGAGCAGCAGACTCTCCAAGGAGCTGGGAGCCCGATGCGGGACTCGATCCTGGAAGTCCGGCATCATGACTTGAGCCGAAGGCAATTGCTCAACCAACTGAGCCACCCAGGCGCCCTTTTTTTTTTTTTTGAGACCTATGCTGTGTGTGTTAGTGAGAAATTGTCAGCTTGTCTTAATTGTCCTGAGAACCACTTGTCTGTGGCTTCTATTTTAGTGGGACGAGAAGGCACTATTGCTCTGGGCATGGGATAGACAGGGAGGGCTCTCTGGTTTAGCAACACATTCTCTGGGTAAACAATCAGGCTCAGTTTTTGCAGTCGTAGCCTCTGGGGGCTAATGCCATTTGGAATCTACAAAGTCATAGGAAGGAACTGCTGTTAATTGATACTGTTTTGTAAACTGAAATTATTTACTTTATAGAAATGCCATATTCATCTGCTGCCCATACTTTTTTGTTTCTAGTACTTTGGATTAAGAGATCAGCAAAGATGGTTTTATTTGGGGTTGAAAGCACAACCAGTTTGAAAATCTTCTGGGTAGTGAAAAGAAAGTAAAATCAAGGCATTCAAGTTGTTGGCTGGACCATAAAATGGATGGAATTCAGTTTAATAATTTTTGTGTGTACAAGTTGCCACAGCTAATTGAAGAGTTCTAGGTTTAATATCCCTATCTTTTTGGGAGTTTTGGCTTTTAGGGAAAAAATTTCCTTGGTGTAGAAAAATAAGAAATTATCATGGAACAAATGGGAATTGACAAAGATGAAATATAATCAGAGAGACACCATTAGGAGTGCTGTGAGCCTGTTTAAAACTGCTAGTTTGGGGGCGCCTGGGTGTCTCAGAGAGTTAAGTCTCTGCCTTTGGCTCAGGTCATGATCCCGGGGTCCTGGGATTGAGCCCCGCATCAGGCTCTTCACTCAGTGGGGAGCCTGCTTCCTCCTCTCTCTCTGCCTGCTGCTCTGCCTACTTGTGATCTCTCTCTGTCAAGTAAATAAATAAAATCTTTAAAAAAAGAAAAAAAAAAAAACAACCCTGCTAGTTTGATGATTGAAAATCCAACCAACTACTCCTTAAAAAAATAAACCTTGAAAATAAGCCAGGAGCTGAATACTGAGTTAAGTTCAAGATTTATTTATTTATTTATAAGATTTTATTCATTTGCTTGACAGAGATCACAAGTCAGGCAGGGAGGCAGGCAGAGAGACAGGGGGTGGGGAAGCAGGCTCCCTCTGAGCCCTATGCGGGGCTCCATCCCAGGACCCTGAGATCATGACCTGAGGCGAAGGCAGAGGCTTAACCTACCGAGCCACCCAGGCCCCCAAGATTTATTTATTTTTAAGAGAAGAAAGGTCTTGTTGGGTGCATGCGTGGTGTGTATGTGGTTTTTTTGTTTGTTTTGTTTTTGTTAAGCCAAGTTTTTATTTTACATGATGGGTGCAGCTTTTAAAACCTTTTTACTTTAAAAGGTGTTTAGTTGAATGCATGACAGTGACTTTGCAAGTTATTGTATCTTTTTGAACCTTCATCTGTAAGCGGGAAATAGTTTTCTCTATTTTGCAGATTGCCCTTGAGCACTAAAGGAGTAATTATACAGTGTGCCTGTTGTAATACCTGCACAGAAAAGGGACTCCTTCCTTTCCTTAGTGTCTTTGGGGTTGAAGAGATAAGGACACGGACTCCTAAGAAGGCTACCATACTGACCCTAGTCAGGGAAAGGGTATGGCTTGGACCTTTTCTCTTTGGGGTCATGTTTGATTTAGTTTGCTCTGGTGTGCCATGATTCTGAGTCTCATGCAGCATTGACCTCTTTTCCTAAGCTTCCTGGAAGTTATAGGCATAGGATATAGCAGGTGCTTAGAATTGGTTTTACATAAATAACTTTCAGAAATCACACCCTTTGTAGAACTGGACAGAGCAATCAGCATTTTAACCACTAGAGGAAAGTAGGTAATGAACTTGAACTACTATCAAGCAAACTGCTCTAACTGAGAACATCTTAAGAAGAAGCCACAAACAGAGACGTGGGCTTGAAACACCCTTGGATCAGCCTCCGTTCCCAGATGGAAGAGTTGGGGCTTTACTGCATATTAACTTGGCATTTAAGCACCTAACTGCTCTGAGGTTGTTTGCTTGTGGGAGGATGTGGAAAAGGAAAAGTTTCAATAAATGTGAGTGCTGTTAGGTCAGGCTTGCAAGAAATCAAAATCTTCACGATTGTTAGTGTGGCTCTAAATCCTAACATGTCTGATAAGGACAGTGGAAACAGCATGACTGGCTGTGTTTGGGGTCGGGAATTCATTCTTCTTCTTTAGAATAAAAACAGTGTTTTCTTGGGATGTGGAGTTGAAACTGCCTTCACACAGTCCAAACCAGTGACATCAGTTAGTTTCAGAAGTCCTCCTCGATAGGTATCTGTAGTTCACAATAGTGGTTAAAAAACAAACTTTTAAACTTTGTAGTTAAAAAACAAACAAAAAGGAATAAATTGTTACCCTTAGATCCGAAAAGAGAAGGCAGTTGTTCAAGCTCTAAGTCCTTTTGGGAGATTCTACATGTAGAAGACAGAGACAAAGCTTTCATTCTTTTCCTTTGAAGTATTTTCTGTAGTCTTCGTCCCACCAAAATGGGATCCTACCTCTATGGGAATGAATGATAGGGTGCTATTACGGAAAGGTTATTGAATTCTTTACTTGAATGTGAACTATGGCTAAATCTTCCTGCATGGTGTGGTTGAAATGTGAACCTCCACAGAATGGTGCGATCAAAGAGAAACTGCTGTTACCTTGCCTTTTTCTTTTTCTACCCCACCCCCACTTTTAAAAAGATTTATTTATTTATTAGACAGAGATCACAAGTAGGCAGAGAGGCAGGCAGAGAGAGAGGAGGAAGCAGGGCTCCCTGGGGTTCCATCCCAGGACCCTGGGATCATGGCTCCCTGGGGTTCCATCCCAGGACCCTGGGATCATGGCCTGAGCTGAAGGAAGAGGTTTTAACCCACTGAGCCACCCAGGCGCCCCTACCTTGCCTTTTTCAAAGAGGGAGATACAGGGAAAATAAGATCCTCCTCTGCATGACTGTTTGAAAGTGTGATTCCTGGAGCCTTAGTCAACAACATTTACGGACTCCGTAATACGTGCATAGCACTAAATGTGATGATAGGTAATAAAGCTTTAAGTTGGAATTGACCTTGGTTGTCATTTTATTGAATCTACTCTTGATCTAGAAAGAATTTACTGAAAATGAAAGCTAACAGCCGTTTATTTGGGCAATTAAAGTTGCAATTCAGGAAGAAACCTAAATTGTGTTCTGAAGAAGACAAAGACAGGGGCAGAGTTATGTAGGCAAAAGACTCCGAGTGTAGTGCTCATTTAGGTCTTTATGCATGACAGGTATTGAAACTTGGTTAACCAGACTGGTTGAGATACTATGCAGATGAGGGACTGAAACTTGTTAAATCATGTTGGCTCCTTTCCAGGTGAAGAATGCAGACGATTTGGGGTTACTGTGAGGAGGAAGTTAAATCTAGGCTGAAGGCTTGCAGTTGCCTGAAAAAGTTTTTTTTTTTTTTTTTTTTTTTTGTTTGTTTGTTTTTATGTTCATTGTTTCTCTTATGGTTATGTGCATAAATTCTTCCACCCTTAGGGTCTTCCATCCCTGTTTCAGAAAGAGACGCTCCTAACCAGGCTTGCTTGTTCTGTTTTGAAATTTCCTTTTCTACTACTTCTCTTGAAAATGAGGGATTGAGGGGTGTTTGGGTGGCTCAGTCAGTTAAGTGTCTGTGTTAAACTCAGGTCATGATGCCAGGGTCCTGGGTTCAAATCCTGCATTGGGCTCTCTGCTCAGTGGGGAGCCTCCCCCCCCCCCCCCGCCCCTGCTGTCCCTGCTTTCTCTCTCTCTCTCTGTCAAATAAAGAAAATCTTAAAAAAAAAAAGAGTGAGAAATTGAGAAGAGAAACAGTTTTGCCCTTGAAGTAGTTAAACTGCCAGACAGATCCATGTATTTTAAGTATTTTTGAATTTTATGATATGGCAACTATTGATACTTACACAAACAACTGCATAGAACATTTAACTACTGAGGATCTGTGAAGTGATAAGAGTGTGCCCAATGGTAGTGATACACGTGTGCCGGTTTTAGTAAACGGTAAGAGACTTGGGGCCGTAGGGTTAAAGTAGATGTGGAACTGTGGTGGGAGAGGAGTACTTGGTGAGAAACTTAAAGGCCAGTTTGAGGCATGTGTCTATTTTGTAGGAGCAGACATTGAAAGTTCTGACTACTTAAGTTTTTATGTGTTTTTGTTTTGTTTTGTTCTTTAACAGGAAATGGTGGCTAGGGAGTTGTGTATGTGAAATCTGTGTTGTGGAAGATTTTTTGGTTGGTGAAAGGGAGACAGGATGACTGGATAAGGAACAGATAAAATTTTGACACCTGAGAAAGGAAGGAAAGAAGAAAGTATCATTCGCCTCCATTTTTGGACAGCTTACCTTTTTGCCTCCATCTCTTGAACACTGCTCATCATCAGTTTCCTCCACAGGCCATATTTGTCGTCTATTTGGTCCTCTTCACATGCTGTTCCATTTGCCAGTAATGATTTTCCCATTTCCCTACCAGAAGACTGACTCATCTCTGTCTCATCTTGTCACTCCGTAATTCTCATTTTAGGGCAACTGTTTCTACAATAAGTTATGTAGAAGAAGTTGACCTTTATTGTAAGAACAATGACAAGCCACTGCGGAATTATATTTTAAAGCAGTCGTTCTCCAACTTGATCGTGCACAACAGTGACTTGGAGGGTTTCTCAAAACACAGATGGCTGGGTCCTACCCCCACAGTTTCACATGAGGTAGGTCTTGGGTGTAGACTGAGAATTTTGCCTTTCTAGCAAGTTCCCAGGTGCTGCTGCTAAAGCTGGTCTGAGGAGCACATTTCCAGAATTTCTCATTTAGGGAGATCACTTAGATTGCAGTGGGAGTGAATGGGGAATGGTGGGTGGTTGGGCTACTGGAGACAGAGTAATCTGGAAGCTGTATTAGTGTTTCAGGTGAGAAATACTGTTAAAGTGATGATGAGAAACAGGTATATGAAGAGATACTTAAGAGACAGGGAGTAGTTAGATATGACAAAGGAAGGAAAGGGTGAAGCCCAGGTTTCTCACGTGGCGACCAGATGGCTGGTGGTGCCATTCATTGAAATAGAGCACCTAAAATGATCGGATTTTAAGTGAGGGGTCAAGGGGCAGGATGACGAGATGGTGGGTGTTTGATACACCAGATTCAGTTGTTGGGACCCTGGCTTAATGCTCAGAAGTGAGTGAGGGTGTTGATGCTACTTTGGGAATCATCAAGAGTTGATGGCTCAAATGGATGGAATTAGCTAGGAAAGTGTGTAAGGAGAGCCTGGGACAGAGCCCTAAGGGGCATGAGTAATTGACAAAAGTAGAGAAGGAAGACAGGAGCAGCTGGGGAGATTATAAAGTGTCAGGAGTATGTACTGCTTCTGTCCTGGAGGCCAAGAGAAGTATATACTTTAGGACAGAGTCGGGTAGAAGAAACAGTGCCAAAGACTGCTGATTCAGCAAGGACACTAAGCACCAAGCAGGTTCCATTTGATTTAACAACATGGAAACCCAACATGCATTTATTCAGTGCTCACGAAGCCTGGTAGGGGCCAGGCCAGGCACTGACACGTCAACCATGACCTAGAATTTTCATTTACTTAGAAGAGGTCGAAGCTAGACAGTGGTGGGCTTTGGAGGAGCAGGACAGACTCTTTCAACACCCACGGGGCACCTGGGTGGCTCAGTGGGTTAAAGCCTCTGCCTTTGGCTTGGGTCGTGATCCCAGGATCCTGGGATCGAGCCCTGCATTGGGCTCTCTGCTCATCGGGGAGCCTGCCTCCCCCTCTCTCTCTCTGCCTGCCTCTCTGCCTACTTGTGATCTCTGTCTGTCAAATAAATAATTAAAATCTTCAGAAAAATAATAAACAATACATTCTTGGAAATTGGTTATGGAAGAAGAGAAGACAGTTGGGAGAGCAGAGGGAAGCAGGTGGCATGACGTTTGGGAGATTTTTTTTTTTTTATTACTATGATGGAAGAGACTTGGGTATGTTTAAATGTATTAGAAAGACTCAAATGTTGAAGGGAGGGGAAGTTCTGAGAGAGGAATGTGTATGACAGTATGGGATGAGAAGGGAGACCACAGAAGAGACCCTGCATGGGTGGTCTGCCTGCCTATCTCACATACCCCACAGTAGCCAGCTTCGTTTAGGCCAAGTGATGCTGTGATTTGAGGGTGTCCTCATGTAGGTTTTCCTCACCTGAGTGCCACACAGCACCAAAGATTCCCATCTTTGGACTGCTTTGCTTAAGAATCATCAAAAATCTTTTCCAGGTGGATAACCCATTATAGAAAAGACTCTTTTGAGCAGTTGAGTGCTCAGCTCCCCAATCCTCTGATGGGAGGTTGTGAACTTGGGGCACTGAAGGGGAGACCTAGACTCTTAAGATCTTGCCTAGCCTGCCTAGTTTGGCTTCTGGTTCAATGTAGATTCGTGGCCCTGTGCGGTATTAGCACCTTGCTTACCGTCCTCTCCTTGAGGTTGGTGCACAGCTCATATTGAAATAGGATAGGGGTTTCTGGTTAAGCGTCCGGCTCTTGGTTTCAGCTGAGGTTGTGATCTCAGGGTCATGAGATGAGCCCCAGGTAGGGCTCAGGGCTCAGTGTGGATGGAGTCTGTTTGGGATTCTCTCTTCTTCTTCTGCCCCTCCCACTTGTGCGCACGCTCTTTCTCTCTCTCTCTCTGAAACTAATAAATCTTTAAAAAAAATATATGATAGTCTATTGACTGTTCAGCAAGCATATGGGTAAACCAGTGTCCTTTGCCCCACTGCTCTATGAGAGGATACACGGAGGATACCTATGAGGTCATATTGGTGTTAATATTGAAATGTTGCCAACTCTTTGCTCCTCTCTAGGTGATAGGCAGGATCTCTGTCTTTTTGACTTCTCTAGCTTGCCTCTGTGGGTAGTGGGATGGTTCACAAGCAGTCCTGTCAAGTTCTACTCTGGCAAAGCCAGTGGGGGCAGGTGTCTTATCTCTGCTTCTGGGAGGATGGAGGAGCTGCCCAGGAGTCTCATGGAATCTGCCCAGCTGTCCAAGAGCCAATTTATACTGATACCTTTAGTCCTGCTGCATCCGAGTCTTACCTCTCTCGCTCTCTTTTTTTTTTTTAAGATTTCATTTCAGAGAGAGAGAAAGCATGGGGGGTGGGGATGGTCAGAGGGAGAAGCAGACTCCCTGCTGATCAGGGAGCCCGATGCAGGACTCAATCCTAGGACTTCCGGTCATGACTTGGGCTGAAGGCAGACCTTAAACTGACTAAGCCACCCAGCGCCCCCACCCCACTCTTACCTCTTTAAAGAAAACCAGGAGCTTTACTTCCTCCAGTCCATGTTGCGCAAAGTCCCTGGTGAGAACCATAGCTTCAGCAGCTGCCTGTAGTCCCACCTCTTTTCCATGGACCCAGACCTGACCTGGGAAGCCACACTAGAAGATAGTCATTGTGCTCCTCCCCCTCGCCCCCAGTTCTCTGATTTCCCACTGTGGAATGAATTAATGTACCAGACACCTGGAGGCTTCAGGCTCTTGAGATCCATGCAGGATCAGAACCCCACTTTTTAGGTCCCCCAGAACTAGAGAAGCCTTGCATTCTATGGGTTGTAAATGAGAGTTCAGTTTAAATGTTCTAGAGCCCTGCTGCCCAACGGAACTTTCTGTGATGGTTGAAATATCTGTCATCTGCACTGACCCATATGGTAGCTACTAACTAACTGAATGGTTAATTTTATTTGATTTTAATTACTTTAAATTTGCATAGTCATGTGGTTAGTCACTACCATGTTAGAGGGGTGGTTCAGAAATTGACAGCTGGGCAGATTCCATGAGACTCCTGGGCAGCTCCTCCATGCTCCCAGAAGCATGCAGCAGAATCATCTGGAGGGCTTGTTGAAGCATAGGTTGCTGGGTCCACCCCCAAAGTCTCTGATTTAGTAGGTTAGGGTTAGGGCTTGAAAGTCTTCATTTTCTTCTTCTTCTTCTTTTTTTTTTTTTTTTTTCTTATGTTAGTCACCATACAATACATCATTAGTTTTTGATGCAGTGTTCCATGATTCATTCTTGGCCTGTAACACCCAGGGCTCATCACAGCACGTGCCCTCCTTAGTACCCATCACCAGGCTACCCCATCCCCCCACTCCCTTCCCCTTTGAAACCCTCAGTTTGTTTCCAGGAATGCATAGTGTCTCCTGGTTCATCTCACCCTCTGATTTCCCCCTGTTCCGCTTTTTCTTCCTTCCACTAATGTCTTCCATGCTATTTCTTATGTTCACATGAGTGAAACCATATGATAATTGTCTTTCTTTGCTTGACTTATTTCACTGAGCATAATCCCCTCCAGTTCCATCCATGTCGATGCAAATGGTAGATATTCATCCTTTCTGATGGCTGAGTAGTATTCCATTTTATATATGGACCACATCTTTTTATCCATGCTCTGTTGAAGAGCATCTCGGCTCTTTCCACAGTCTGGCTATCATCAACATTGCCACTGTGAGCATTGGGGTGCGGGTGCCCCTCTTTTCACTGAAAGTCTGTATTTTCTAGCAAGTTCCCAGGTAATGCTGCTGCTCTGGAGAAGACTTACTCAGAACCACTGCTGTAGACTGATTTCTAGTATTTAATTTTCATGATGATTAACACTGATAGAAATATCATCAGCCCATCACCAGAGCCTCTGATCAGCTAGTTGACAAGCAGCCTAGTAACCGCCCCCCCTCCAACCCCACGCTAAACCCTTTTTCCAAACCATCACAGCTCATCTTGAAAGCTGACTCATGATACTTTCTGAGCAGCTACAGTAGCTAGAACAGTGGCCTTCTGGGGAAATTCCAGCCTCCAACAGGCTTTGGTTTCCATTCCAGCTTTATTAATTTGTTCTCTAACCTTATAAGAAATGAGACCATGTGTGTGGTGTATGTAGAGTGTGAGTAATTTTATCCTTGCCAAGTTCAGACTTGGCATTACACTGAATCATGTCTGTATCCTTTCTGGCTGGCTGGGCTGGGCGCAGATGGACGGTCCCTAAAATCCTGTTTTGTCCAGTAGCGTTTTATTTTAAGCAAATGATAAAGTCATTTTTTAATAACAAGAAAGGCTGTCTAATTGAAAAGTTTCTCGAGTAACAACATTATTTTGTGGGTGCTTGCTGATAACTAGGTCCTTCTCAGAGTGCATGTTGATGTTTTTACAGATGCCATGACATGCTCTCTCAGGTCCTCTTTTAACTACTGGGCAGGATGGCAAAACGCCCACGGTCGTGGAAGTCACATGGAGGTGGGGTGTGCTGTTCTCTCTGCTTTTTGTGATTGTTGGGAATTTTATGTACATTAGGGAAGTATCCTCTGTGGGAATTTACATAGAGCATCCCTGTGAGGTACCAGGTGAATGACTGAAGCTGCAAATGAAAAGTGGTTTGGCAGTTTGGTGTTGGGGAATTGAACGGAGATTGTCCTTTAAAGGCTGATCTCAAAGTAAAAGAGGGGAACAGCAGTTGTTTCAGTGTGATGGGTTACAGACCATCATTCCTGAAGAAGGTACAGAGAAATAAGGTGCTTCTCGTGTGTGTGGTGGTTGAGTAGGGTCGCAGAGCCCCTTGCTAATTTTCTTACAATCTGTTACAGACCTCTTCTCTTACAGACGGACGTCCCCAACAGGACTCGTGCTCCCTTGGATGTGGCACAATTTTCCTGATTTTAGAAAAGATGAAGTTTCAAAAAGAAGGAAGTCTGGAGAAGGAAAAGGCATCACATCATGGGATTTTGTAGGCAGCTAAGCCCTGGTGGGTGGCTGAGTTGAGAGTTTTCCCATAGAGTGATGATATTTACCCTGAAGGACAAGAGAAGATTTATTTTCTTTCTTTCTTTCTTTCTTTCTTTCTTTCTTTCTTTCTTTCTTTCTTTCTTTCTTTCTTTCTCTCTCTCTCTCTCTCTCTCTTTCTCTCTCTCTCTTTCTCTCTCTCTCTCTCTCTCCCCCTTCCTTCCTTCCTTCCTTCCTTCTTTCCTTTCTCTCTCTCTCTTGCTTTCTTTCTTTTTTAAGAAAGACTTCATGATCTTCGGAAGGCTTTTTTGATTTAGAAAACACTCTCAGATTTTCAGCTAGACGATAGTAGGAGTTGAGTATTTTAAAATCCCTTGATAATTAGACAAAGTAAAAAAGTGGTTTATTACATAGCCTTGAGTTTCATTCAGATTCATGGCATATAACATAGGCCCGTTGTTTCCCTTCAATGCGTGTATATTTGTCATCCATCTTTTCCCACTTGGAATGTTTCTTTAATGCATTTTCACTTGATCTTAGCCAAAAGACCAAGAAGGGATCTTTTTTTTTCTTTTTTTTTTTTTTTAATTTTAAAGCTTTTATTTATTTGACAGACAGAGATCACAAGTAGGCAGAGAGGCAGGCAGAGAGAGAGGAGGAAGCAGGCACCTCGCGGAGCAGAGAGCCCAACGAGGTGCTTGACCCCAGGACCCCGGGACCACGACCTGAGCCGAAGGCAGAGGCTTAACCCACTGAGCCACCCAGGCGCCCTGAGAAGCGATCTTCTTTAATGCATTTTTATCCTTTTTCTGTCCCCCATCTCCTTCCCCTCTGATGTGACCTAGATCACCATCTGCCTAGATGCCTGCAGTGGATTCACTCCCTGGACATTCGCCCCACCGGTAGCCTCCTGTCCCCTTCACTCACCTCCAGGAGTTCCCCTCCATTCTGTCTTCTGTCTTTGGACCACTTTCGCCATCATTTGCTCTTCCTCACTCGTGCTTCCCCTCTGTTTGCCCATTACATGCAACGTACGTCCGTATATCACCATAGGCTCTTTCTTAACGTTCCTGACATTGCTGGCATTCAGTTGAAAATATTTGTGCAGTGTTAACAACCCCCTCCCCCCGTCTCCATTTAGTTTTATTACTTACCTGTGATTTGACAGGGAATACCTTTTCCAAAGATAGCTTCTGCATCGGTGTGATGCACTGCGCCCAAGCCTGCTGCTTGTACCGCTGGCTGCGAATGTCTTTCCAGGGATGTTCTTCTACAGTGACTGGATTCGCTGAAACCAACCTGCTGCGTCTTTGGGGGAATAACTTACAGTCAGTGTCGGGAGGCAGAGAATTTTGTACCTAGCACCTGATGCTTGAGAAAGAGTAATGGCAAAAAGGCTGTTCAGTACGTGTTTCAGCGGTCCTTGGCATTTAAGTCTTTACTGCCTGATTCAAATTTTTGGGTACTAGGGTTGGTTTTAAGCTCCTTTTATTGAGCTTCTTCTAAGAGTAGGAGCAAAACATTATTTAGGGAAGCATTGCTACCTGCTTGAGCCTTACATATGTGTAAGTGTGAGTGTGAGTGTGTGTGTGTGTGTATGTGTGTGTGTGTGTTTTAAAGAACAGGATACCTTTGACTCTTGAATGGAGTTTTAGTAATATTCATACAAGAGTAACACAAAAGGATCTTCTGGGGACAGGAAATGCTAATTGTCAGTTCAACCCTGGGCTGCCCCTCAAACTGAGGACACTGAGGAGCTCATAAAACTCTTTCTTTGACTGACCTTGGAAGAAAAGGCTAAACATGGGGTCTCATTCTTAGCGGTTTTCTCTCTCGCTCTTTCTTTTTGTATTTTTAGTATGGTGCGAAAGGGAACCTTTTGTAACTTCTTGAGAATGCTCTATGGGTCTGGATGCATTCATTAAAGCCTATGTTGAAACACCTGTGCACTGGGTTTTGTAATTCTCTTGAAGCCCCTGCCCCTTTTTTTTAGTAATGAATTTAAAAGTAGGTCAGTGACCACTTTAGGGCCAAGAAAAAAAATTTGAAAAAAAGGAAAATCCTTGGGGAGTGCTGCTTGGACACGATCTGTTTGCCCCGATAACTGATTCAATGCACGTGCCTTGATTCTCTACATCTCTCGTGCTCTTGTCCCTTGAAGTGTCTCTAACATACAGAATTGTTTGGTGATTTTAAGCCTTACATTGCAGCTTTGTAGGGAGGGGGGGAAGGAAAGCTTCGTGCCTGACAAGCTTCTAATTGGGTAAGGTGGTGCTCAGCAGTCAAGGTCGACACTGAGCTCACCAAGCAGCCAGAGGGGGGCTGTGGAATGTTTCTCTTTTTGCAAATTTACGTTGGTGCCTCTTAGTAGCTAGAAGGGACAAGTAGATGTCCAGTTCAAGAACACTTCTTTCCTCCCTTCTCCTCTCCTTCCATCTTTTTGTCCGTCATTTGTCCATCTTTCTGTCTTTTCCCACGCTCTTGTTTTTCTTGAATTTTTCTCTTGGCTTTTTCTTGCCTGAGGCCCTTTAGATGTGTGACCTTGGAGCTTAATCTGTGTTCATTTGCAGGGAGAGACTCTGGGACGACTTCCTTCTTTTTAGACTCCACTCATAGGTCTTGGGATATAAGATCCTCTTCCAGTATTTTCCTACCATCTGATGGATTCCCGCAAAATGAATTAATGGTGTAATATTTCTCAATTTTTTTCTTGACTCCTTCACTCCTGTCATTTGATGGTAGGACTCCGGGGCTTTCATCTCTGTAAGGAAGGACCAATCAATTTTTCTTTTTAATAGTATGCCTCTTACAGATGTTTAAAATTGCCTGATGTTAGGTTCTATTTTTTTCCTTTTTTTAAATTATTTTATTTATTTGTCAGAGAGAGAAAGGGAGAGAGAGGACACGCACTCACAAGCAAGAGGGAGCACGGGGCTCCTAGATGAGTGGGGAGCCTGATGTGGGGCTCCATCCCAGAACCCTGGGATCACAGTCTGAGCCAAAGACAGACCCTTAACCAGCGGAGACACCCAGGTGTCCGCTGCTGGTAGCTTCTAGAGAGGAGGGAGAACTTCCATTTTAGGTTCACTCCATTTGAGAGGGACTTTGTGT
>NC_139030.1:64397335-64499835 GCF_964662115.1 Mustela nivalis | reverse complement strand
AACCCTTCCTGATAACTTCCTTTGAAGAAGACCTATGATAAAGAGGGTGTCCAGGTTTTTGTGGGGAGTCCCTGGATTGGGTGGGGGGGAAGCTGCTGCCCTTAGACGGCCTGGTCATATTCAAAGCCCGCCTCAAAGGTGGTCTCTTCAGAAGAGGACCCGTAGAACTGGAACTGGAACAGGAGGCAAGCCTTCTATTGTGTCCATGGCCAGAAGGGAGGTCAGGGAAGGAGGGGGTGAGGGGAGACTCTGCGCCAGAAGGCGGACAGAAGAGAGAAAGCTGAACCAGACGGGAAAGTGCACTTAAAAGGGATGGGAATGGGGGTGGCCGCTGAAAAGGCGGAGCAATAAGGCCTCCTGAGAGAAAGCAAACAAATAAGGAAATTTAATCAAATCAGATGAAGTCCTTTTAAGGAAAAGATGGTGTTAGCAAAACAAATAAGTCAATAGAGAATAAGAGAAAGCGCACTGGTAAAACTGCCAGAGGAAAGTTCTAGCACGTGTGAAGGACCAGGAAAGCTCAGATTGGAAAGAGAGGCTAAAATTCTTCATTGATGATGTCCAGAAAGTTCCAGGCATTTCAGTACAACATACGTAATGGCTAACGTCCGTTGCATATGTAATGATGAATGCATTTAAAGGTAAAGGTAGAACATCCCTGTAAGAAGGGACAGTTTTGAAAAGAGGGGTCTTTTAGAGGCAGAAAATTTGTCTTCCTTTATCTACGTCACTTTGACAAGCTCCCACTTTAATCAGATTTTCTTTCTAGCTGCCCTGTCAGTAGTAGGAGGAAGACTTTGTTTATCTCATTCTCTAGAACCATCCATGCGGGAAGTGAGGTTTGCAGAGGTCATATGAGTGCCTCCCTTTCTTTGCTCACCTGTGCCTGGAGTCAGAAGCAGAGAGAATCAGAATGTCGCAGTGGCCGGAGACTAGATTGCAGAGAAGGTGGTGTGCTGGTTTCATACCATTTAGGTATGTCCTTCAGTTTACTCTTGGCACAAATAATTTAGGAAGAAGTGGTATATTTTCATAGCGTTTGCTCTTTGATGGTAGTTTCCTCAGTTACGTGTTGTTGAGGGACACTGCATGCTTGCTGCCGCATTTAGTTATGATAATGGGAAGGCTTCGGTGCTGCGAGAATGGAATTGGCTATTAATTGATGTCTAGTAAAAATACTGAAGTATCTAGTAAATACCTAGATTAAGAGACTGGTGGGCCAGAATTGGATTGGAATTGGGTAATGGTTGAGAAGGAAACTTGGAGAGATTAAGACTTGTCTGTTCATTTATTTATGGAGCATCTCCTATAGTTGAGGCATTGCGCTAGGACCTAGTAAAATAAAGGTGGAAAGAGAGCTCTTCTTGCTGATGCCCATCATGGACGGTGGTGACAAATACAAACAGATGCTTTTAAACCTTACCATGGCTGTAGTATCTGGATTGGCTCCAAGACTTTGCTTTATTTTTAGAGATAAGTGATGCTGGGGGAGAGGTCTGTAAAGAAGATGTGAGATTCAGGTCCACTCACTCTACTGGTGCCTGACTGCCTCTTCTTCACACCTGTGACTAAATCTCGGAAGCAAGTGACACTTAAAGTTGGGGGTCTGTGTGTTACTTGAGAGACCTCTCCATAACTCCTTGTGAGGGGTGGTTGTTGGTCTGAGAGCGACGGACAGTGGAGAAGGCCTTGGTGAGGAAAAAGGACCAAAAGATGTGTGTGTTTTCTATTGCTGAGGTAAATTGCCACAAACTTAGTGGCTGAAAACAACACACGTTTATTATTTTCTAGTTCTGTACATCAGAAGTCTGATGAGTCTCTCTTATGGGACTAAGATCCAGGTGTTCGCAGTCCTGTGTTTCTTCTGGAGGCTCTGGGTAGAACTGGTTTCCTTGCTGTTTCTTTTTGCCCCTGTACCTTGGCTCATGGATGGCTGTATTCCTCCATATTTACAGCATCTAATGTCCGGCCACATCCTTCTTATGCTGTCATCTCTCTGGATCCCTGGCCACAGCTTTGAAAGATTGGTCCCACCCAGAGAAACCAAGGTAAACTCCCTGTTAGAGGGTCCTTAACTCTTATCACCTCTGTGAAATCCCCTTTGCCATAGATGCTAACATATTCCCAGGGCTTAGGACGTGGACATCTTTGCTCAGAAAAGGAGGAATGGGATCTTGCTTCTGTGTCTTCGGTTCTCTGACCCAGGTAAATGGGCCTCCAGGCTTTTTGTTCAAGCATTTGTGCCGCTGCCATCATTGCTAGACAACTGTTTTTGATATGTTATTCTTGGACTTAGAAATACTCCTTGGCAGGGCCTTCAGGTCACCCGATTAGGAGGGTCCTTCTCACCCCTTCTCATCCTAGTCTTGAATGAGAATTCTGTGTTCTGGTTGGATGTGTTTACTTGCCATCGCCCTGTGTCCGAGGCTCAGTTCTGCACATTCCTGACTCCACGCCTTTGCCTGACTAGTAGTTTCTGCCAGACCGAAACACTCTCTTCCTTTATTTCTGCCCATCCTTCTTATGCATTCTGTGACATTGACCATCATTACTCCACATTTGGAGTCAATCATAATTAGTTAGTGCTATTATTTAACTTCTTTGTGAATGCATTTGATCTTTCCGTCTAGACTAGCCATCTGAAGGTGGTTAAAAGGCTGAGTCCTGGATTCAGCCTTAGAGAGATTGAATGGTCTGGATGGAGCCCAGCAGTTGGTTTTTTAACAGACCCTGTGGGCAATGCTGAAACGGGCAGCCTACAGGTAGCACGTGCTGGACACTCCTGGAGAGGGGGACTGAATGATTTGCCCTCTCCTTGTGATAGACCTCATGCTGTCCTTGTCCGGGGAGATGATGATGTATTTGAGAAATGAATGTCAGTTTGCCCTAGTGAGTATTAATCTAGAAAGAGCGTGCCTTGTGGGAAGTGTGAATTAGATTGAGTTCACGGCACCAAACTGTACACTATCTTTTTGGAGCCAGTGTTGAGTTGCAAAGTTCAAAAGCAGATCAAGAGCCAGTCCGCGTACTCCAGTGGAAGCGGTGAGACAGATAAGACAGCTGAGATTTGGGAATGACCTGTTTGGGATGGCAGAATTGCCATGCCTCCAGGTTTACTTTTTTATTGAACTTTTCTGTGTTTCAGGGACTTAACGTGAAATATCAAAAGCAGGAATTCGGTCATGGAAAAGATTCGAAAGAGGGAAGATGGTTAATTCTTGGGAACATAAGCAGACGGAACTCTGTGCTTTGAGTGCGTTCTGATAACAAGCTTTCCTTGATGGTTGGAATGCAAAGAATACCCAAAAATCTGAATTCCCACTGAACCAAGCATTTTTGGAATCAAGGCCTTTCATGAGTATGCCATGATTTTGACTTCTGCTGCCATTAAGATTGGAATGGAGTCTGCTGTTATTTTATGTTTATTTTCTAGACCCCCTGGGAGGTCTTAGGTCCGAATGATTAGCTTTATTTTTATGAAATTGATTTTGCCTTTTACCATTTTGGTGGGGACCGGGGAATCTTATTGCATTAAGTAAAACTCTTAGGAGGCTAATTAAGCAAAAATATTTTTTTATTTCTTTCAATTTTCTACTTTTCATTAATTTTTCTATCAACTTTATGGCAAAAAAGAGAAGACATCAATTTTTATTAAAAAAGCCTTAAATAACTAGCTATTTTAGAGTTCTTATAATAGTTTTCTACCTATTGTAAATAACTAAGAGACTTTAATCTGGGCCGGAGAGGAGATACTAACGTAATGCATGTTTCTGTGAGCTAGAAGCTGTCACAGAGGTGATACACTTGAACTGGAAATCACTAGACTTTCCTTCTGGTTTCTTAGTCACCAAAGAAAATGTAGGCATTTAAAAAATATTGCTATCTTTTGTGAAAGATGAAGTCTTTTATAAGATGAAGTGGAGGCACTTTAATAACCAGCCTTTGATTCAATTTAAGCCAGTTCTCTATGTGCCTGTTAAATAGAAATATTCCATAAATTGATTAAACTGTGAGCATTCACATGCTTTTTTTTCCAGTGAGCTCATTTGCATTGGTGGGGGTCATTTTGTTTTCAATTGGTGATAAAGTTCTATGATAAGACCAGATTCTGATTGATGAAGTCAGGTGGTACCGAAGAATAGCATGTTCTGTGTGTGTAGAGCTAAATTAAAATATTGGTAATTAATGTAACTATTTGGTTTCAAATGCTTGATTTTTTTTTTTTTTTTTTTTAGCAGCAGTCATTAAATGTACAGTGTCCTACCAGATAAAATAAATTCAAAGGCTGAAGGAAGTTACTGCTCAAGTTGTCCCTACACACATGACTTTTTTCTGGATGGAAATCTATTTGTCACAAAGCTCACAGTTGAAGTTCACCCCAGTATAACAAAGCTTAGGAGCAACCAAAGTATTTGGGCCTAGTATGGAATTAAGAAGGTCAATATTTGTTTAAAACCTTATCTGCCCACAATGGTCCTCTAGAGTAGAGAATAGGAAAAGAGTAATATATATAATCGTTGCCTTCAAAGAACTGATAGGTTCGAACAGTGCTGTACAATAGAAATATTGTGGGGCGCCTGGGTGGCTCAGTGGGTTAAGCCGCTGCCTTCAGCTCAGGTCATGATCTCAGGGTCCTGGGATCAAGTCCCGCATCGGGCTCTCTGCTCAGCAGAGAGCCTGCTTCCTCCTCTCTCTCTCTCTGCCTGCCTCTCTGCCTACTTGTGATCTCTCTCTGTCAAATAAATAAATAAAATCTTTAAAAAAAAATATTGTGAACCGTATAACTCAAATTTCTCGGGAGCTGCATTAAAAGATAAGAAAGGTGAAATTATTACTATTTCTTAAGGCTTTCTTTCTTTCTTTCTTTTTTTAGACAGAATGTGAACAGGGAGGGGGCAGAGGGAGAGGAACAGAGAATGAATCCCAAGCAGACTCTGCAATGGAGCTGGAACCCCAAATGGGACTCAATCCCACACCCAGAGATTGTGACCTGAGCAGAAACCAAGAACTGGTCATGCAACTAATTAAGCCACCCGGGTGCCTTGGTGAAATTATTATTATTTTTCAAAGATTTATTTATTTATTTTAGAGAGAGAGCACGCATGTGTGCATGTGGAGGGACAGAGGAAGAGAGAAAATCCCAAGCAGACTCCCCACTGAATGCAGAGCCTGACTTGGGGCTGGAGCTCACAACACTGAGATCATAACCCCAGCTAAGACCAAGAGTCAGATGCTAAACTGACTGAGCCACCCAGGTGACCCCCGATGAAATTATTTTTAATCATACATTTAAAATCTTATGTTTTTATTATTTTTTTAAAAAGATTTTATTTACTTGTCAATGAGAGAGAGAAAGAGCATGCTAGCAGGCAGAGGTGGAGAGAGAAGCAGGCTCCCCACCGAACAAGGAGCCCCATGTGGGACTTGATCCCAGGACCCCGGGATCTTGACCCGAGCTGAAGGCAGCAGCCCAACAGACTGAGCAACCCAGGTGTCCCTGTTTTTATTTTTATTAGTATATAAAATTTACCCTGATATATCAAAAATATTATTTCAACATATAATCAATATAAAACTTACTAAGGAGATACTTTACATTCTTTTAAAAATACTAAGTCTTGGGATGCCTGGGTGGCTCAGTCAGTTAGGCATCCGACTTTTGGTTTCAGCTCAGGTCATGATCATTGGGTCATGAGACCGAGCCCCCACATCAGGCTCTGTGCTCAGTGTGGAGTTTGCTTAAGACTCCCTTCCCCCACTTGCTTTCTTTCTCTCAAATACATAAAAAGAAATCTTTAAAAAAATACTAAGTCTTCAAAATATGATGTGTGATTTATTCTTTTTTTTTTTTTTTTTTAAAGATTTTATTTATTTATCAGAGACAGAGAGGGGGAGAGAGCGAGCACAGGCAGACAGAATGGCAGGCAGAGGCAGAGGGAGAAGCAGGTGCCCCGCTGAGCAAGGAGCCCGATGTGGGACTCGATCCCAGGACGCTGGGATCATGACCTGAGCCGAAGGCAGCTGCCTAACCAACTGAGCCACCCAGGCGTCCCGTGTGTGATTTATTCTTAAAGCAGATCTCAGTTTGGATGCTAAATTGTCATTAGAGGGTCGCCTGCTTGGCTGAGACAGTAGAACACGTGACTTGGGATTGTGAGTTTGAGCTCCATGCTGGGGGTAGACTTTACTTAATTAAAAACATTTTTTAAAAAATAATTTTTGTTGCAAATACTTGATCTTTATTTAGATTATAAAATGTAGAGTTGAAAAAGTAGATTCACATACTGAATTTGCCCTGGACATTCTTAGAAGTTGTCCAGTAACTGAAGTGAATGTCAGTTTTAAAATTTGAATTATAAATTAATATTTAAATTTTAGTTCATCAGTGACTCTAACGTCATTTTAGCTGCCAATTACCACATGTGGCTGGGGGTTACTGTATTGGGTAGCACAGATTTAGATAAATAACGTTTTGTATTTTTAATACTCAAATAATTGAGTATTCAATAATTGAGTATCAAATCAAAATAATTTAATACTCAAATAATCAAAAATTTGCATTTTTAATACTCAAATAATTGAAAAATGCTGTGTGGTTCATCAGTGAATTCCTACCCATTTGTATAGGATACTTAACAGAAGTATGGGCTAGAGCAATTCTTGCCAAAAGAACTTTCTGTGATGAAAATAATATACATTGACACAGCCTGATAAGGTAGCCACTAGCCTCATGCTTTTGAACACTTGAAAGATAGCAAGTACATCTAGGAACTACCTCTTAAGTTTGTTTAATTCAGATTCAAGTAGTCACATGGAGCTAGTGGCTATCCTATTAGATAGTGCTGAGCAAGAGTCTGATGGAGTAACCCCAGTGTGAATTACTATAGGCAGTGAGCAAAGGATAGACATTCCAGAGTGGGGAATAGCATAGACCAGGGGTTTCCAACATTACTGTGGGACATCTTTAAAAAGACGTACTCGGCTGCTGCATACAAATAGGTTGATTTAACTGGGGTGGGTGACCTGGTCAGTAAGAGTTTGCAAAGCTGCCCAAGTGATTCTGATGTACAGCAAATTAGGAGACAGATCTGTGCTTGTATTAAACATTCTCCACAAATCGATTTCCTTGCTATTCATATCATACATAAGTTTGCTAGGAATAAGGATAAATAAAGAAGGAACCAAATAAGTACCTGGTATTTTCTAGCTTCCGAAGGTGCTGGACTGTATACTCTTATTTGATCGTACAAAGGTCTGTGTGTTAGGTGGAACAGGAATGATTCCTATTTGGCTGTTAAAGTGACAGGCAACTCAAATGTTAGTCGACTGAAGGTCTTATCGATGGGATATGACAGAGTCATGTCTTGAACCTGGATCTCGTGTTTCTGTCACCACAGTAGCAGAGCAATATGGGGTATCCAGCCTCCTCCGGTTTGTGGCTTGTTTTCTCTCTTCATAATAGAGCCCTTGTGCTTGGATTTATAAAGACTGTTTCTTTTGATATTTAGAAAAAAATCTCATTAACAATTGGATGTTTGTAGTCCAACAGATTCATGATCCCTGCAGAGCACTGTGCTGGGTGTTGGGAGATCCCTGCTCTTTTCCTGGTACAACATAGGAGGTTGGTGACCTTGAGCCCGCTGGTCTGCCGGTTGCTGCTTCAGATTTCTAGTTGTTAGAACCAGGTTTATCAAACCTGCGGGTTCTGTAGCTTAAAGAATTGCTGTGGGAAAAGGTCACTGCCCTGGATAAAAGATCGTTTATACTATTGCCTATCTTGCTTGGAATACTTAGGGAAGTAGAATGTTTTTCTTTTGGCTGTGTTTAAATAATAAAGAGTACTAATCATATGCCAGACTTGAATGAACTCAGTCCTCACAATGGCCTTGGGAGATTGGGCTCATTTTCCCATCTTACTGACTTAAAGAAGTTAAGGTTCAGTGACTTGCCCAAGGTCACAGACCTTATGAGAGGCAGAGATGAATCGGAACCAATGTGATTTTGCTCCAAAGCCCATGTTAGTATTTGATCCAGAGACTAAAGTCCTACTGCTTATGGTCTGAGGGCAATTTACCTTCAATAGGATGTTGACTGTGTTCTGTTATCAGTGGTAGTAAGAGGTGACAGGATTGATTAGGGACTTTGAAGTTCCCCTACTCACACCTAAAATAGATGGTGGCTGTTTCCTCAGTCTCGCATAAAATGTGAGTAAAAGGGGTGCTGGGTGGCTCAGTTGGTTAAGTGTCCGACTCTTGGCTTCAGCTGAGGTCGTGATCTCAAGGGTTGTGGGGTCAATTCTTGTGTCAGGTTCTGTGCTGAGTGAAGAGCCTGTTTAAGACTTTCTCTCCCTCTCAGAGCGCCTGGATGGCTCAGTAGGTTAAGCAGCTGCCTTTAGCTCAGCTCATGATCCCGGGACTCTTGGACTGAGCCCCACCTTGGGCTCCCTGCTCAGCAGGGAGCCTGCTTCTCCCTCATCCTCCATCTGACTGTCCCCTGCTTGTCTGTGCAATCTCTCTCTCTCTGACAAATGAATAAATAAAATCTTAAAAAAAAAAAAAAAGACTTTCTCAGACAATTACCATATGATCTCCGTGATATGAAGAATTTGAGAGGCAACGTGGGAGGTTGGGGTGGGTAGGGAAGGAAAAAAATGAAACAAGATGGGATTGGGAGGGAGACAAATCATAAGAGACTCTTAATCTCACAAAACAAACTGAGGGTTGCCTGGGAGAGGGGAGTAGGGTGAGGGTGGCTGGGTTATGGACATTGGGGAGGGTATGTGCTATGGTGAAGGCTGCGAAGTGTGCAAACCTGGCGATTCACAGACCTGTACCCCTGGGGATAAAAATATATTATATGTTAGTTAAAAAAAAAAAAAAGACCTTCTCTCCTTCTCTCCCTCTCCCCTTGCTCCCCACATTCTCTCTCAAATAAATACATCTTTAAAAAAGTGAATAAAAACATCTTTAGAAAATACTGCTATTCCTATGGCACAAACTTTAAGAGCAGTGAGCTTGCTATGCAAAACAGCTTTTAGATGATTCCTTTCCCTCCAGTCTTTCCTATTAGGGGTTCTGGGGAAACTAGTACTATTCAACCAGAATTTAATTTGAATTGAATTAGTAACTAATTGAATGTTGTTTTCTCTTCTCCCTGGCTCCTCTCCCTTGAAGGAAAGTATTTTAAGCCTAGAGTATGTATTTGCCTTATTTCATGGTTAGAGTTCAAATATGTTTCCCCCTCTTCTCTTGCTTTTCTCTTGAGCAACAGATGGAAGGGTGGATCGTTTTGTTGTTATCCTTATCCCCTTTAGCTAGTTTTAAACATGTTCTTTTAGTTTTACCACTTCTCTAAAAGTTCAACACAGACATTTCTTATTTGGTTCCTCTTCACCCGGTATGACAATTCTCAAGGTTTCTCTAGTTCCCTGGGAACGCCTTTTTATGAACTGAATTTCGTCCACTCCAGTGAGATTGTTTGGGGCCGGGGAGGGGGTGGGAAGGGAGCAGGATACGCTTTCTAGAAGGTTTCTTCTGGCATTTGTTGATGAGCTTTTATAATTTCCATTTTACTGTCCTTGCCCCTAGAGGATGACCTTGGATCTTCGTGTAGGCTTGATTGAGTGTAAAATGAGTTAGCACAAGTGAAGTGGAAACAGATCAGTCCACGAGGAGGAGGCTCAGATGCTAAATCTTGTTCTGTGAATTGAAAGCATTTGCCTCAGATCCTCTCTGGGAATGCCTGTCCTGCTTCTTAGAGAAATAAGCTACTGTGCACACACGGTTGCTGCTTATGCCTTAGGTGTTTGTGCTCAGTTCTTTGTGGCGGGGAGAGAGGATGCAAAATTTTGCTGTTATCTCTGGCCTCGGGAAGCTCACAGAATTGAGGCGGAGGGTGGGATGGCCTTATTTCCTAGACATTCATCTAGCTCCTCTAGACACAAGATGTATGAGGATTTAAACAGAGCTATGAGCGCTGTTCTTGGTTTGCCGTTCAGTAGAGAACGCAACCCTGGGTTGTCACAGTGGGATCAGTACTGCTGGTGAAGCATGAGCAAGAAATCCAGAGTGAGTGATCACCTCTGCCAAGGGACTCAGGGAAACTCGACAGTTTTTTCCTCCCCTAGAGGTGGAGTTGAGCAGATTCAGAAATGGCTTCCCCTCAGACAGGTGGGTTCGAGTGGTTTTGGAGCCGAGATTCCCACATGCAGAGTCACTGAGGTGAGAATTTGCCTGCTGTGTTGGTGAAGGCACCACAAGTGTAGGGGAGAACCAGAAGTACTGTTTTGTATACAGTATGTATACTGTATACTTTTGTATACAGTATACATACTGTATACATACCAGAGAACCCAAGAGCAGGAGGGCTGAACTTCCCAGATTTGGAAATACACTGCTGAGATGTTCCAGATCCATGGGCTACCTGGTCAAAGTGGTTGAAGTAGGGTAAAGGCATAGGATGGGAAGGAATCATGGAGGGAAGGGGAGACTTGGCCCCTTGAGTGCCCTGAGGGAGGCTTCTGGGTATCAGTCCCAGTACAGTGCTCTCTTTTCATTGCTTTTGCTCCTGTTTCTTTAAGGACCCATTTCGCAATTATTCCAGATGATGACAATGGAGCTATACTTTCCTCTGCCTGAATTAAACAGTTGCATGAGTAGGGAACAGGAACTCAGCATTGTTGGCTGGAGGTTTTTTTATTTTTTATTTTTTAGATTGTTATTTATTTATCTGTCAGAGAGAAGGAGCCACAGAGGGAAAGAGACTGAGCAAGAAGGGGGAGCAGCAGCCAGAGAAGAAGGCTCCCCGCTGAGCAAGGAACCAGATGTGGGACTTGATTCCAGGATTCTGGGATCATGACCCGAGCCGAGGGCAGATGTCCAACCAACTTAGCCATCAAGGTGCCTTGAAATAGTTTAACGAGATCTTCTTTAGTGTGTCTTCACTGCAAGAATGATGTCAACACATTAATCTTAGTGCCTTGGCTCCAGATATCAGTGGCCTTGTACCCAGAGCAAAGGACCGGGGTTCCCTAGAGTTTTTCCTTTCTGCTTAGGCAACACACAGTCATGACGGTGAGACTATCCTTGAAAAGGCATCAGTTGATGGTGGACATGAGCGTTTGTGACAGCAATGAAAATGATTGCTCAAAAGGTTGCTGAGTAGAGAATTATGGTTTATTTTCAAGAAGCAACTTGGTGTATAGTGGAAAAAGCATGGGACGAGGATTTGGAACCCTCCTGGTCTGAGCCGGCTTCTATCCTAACTCAATCTCAATCCTAGGACCTTGGTCTTCGTGAGCCCCCATTTCCTAATGGGCATATGAGGAAAATAAGCTGGAAGAAGCAAAAGAGTCTGATGCCCGAGTCCCATCATTTGGTACCTCCAACTGGCCCCACGTGCGTCCTCTTGCCTGCCCTGAGGGAGGAGGTGCTCCTGATGAGCCTGGCCTGGGGACTCTTTGCGGTCGTGCCAACCACCTTTTCTTGGGAGAAACCGTTTTCATTACCAGTGAAACTTCATTTCTTGAGTTTATTTTCTTTTCATGGTTTCCTGAAACCGAGATGACTTCAAAGAAATGTGTGGAGTTTTCTTTTTCTTTTCGCCCTGTACAGCTTACCTATCTCCTCGTACCCCCTCGGCATCTCTAATGCATCTGAGCATGGGCCATTTTGGATCTGAGGGATCAAAAATGGAAGCCTGGCCAGTAATTAGGTTTCAAGAAGTGTTGAACTGAAGTCATTTCATGACACAAAAGTGGCACAAGGGCATTCTGTTCGCATGTGGCCCCCTGTTGTCCTTCTCCCTCGTAAGGCCCCTGGGGTTTCAGTATTGAGGGGCAGGGAAGAGAAGGTGGTGGTGTAGACAGCCTGCTGAGTGCTATTCCTGAACTAATTACCTCTACAGCATTATGCATTCTTACAGATTTTCTCCTTTGTACTTGAGGGAGCAAGTCTTCCTTTCTCAACTTGATCCAAAGAGAGAACAACATCTGTGTTCGCCCGAAGCGCTGTAGGCTGGAGGCCAGCAACACTATTCACATCTTTCGGGGGTTTTCGGTTGGTGCCCTTGAGCTTGTTCCTTCTGTTTCCGAGGGTCAGGCTGCCCAGGTTGTGTCCCTCAAGCTTTTGAGGGTGTGGAGGATTATTCCCTCTTTCTTCTTCCTGCCTCCTGGCCTGGGAAGCCTCCCTTACAGCCAGAGGGGCTGAGGGAGGCAGGGCCGCTTCAGCAGGGGGGAAGCCGCAGTGTTCTTGGCCTTGCCTGTTTTTATTTCTTCCCTGGGCCGACACTGCCTTACTTTAACCCTTGAATAAACCCACGGCCTGGGCAGGATCTCTGTTCTCCTTTCTCCTGGTCTTTGGTCTCTTTTGTCCCCCAACAAGAGGTGGAGCCCTAGGCTGGATCCTGTTCCCCCTTTCTGCCGCACTCCTCTTCCCTGGAAGTGCCAGCGTGTTTCTGTAAGGGCTGAACCTGTTCATCTCTAACTCTTGATGGATTGTGCTTCCTCTTAGCAAACTGAAATAAAACACAGAAATCTCAAAATAGATGTAACCAGACTCCTCCAACTTAATAAAGACCATATGTGCTCACACTTGGAATTCAGTTTGTCCTGTTTGGTGAGTGGTACCTCTCTCGCTCTGCTGCCTCTCCCGCACCTCCCTGTTTTCTGCAGATGGAACGCTTGACAGAGCTTTCCCAGCAGCTCATGCCTGTGTTCTGAGTCCTATTTTGAGCCTACAAACTCTGTTTTGATAGTATGTACACCGTGTTTAAAGAACAATCTGCATATATACCATTTTGTTTGTGGAGGATGCTGACAGCCTGGGATTAATCCTGCTGGCATCTTCATAGTGAGCTAGCTGTGGCCTTTTTCCAGTGTGTGCCTGGCTCGTGCTTGTGCTTGATGGGGTTTTGCCCTGAAGCCCTTGGCTTCTGAGAGCAGGTCTGGTGAGAGATTGTGCAAGCCAGTAGCCTTCTCTCCCTGAGCTCTTAATGTGTACCAGGCACTGTGCTCCGCTCTGCGTTTGTGCTCATTTGATATCAGAGTAAGCTTATTTGGCGTAGGGCTGCTTTCCTCACCACTATCATCCCGTTTTCCCACTGAGCAGCCCGAGGCATGGAGAGGGTAACCTTCTTGCCAAGGTCCTGTGACTAACGGTCTGGATTTTCAGCCCACTCAGTTGAGCCCCAGAGCCCATACTCTTGCTCAGATCTAAGTTGCTCCTCTTGAATGGCTGAACGGAGTTATCATCGGAGGAGCCGACTTAGCCCCTGAATGGTGGTGATAGTCATGCTTTGGATTGCATAGTGATACGTTTATTTGAGGGATTCTGAAGAATTCTGACTTTATTACCTGCCTTGAGGTCTTGCACTAGAAGTGACCTTCCCTCATACATAATGAGATACCTGCCTGGTTTCCTCAGGAGGATGTGTGCATGCCTAGAGCTGGCCTGGCTGGGACAGGAGCTGCTTGCTTTATGTGGCTTTGTACTATCGAACCGGGCTTCATGGGACTGGGAGCAAACACTTCCCTTGCATGTCATGGTAATTAGTTTAAAACTAGGAACGGATACTCAGTTCAGTTAATGGAAAACTTTTCTAAATATTTGAAACAACTTGGGTAGGGATGCCTGGGTGGGTCAGTTGGTTAAACATCTGCCTTCGGCTCAGGTCATGATCCCAGGGTCCTGGGATCGAGTCCTGCCTCGGGCTCCCCGGTCAGCTGGGACTCTGCTTCCCCCTCTGCATGCTACTCTCTGTCTCTCTCTCTCTCTCTCTCTGACAAATAAACAAAATGTTAAAAAAACAAAACTAAACAGCTTGGGTATGAGCTTGTATTTTTTTTTCAACTATTTTGTGAAATCTAAACATAAATCAAGTGTATCTGATGGAAATTTAGCATTTGAATTAGACTGTGTTTTAAGTATAAAATACTCCGAGGATTTTGAAACCGAATTTTGCATTCTTTTTTTTCATGTTATATCATTGATGACATGCTGATTACGTGTCGCTGTACCTTATTCAAACCCACATACCTAAAATAGTATTATTGAAATCATTTTCACTTCATTTGACTTTTTAATGCAGCTACTAGAAAATTTAATTCCAAATGTGGCTCACATTGTAATTCTCTTTGACAGTGCTCTTCTGGAGCCTCGATGTGAATGCTTCCCTATAGAATAATACTTCGCCAAAGCAAGTGCTCAAAAGATAATTAGTGAGTGGGCGATTCGTTGGCAGGAACTGTCTAGGAGAACAAATTCAGTGGGGAGGGCTAATGGAACCTGATTACTTTCTCTGGAGTTAGTATCTTACTTTAGGATATAAATGAAATAATGAGGCATCATATGCTAGGCATAACATACCTAATGCTTTATCACCTTTTGAATAAATTACCACTTTGCATATTATGTCATAAAATGAAGGTAGAGAAAATTAGCACGAGTCAATTACTCTCTTGGTCAACAGGAGTTTCCTGTTTCTGCTGTGAGCTGAGATACACTCCGGCATTTCCCTTTAGTGGGATCTGGCAGTGGAGTGTACGAAGCCCTCATGAGCGGCCTCCTGCCTGCTTCTGTCTTCTCCCCGGCATGTACCATTTCTCTCATGAGCTGAGATTCCCTACACAGAGATGTCATGCCGGGCCTCCTTGGGATCGCATGTGACACCTGTGAGGCCGGCAGTGTCTCTTCAATCAGAATGAAGGGTCTGGGTGGCCCTTGGAAGCAATATCCCCGGAGTAGGGACACAGAGCCATTTCGCCACCAACCTACCAGTGTCCTTGTCCCTCTGACTCCTCTTTCCTGGCCTCCGTGGTTAGTAGTTCTCTTTCTCCATGCCCCTGCGTGTTTGTGTACCCCGGAGCATACCCTCCTTCCTCCTTTCATTTCTCGCATATGCTCTGCCTCTGCTGAGTTTCCCACAGCTTTTGTGACTTCCCAGTGGCTCAACAGATGGGTAGAAGTGCTGAACCTCACAGTGAAGTCCTTGCACCCCTCTTGGGGAAGCCAGCAGTCGACAAGTCTGTGCTGAATTGATCATGCGATTCAAAGGCAAAATACACTTTCTGGTGACCTTTTCTGCTTTTTTACCCCTGGTCATCATTTTTTTTTTTTTTTTTAAATCTATTAATGTCTCAGTTCTTTGGTTTCCTCCATTGTAAACTGGGAGCGTTTTACAAAGAAGCGATGTCTATAGCGCTGTAGAGAAGCACAGTGACCCTGACTACATCTGGCTTTGTGCTGAATTTCAGATTACTTACCTGCCATTGGGTTTGAAATAATGCATTAAATTGAGCCTCTGCTTTCCCCAATGAGAATCTCTTCTTGTTAAAGCTTTTTGAAAACAGATGTCCTATTTGTCTCGTCTCCCCTCTTTTCTACTGCACCCCATTTTGTGTCTGTATTCTTTCAAAGTTTCAAACAGATTTAAAGATTTTATTTTAGAGAGAGAGCGGGTGCAAGCATGCAGGAGGGGTGGGAGGAGGAGCAGAGGGAGAGGGACAAGCAGACTCCGTGCGAAGTGCAGAGCCTGACGTAGGGATTGATGCCATGACCCCGAGATCACAACCTGAGCCGAAACCAGGAGTCGGACACTCACCTGACTGAGCCACCCAGGCACCCGTGACTAACTCTTAGCTTTAGAAATAGTTTCCGCCCCTTTTTCTTGTAGAGGATGAACGTGGCTGTTGAAGAGGTGAAGTAGGTGATGTTTGAGGCAGAAAAATGCCATGTTTAGAGCATATGTTTAGGATGTGGAGGGACCTGGGTTCTAGTACCATTTCTGCCCATTCAGTCATGGTGTGAATTGAGCACGTTCCTTAGCCTCAGATAATCTCTTTCTCCTGTACAACAGAACCTCTTTTGTGCTAATTGCTCAATAAATATTAGCCATTGTTATTAGCCATTTTCTTAGAATGTCACTGGAAGGTTTAGATGAAAATATTTGAAAGGTTGCTGTGTAAATCGTCAACCATGGTTGACAACTGCAGTGTCCTTAGAGGTCTCAAGAAGCTGATAAAAATGAAAATATTACCTATAGAGGAGATAGACAATTTTTTCTTCTAGATTAGAAACTGTAGATAATACTCCCCGGGAAAAAATGGCCTCATCAACTCTGTTTCCCCTGATGGCCATAATTAATAAAGAGTCCTGCTAATAAAGGTTTATAATTTGGTCTTCTCCTTGTGCCACTTCTGGATTCCCTTTGCAAGCTGAATTCCGGACTGTATGCAGGATCTGCATTGTACTATGGAATCAAAGTGAAGATAATGGCCATGAGGAGTTCCAATAAGGAATGTATCCTCCATTCTGGTTGGTACCTGGATGGAAAACCCAAGAGTTCAGTTAGCTAAACTGACATTGAATCAGGGAACTAAGGGAGGAAGAATAGTTCTCATTTGGAAGTGAGAGCAGAGCAGGGACTTCAGAGCTATGTGCTCTTTTAATAAAAGCTGTTAATTTAATTTTTTTTTTTTTTTTAATGAAGGATTGGCTTCCTACTAACAGTTAACTGGCCTTGATCTAGATTGCTCGTGGTATGACCAAACTCTGTTCTGTGGAAGTGTTAGAGAATGTTTGGCTTCACATAAGAGACCTCCCTTTCATGTCTAAAGAGGCAAGGAGTATAATTTTCAGTTGCTTGGAGGATTTAATTTTCAAAGCTGTGCCATAAAAAGGAATAGAGAGTGCAGAAAAGTCCTGTGGGCTGTTGCTTTCTTAGTTTTATCTGAGTTGAGTTGGCCTTGCATTTTTGCCCTCTGGACCATCTGCACAGCCAAGGGATATCAGTTTAACTCGCTTGGCAATTTGGAAGCACATTTTATCTTTTGGTAAATGCAGTCACAAATCACTTTTTTTTTTTTTTTTTTTTTTTTTACTAAACAAAGTGAGGTCTTGCAGCCCCTCCTTTTGATCCTCTGAGGAGTGAGAGGCTGTTTACATTGAGCAAGTAAGATATATTTATTCTTCTTGACAAAGAAACCCAAATTATTTAGCAGAAAGCCCTTTAGTTTCCTGTACCTAGCACTTGACTGCAGGGTGCCTTAAAAAAGCAAGGGACCAAAAATAAGCAAAAGAATGAGCTCTCAGTACAATCCTTGTGGGGGTGGGGGGTCGGCGCCTGGGTAGGGCCCTGCAGCAGCCCCACTCCCGGTCCAGCCAACATTTGTTTCTTTGTGGTTAGATTTAGAAACTTTTAACCCTGCCTTCTTGCAGGCCCTGAAATTTATAAATAGGAACCTTTTCTAAGGCGGGATCACTTGGAGGCCTGTTAGTAGTTAGTTCGGGGTTCTGAATGGTGATGATGATGGTGATATTTTGGAGAATAGTGCTGTTTGCTTACAACCGTGCCAGGATGTTTGAGACAGGGAGCCCACGTTGGTGGGTATTTTAACTGCGTGGTTCTTAAACTTGGCTGCAGAACAGAAGCCTCTAGGGAGCCTTTGAAAACTCTGACACCAGGCTGTACCCTGTACAGAGGCCATACTGACTGAATCACAGATTCAGGAGAGGGACCCAGGCCTCGGCTTTTCTTAAAGCTTCCCAGGGGACACCAGAGCTCAGGCAGCACTGAGACTCGGTGATCGGATCTGCTGTACTCAAAAGATGGGACTGTGCACTATCCACAAGAAGAAAAGATAAGCGTCCTTCCAAATGCGAGGTGACAGTGAAATAGTGACATTCTTAGGATGTTACAGTCAAGCGGAGTGATTTTATTGCTCCGATTAATTGGCATTTTTAACATTACGGTAGCTGAGGCTTTATGAATCAGGCACATCGTCAGCTTCCTTTACTGAAAGAGCAGTCTCACAGCGGCATCCTGAAGTGTCTTCAGGCACTGCGGGGGGAAGTGCTCTCTAATTACCGGCGATAAAAGATCAGCAGTTCTAGATGTCCGGTTAGTGTACGTGAATCCACAATCCACTCCAGACACCTGTTCCTTTAGTCTGTATGCTTGTTCAGGTCCCAAACCAGCTATTTGCATTTCTGATGAAAGAGTTTTTTAAAAAAGAACTTTTTTTTTTTTTTTTTAAATTTGACAGAGATCACAAGTAGGCAGAGAGTGAGAGGGACAGAAGCAGGCTCCCTGCTGAGCAGAGAGCCTGATGTGGGGCTTGATCCTAGGATCATGACCTGAGCTGAAGGCAGAGGCTTTAACCCACTGAGCCACCCAGGCACCCTGAATTTTTCTTTTAAAATATAACTCGTTTGGTTGGCAGAGCTGGGCCATATCTAAGCACACCTGGCAGTCACCGTGACCTCAGCTAAAGGGGAAGGTGCTAGACAGTCTTGATTTATCCCACTTAGTGTGACCTTTGATGCTTTGCTACCGTTTTGACTGTGGGATGCTGCCCCAAACACTGTGACAAGTGTTAAGAAGATCTGGGTAACTATGTTGATTACCTTCCTCAATTCCTAAAAAATTTTGAATTCTGAATTATGTTTCGTTCCAAAGGATTCTTATAAGGGATTATAGATGTGTGTTGTGTCATCATTGAGCCAGGTCTAGAGTTCCTCTTGTGATCACACAGTTGGCCTGTACATTCCAGCTCTGCTCCTCATTCTCTGGGTAACCTTGGAGAAGTTGCTTAACCTTTCTGAGCCTTTATTGTCTATCTGTAAAGTGGCACAAATGATGGTATCTGCTTTAAGAGCTCTTGTCAGCATTAAGAAGAAGAATGGACATGGACTGTTTTAAAAATAGAAGTTTAAGGAATTTGTGAATACCACAGGTTCTTCCTTTGGGAACTCTAATGGCACATGGCAAAGCCTCAAAAGCAGGTTTCTTCCAGGTGGGGGCCTTCTATAAGGACATTCTATAAGGACACAAAATGAAGTGGGGTTTTTTTTTTTTTTTTTTTTTTTTCCTTCTTCAAGCTGCAGGTCATGCATTGGGTCTTGGAATCTATGTTGTCGGTTTTGATCTTGTGACCACTTTATGTAGAGAAGAAATACAGTAATAGAATAAGAAGAATTTGTACATTGCCTAAAGATAATTTTTGCACATAAGCTGCTTTTTTGTACATGTGTGTGTTCAGAGTAATTTTTTTTTTAAGGTTTTATTTACTTATTTGACAGAGACACAGCGAGAGAGGGAACACAAGCAGGGGGAGTGGGAGAGGGAGAAGCAGGCTCCCTGAGCCCAATGTGGGGCTGGATCCCAGGACACTGGGGTCATGACCTGAGCCGAAGGCAGATGCTTAAGGACTGAGCCACCCAGGTGACCCAGAGTCATGATTGTTGCATTATGGGAGCAGCAAACAGGATTGAAGAGTCCCCAAATTGTGGTCTGCTTAGTGTTAACTTACTGAGGTGGTCCAATACACATATAATACCTGCTGAATCAGAGTATTGAGAAAATTATGGGGACGATAGTAGTCCAAGTTCCTTTTGCTTATGCTATCCACAAATCAAGGCCAAAGGTTTCCTTTTGTTTCTGGTTGTCTGAACAGTTGCTCTTGGTCTTCATTTCATAGTGCATATGCAGACCCAGTATTGAAAGGTCTCCATAGAAAATATTGACAATACTCTTCTGTTGGGAAACTTTCAGGTGTACGAAAGGCACATACTGAATTTCCTGGACCATGAAATATTTGTGGATTTTATTGCACTTGGGATTTCTCTGCCCCTCAGGAGTTTGTTTAATCATGGGCCAAATTTTACATAAAACCAAACTAAGTCCCTGCCTTTGCTCTTGCCCCATCTTGCTTTCCCAGCCAGAGTGTTAGCCAGTGGTCTGGTCCCTGTGTGGCTCAGCTGTCAGTTCAGGAAAGGCAGTCAGTGTTGTGATTCACCACTGTTTTTGGTTTGTTGACTGAATAGAGTTTGGTCTAATATTAAAATCCTTTTACTAATAGTAAAGGATTTTACTTACATGAAAAATGAACGTAAGTAATTTTTGGTTATTAAGAATCATCAGGTACCTTGTTGATGTATTTAGTTAAGTCAGCGCTTATTTCATGTACATGTTTAGACTGACCTCTGTTGACAGTGATCAATGACCATTAGTTGGGTCTGAAGGGCTGTGTGGAACCGAGGAGCTTTTATTTGATGGTTCTTTTTTTTTTTTTTTTTAAAGATTTTATTTATTTATTTGACAGAGAGAGATCACAAGTAGGCAGAGAGGCAGGCAGAGAGGAGGAAGCAGGCTCCCTGCTGAGCAGAGAGCCCGATGTGGGACTCGATCCCAGGACTCCGAGATCATGACCTGAGCCGAAGGCAGCGGCTTAACCCACTGAGCCACCCAGTCGCCCCTATTTGATGGTTCTTGATCTGATGACTGGGAAGCAGAGGAAACCAATGTCACCTACCCATTTGAAATGGTGTCCTTGTTGTCTTATTTATGTCACTAGGTTGATTACAGGGATTTTTGTCTTTTTCAGAGGCTTCATAGCAATAGCGGGTGGAGTAGAAACTTGGAGCTTCAGCCTTACAGCTTACTGTCTTCAGTTCTAAGTGACGGAGAGCAAGTTATTTAATCTTTTGGAACCTGCTTGTTTAGCTGTATAACAAGCAAAACCGCATGTACCGAGCTCAGTTTGAATAATTGTGTGAAAATGAATGAGATGTGTGAAATTGTCTTCAGAAACTGGTAACTGCAGTTCAAATGTAAAAGGCACGATGATAGAATACTGGAACGTTTTTAAGAGTGGATCTGTATTGGAATCATCTTTGCAGCCAAAAAATACAGTTACTAGATTGCCTTGTAGCGGTTGAGCAAATTCTGGGGTATTAGTTTGCCTCTGAATGACTCTGAAAGCTGTGAGTTTTATTTCCTTTTAAAAGTTTGAGATGTGAATTTGGAGAGGATGAGAATAGATGGTCCATCTCGTAGACTGAGGTCTTGGCACTGCCAATGGCACTTTATGTTAAACTGGGCACTTTGGGTCATGAAACATTTCTAGTAAGGCCTGCTCGCCCTTGACTAGGGCACCTGAAGTTCCATCATTGAGTGGTGGGAGGTAGTCCTTTGGTATACTGTCTTCTCTTTTTTGTGAACACGGTGACAATCCATTTAGAAATTTCTGCCTTAAATGGTATTTCGGGAGCCTCTGAATGACGTCAACCGTGTGTCCTCCCTTTGAGAGTCTTTGGTGGCAGCTGGTTGAAATGCCCCATGCTTACACCATTCTAGGAAAGGCTGCACTTAAAGGACTATATTTATTATTTGATGACATATTTTTATTAGCCATTTGTGTTCTTATTGTCCTATAAAGGGAACAAAAGCATATCAGCAAAATTTTGGAGATGAAAGATGTGGTTTGACTTGCACAAAGTTATACAGTTAGTAAATAGTGTACTCTACAAGAACTCACCAGTGTCGCGTGAACACCTGGATCAAGTTAGTGTCTGACCAATGTTTTGGGGGTTTTAAAGAACTAATAATTATGCTGATTGTGCAATCCTTACCTCTGGGGGGAAAAAAAAATTGCTCACTGGAAGAGTTCTGGATGAAGAGGTGAGTCCATTGTCTGACTTAATTTGGAAGCAAAATTTCCTATCTGGGAAGTTAGCCTGACCGTTTGTGTAACATCCTGTTTACCGTCTCAATCTTGAGCATCGGATTATAAACACCATTCAGTTCCTAAAGCGTAAAACGCCCCTAGTTAGAAATAAAACGCATGGGAATGCTTCACTTTGGGGTAAAGACAGGGCAAGTAACTTGAAAACACCCTACTTAGAAAGCGGATACTGATCTATCACAATCCAGAAAATACTTAGTTTTCTTAGGTAATAGGAGTTCTAGTTCATTCAGCCATGGCAGATAGCTAGCTTCTTAACTTCAAAAAGTTTATGAGAGAAGAGGCTACTAATCACTGGCCTTCTCTTTTGGAGCTCACTTTTCCTTCATAAATTCTGGGATGGGTAAGAGCTGAAGGGATACCCATGCAAACTGAGGAAGTCTCTTAACTGTCTATAAAACGAGGGGGTTGGGATTAAATGACCCTTGAAAAATCTCCCAAGAAAAAAACCAAACCCTGGTGTTGAGGTTCTGGTTCTGTGCCACACCCTTTCCCACACTTGTGTTTTCATCCTTTGATTCCTTCCAGCCTGGCTTGCTGGAGATCCTGACAGATGGGGTCTCAGGTAAAGCAGTGAACAAGACTGGAGTCTTGATTGAGCAGGTTGTCTGTTGAAGATTTATTGTTTAAGTTTTGGCCTATTTGGAGCCTCTCAGGTCATGGCCAATCCAAGTAGGTGAGATTCTTACATAACTTTACACTGACAAATTAAGGAAAAAAACAAAACAAAACAAAACAAAAAAACAAACCCAACTACAACAACAGCAAAAAAAGCAGAGGGAAAAAGAAGATGGACGTTTGAGTATAGGTTGGACAATAACAATACAGAAATGGCTTTGGATTCTTTATAATTATGGTCAGACATCGTTCCAGTAAAGGTGTCTTGGGTTAAATGAAGTGGTGCCTGGTGTATATATACACACAAACTATAGACACGTAAACATAGAAGGTTCTAAATATAATGTTCCTGTGTTGCTTTCTGCCACGGGTTACTTTTCCTGAGTCAACACAGTCTGCTAAACCAAGCCTCAGGAAGACTTTAGCTCTGGCTTAACTTGGGTTAAACACTACTGATAATTCACAGTTGGTGGCTGAAAAAAAATAATTGAAATAGCAGAACCTTTGTTTCCTAAATTAAAACATACACAGAGCCGTAGTATATAAAACAGTTAAAAACAAACAGTTCTGTTTTTCTGGGTTCCTCTGGGTCTGCAAGGGAACTTGGGGGTGTAGGTTATATTGTCTGAGAAATCCTGATTGAAGTAGCTCTCACTTCTCAAGGAGGTAAGATAGACAAGGAGGTAAGATAGACTAACGAACAAAATTGTAACACCACTCACCTATGAGGGTGGTGAAATGATTTTGTTTTTAGTAACATAGGGGTTAGTTATCTTCATCGTTTATGTTTAATGTTGAGTGGTTGGAACAGATATCCAGCCTAATGTGACTGATGTAGCAAGAGATCTGAATTTCAGTAAAGTTTTTGGCCTTCTGTTGACTGACTGAACTTATGCTGGAGACAAAGGTGAACTTTACTAAGAAGTCGATTTGGGCCAAGTTAAGTAGAAGAGACAAAAATTTTGCCTTGGTGAATTTCAAAGCAATATATTAAGTAAATATTGTATAAACCTGAATATAAGGCAACCACCCAATAAGGCAATATCCTGTTTTCTCTAGATGATCTAAAACAAAAGTTGTGAATAGAAAAACTTTTTGGAATATAGATAAAAGAATAGAAAGTATATTAGTAGTTACATGAAATATTATATGAAATCCACATTTTCTACCGTTTTCACGGACCTGTTTTATTTAAACCCTTGGCATGTGCTTCAGCATCAACTTCTCCCTTCCTGGAATCCCTTTCTCTCTCCTCTTAGAGCACATCCTCTTTGCTTCTGCTGAATGTTTGAAAACTTGGCATTTTTACAATCTATACAATGTTGTTACGTTTATGCTAACCCTCTACCTTTGAGGTTTTCAAAATTTAAATTACCTTTATGGTGTCAAAAACAATTTTTTAGAAAGAAGAAAAAAGGAGTGCATTGGTTTTCTGTTTTCTAACTGGCACATTAGAGGGTCATGGATGTTATAGGTTGTTCTCTTGTATTAATCCCCTCCCCTGCCATGTGACTTAAGTTGTATGAGAATTTATTTCCTGCTCCATTGGTACTGGGCTTGGCCTGTAAGCTATTTGGCCAAGAGAAGAGAAATGAATGCAAAGCAAGCAGTTACCTTAAAGGGAGTGCCTTAAATATGATTGGGCTGTTATGCTCCTGTGATTTTCGTGAGGAAAAAATGCCCCAGCTAGCTGCTGCTTCTGCAGCCTGGACCCCCGCGAGGCAGGGGTATAGCTGACCTGATCTGTACCCTGGGCAGACAGGCTCAAATCTTTAGGATGTATCAGACTACACTGTCAGATCTAATTCAACTGCTGTCACTCACAAATCTAATAATCTTGTTATTTTTGTCTCAATTAGCAGAATCACAAGTTGCACCGAAGAAAGTTTTGTTTGGCAATTTCTGTGTCAGAAATAGCTTTGGGGATGATGATTACCAAGGACTGAATGGTCTGTGCAGTAACCTAGGATTCTTGACTGCAGGCATTTTCAAGAATACACTGTATACCAAAACCAGATGTATGCAGTAAAAAAAAATATTGCCAGACTTGAGTGCACTGTTCATTTTTCCAGTGAGACCTCCAAAGGGCCTATGAATAGAAGCTTGGTGTTTTCCTCTTAGATGACTCATTTTTGAGTAGACTAGGAACAAAATTTTGGCTTTTGTGTTAGGCACAGTTTCAAAGTCTCTCTATACACTTTGATTGAGTTTTATAAAATACATGCACACACACACCTCCCATATTTGTCTGCAAGTTTTAAAAGTCAACTCAATGTGCACCTGGTGGCTCAGTGGGTTAAGCCTCTGCCTTCAGCTCAGGTCATGATCTCAGGGTTCTGGGATGGAGCCCCACATGGGGCTCTCTGCTCAGCAGGGAGCCTGCTTCCTCCTCTCTGCCTGCCTCTCTGCCTACTTGTGATCTCTGTCTGCCAAATAAAATCTTAAAAAAAAAAAAGTCAACCAACTCTTCTCTCCTCTCCTATGTATTTTAACATATATATAGGTATGTTTGTGTATGATTGGTTGGTTGCTTGTGTGGTTGTTTAAATAAGTTTATTGCATGTACTTCCTTATTGCTCTCTAAAGAAAAGTAAACACTACCTGTACCAAAGGTTGATACACACACACACACACACACACACACACGTGTGTATATATGTGTGTGTGTGTGTATATATATATATTAAAGATTTTATTTATTTGTCAGAGGGAGAGAGAGCGAGCGAGCACAGGCAGACAGAGTGGTAGGCAGAGGCAGAGGGAGAAGCAGGCTCCCTGCCGAGCAAGGAGCCAGATGTGGGACTCAGTCCCAGGATGCTGGGATCATGACCTGAGCTGAAAGCAGCCGCCCAACCACCTGAACCACCCAGGCATCCCAGGTTGATTTATATTTTTAAAAATGTCTTCTCAGAAGAGTTTGAGATAAATGTAGGCAGGACTAGAGCTGTTTTATTTCCTACCTACCCAGTTTATTGAAGAGATTAAGATCTCCCAAGTAGGTCATTTAATTAAAAAGAGCCAGTTTGTGCTATGTCTTCCTAACATACATTTAATTGACCAGATTTTAACCACCTTCCATTCCTAATCACCCATTTTATGTTTGGTGATTGACCTTGACCATGCCTTTGACTGGTGTAGCATTTTCAGCAGCCAAAGAGCAAGATTTGGGCCTCTTAAGGCTTATTTATCCTGGTTTCAGTGGAGTTGCATTATAAAAACAAAAACAAAAACAAAAACCCTTAAGGGGCACCTGGCTGGCTTAGTTGGTAGAGCACATGACTCTGGATTTTAGAGTTGTGAGTTTGAGCCCCATGTTGGGGGTAGAGCTTACTTAAATAAAATCTTACAAAGCAAAACAAAAAAAAAAAACCCTGATGGTCAGGTTCCTTCCTCAAAGATTCTGATTTAATGTGTTTGTGACAGGGCTCAGGTGCTGGTATTTTTTAAAGCTTCCCAGGTGATTCTGACTCACAGAGTTGACAACCACTTTTGCAAATACAGCCTTCCTGCACAGTGAATTAACTAAACTAAGCGATTCAGTTAGAGCATTGTTTTACTTGTAATATGGTCCAGTTAGGTCATCTTCATTGCTCAGATCAACCTAAAAGTGTCAGATCTTCTAGGAAATTAGCATCGTATTGAAACAGCTTGATTTCCTCTTTTCAGTCTGCTTTTGGACCATTCTTGGTAAGCCATTGGAGGAAAATTAGCTGCATAAATAAACCCTTAATGCTAGCCAGGGGATCACTGCCTTCCTTTATGACTCCAGCCATTTGGGTAATTCTCAGCGTTATCTCTTAAATCACACCGCCTCCGTCAGTCCTACTGAAACGGAGTTCACTTATGGTGAGCTTGCCTGCGCCATGGAGGCGGGGCCCAGTGGATTTGCTCAGGTGACCTCGGTTCCACTGAGCACAGTAGAGCCTTGTTAAGGGCCCTGAAGGCAGCATCTTAACCTTTCTCTGCCAGATGCCTATGGAAATAGTCAATGACAGGTCGCTATAAAAGTTTCAAATGCCCAAATGAATACTAAGCTTTAAAAGGAAGAAACACAAAGCCCTAGCATGTGTGCCTTTTAAAAAATACAGTTGAGATCCACAGAACTGAAACTGCATTTTCTTCTATGATATAAATCTTTTTCAGACGAGGGTAGGATTTTCATTTTCCTCCAGTTGCTAGTTATCTTTCGGATATAGCCTGACTGCGTGTACATGGATTTCCTAACATTCATACCGGAGGCAGCGTGTTTGCTGAACAAATCAGCAGGATGAGTACTAGTGAGAATTAGGGAATTGTGATGCATGGAGTCCTTCAGGTTTATTCTTGTTCTTTGCTGAGAACTCTCATAAGGATCTGAGCGGCCTGTGGGAAAGCTGCTGATCCTTTTGTTAAGGCTGGCTTTGATGTGTGAGGTGGTATGATGGAGAGAACAGATTCTGGACTTGGGCTTTTTGGATTTGAATTTTGGCTTTTCCACTTCATAGCCGGGTGACTTAGGCACGGTTTTTTGGGTGTGTGTGTTTTCCTTACCTACAACATGGGAATGATCACTGTTTCTTTCCCATAGGGAGGTCCTGATGATTAAATGAGATGTTTCAAGCCCTTTAAAGCAGTTTCTGGCATTCTGGGTGCTGCTTCAGCCCACAGCTGTGAAAACTAGCGTAGATTCTGCTGCTTTTCCTGGTCTGGCCTCCGTTGTTACTCCATTACTATATTACGTAGAATTAGGTAAACTGAAATCATTGGTGAACTAATGAGAAACCAAATCAACTGTCTTTCCCTAGGCTCCTTTTTGTTAATTCTTTCCTGTGGTCTTCTGCTTCATCAGTCAGATATGTAGTTAAAGACTTACTTAGGGCTGGAATCTGTTGTGTTCTACTTTAAAAACCAGCATCCCCGCCATGTCCCCTGCCCTGGGATGCACAGTTTTTTGTGTATATTGAGTATATGAGGCTATTGATATGAACCTTATGGTATAATCCTATAGTCATAGGAATCCCATAAAGATTGGACAATATTTGTTCATGACACACTGACTCAGGAAAGGAAAACAAACAAACAAAAAACCACACCCAAAACCTAAAACCTCTTGGAGAGGCTGAAAACTGGAAGTGTATTTCTCCAAGTTCATGTCTGTGTCACTGTAGTCACTGACTGGAAAGTCATCATTTCCTTTAACCAGAGGAATGTGCTGAAACAGTAGTAGGTGTTGGTTAAAATTAGAATCAAATATTTTCATAACCAGAACTATAGACATGTTAAATAAATTAAAAAAAAAAAGAGCTCTACTAGTTTGTGCTTGTGAGTTCAAGAGGTTTTCAGTTCAGTTCAGCTAAACTACAATCAGATTCTGTCCCTGAATTGGCACATGATGTGCATGGCAGCCTTCCTAAAGCCAGTGATGGAAGCTCTGAAGTATTCCCAGGGACAGGCTCTTAAGAATTGTCATTGGAGAGGGCGCCTGGGTGGCTCAGTCGGTTAAGTGTCTGCCTTTGTCTCAGGATACGATCTCAGAGATCTCCTGGGATCGAGCTCCACATCGGGCTCTCTGCTTGACGGGGAGCCTGCTTCTCCCTCTGCCTCTGCTGCTCCCCCTGCTTGTGCTCGCTCGCTCTCTATGTGTCAAGTAAGTCAATTAAAAAAAAAAAGAATTGTCATCAGGAGCAGAAAGGCAAATGGCAATGGCAAATGGCCCGGCGTGCGGCTGCCCTCTCCTGTGTTGCGGAGCCCTCCCTCCCCGATGCTGAGCCCCAGGGAAGGATTCAGCATTGACGTTATTTGCATTTAATAGCTCATTACTGGGACCATGCTCTCCAGCTCTCCTTTACTAGCAGAGAGCTCGCCAAGAGTCCAGCGCTGCAACTGTACAAGTGTTTCTAGACTACTCTATGAATTGTTCATCTCTTGAAGCTATTTATTTGCAGCTAATAGCTAGCATTGGCTGTCTCTTGAGAAATGCATACACAGTTTCCATGGAGAGGGGGAAGGAACAACCCACCATCCAGGCTCCTGTTTTTGTGCAAGGAAGATGCAATTTTTATGAGTAAGACTCTGAAAATGTATTTGCATGGACTGCAGGTGTTAGTCACTGGTGCTTACTGGATCTGCAGAGGTGGGGCGAGATAGTGGCCCCTCTGTATTGAAACAACTTATTGCCAGAAGCTCCCGCGTAAACAATTTCTAATGGCAGTGGCTCTGATCACTTCGCACGTGGTTTATTTTGGCCCCTTTCCCTTCACATGCCGGAATTATAATGGTGCCACTGGTGTGCAGTTCCAGAGTTTCTCAGTTTTTCTGTCAGATACCTAACATTGACAAAATGACTTTAAATAATTTGCCTCAGTCCAAGGTCTTGGCACCCAGCACCTTTTTTCTGGTTGACTTAATTTTGAAAGTCCATGTTGCCATTTTCTCAATGAGTGAGCCTAATTAAAGAGAGAGAGAGAGAGAGAGAGAGAGAGCTCAGTGGCTTAGGATTTAGGCTAAAAGCAGTGATGCAGAAGAGATTTTTCTGAAGGAAAACAAGACGCTCTTGGGGAATGGGGAAGGAATCTCTGGTGCATTAATGCTTCATGTCTTGAGACAAAGCTGGTGGTTTTGTGAGTAGATCCTGAATAGCAGATAGGGTCATTTTCAAGAAGGCTCACGTGGTATAGACTAAGTGGTATTTCATATTTATTACTTGTTTGCAAAGAGGATTTTAACTACCTCCATTTTGACTGTACTTTCTGTTTAAGTTCTTTTTTACAGCTTATCCTTTGAACTCCAGTTGAAGACCCCAAAGGCAAAAACATCCTGAACTACCCCCTCAAGCAATAACAACCACCACGAGCTAGCAAGACCCCATAGGATTGACCCCAAGATGATGATCAGCCTGACCTTTACTGCATTACCCATTGGCCTTTGTCCCATATTTTCTTTAAATAACTTTCAGCACTTTGGAGACCATCTTTGAGATGTTAATCCACTGTCTTCCTGGAGTGGCCTCACAGGAATAAACTTCTTTCTGGTTTCACCACCACTTGTGTCTTTGCTTTCGAACTTCGTCAGGCAGCGAATGGCCAAACCTGGGTTTTTGCCCCCCCCCCGCCCCCCCGCCCCCCCCCCCCCCCCCCCCGCCAGCCAGGTGCTCTTGAGCCCCTGTCCCCTGGTTGCAGTTTTTATTCTTTAAGTAAACTTACTCTAGAACTTGCAGTAGTCTGATACGGGCAGTTTATAACTTAAAAATGATAGTGCATGTGTTTTGAAAATTTACGTGATGGTTGTTTAAAAATTGAAAATATTTTCCCATATAATAACGTTGTAAATTCAAGCAAGCATATTTGACATAAATGTGGTAAGACTCCCCCGTGACGGGGAGGTCCAGTGACTCTGACTAGGATATTTTTCCCCGGGTTGGTGGGGGTGGGGGGAGCTCCATTTTGCATAGCAATTTAGCAGAAGAGAGACTACTCCCTGCCTTTCCCCCCTTCTACAGGGAAGCAGTAATTGGAGAAGAAGTTTAGTGAATCCATTGTCAAAAGAAAGCTTTAAAAGCATCTATTTATTTGTTATACTCTATCCCAGGCTGTACCAGGGACATGGAGGAAAATGTGATTTTTTTGATAAAGAATATTTATCGGTAGGATTTTATCCTCATCTTTGGGAAGAATTGCTTGATTTTATGGACAGGGCCGAACATGGCTGTCTTGAGTCCTGTGGTAAATGGGTGGCACCAGAGCGTGCTGGTCCCCATGTTTCCCAGGAGCCCCAATCAAGGGGATTGCTGTCCCCAGGGCATTTCTGTCAGGATCTGCCTGTGTCACCTGTCAGCTATTTTGTATTTACCCTCCTTGATTCAGAAAAGGAGATTGCTATAAAATTAACCTAATTTGCGGGATGTTCCCTTTCACTCTGAAGACTTTTTTTTTTAAATCACAGACTCTAAAGCTTCCTGTTGTCCTCTTACCCTCTGTTCATGGACAGCTCTATTAATGAAGAGCTTTTTATATTCTTAGCTATTATTTGATCCTTTCAGAAGCTCTTTACAGTGCTGGGGTAGGTTAATAGGTAAATGGGGACTAGGGTCTCTGCATTTTAACTGAGAAGCAAACTTTTGGGGGTAATTATGAACTGCCCTGTACAATAAAATCCTCAATTATCGAGGATTACTCTGAGGAAAGGCAGTGTCTGTTTAATCGAATTTTCTTTTGGGAATTGAAGGTTAAACACGTTACCTTTACTCAACCCTTATTAACTTTATTTGGGTTTTGGAATTCGGATGTCAGGACTGTGAAAATGAGTTTGTTTCTTTGCGTTATCTTTTGTAAAAGTGCTTTGGGACATCCTTATGAGTTACGAATTGTGTTAATCGGGCTTTACTTCCTATAGGGATTTAAGAGACTCCAGAGTGGCTGGTGAGTTCTGAAAGTTGTATTTTTCTGTGTTTCTTTGTTTTCCTGCATCTCAGAGATTCAGAATGAGAATGCAGCCACCCTACGTCAGCATCTGTAGGGCTCGTTAGTGACACAATCATATTATTTTTGGGTTTACAGATAGTCTAGCAAAATAACACCAATGAGTTGTCTGTAAACTGTTTAACATTGATTTTTCTTCAGTGTGAGTTAAAGTCAAGTGGTCTTTGCTTTACTAAGCTGCTGAGTTGATTGTTCTGAACAATCCGGACAATAGATACAACAAACAAATGTTTTTCAAGCATCTTCTCTGTGCTCTTTGTTGACCAAGTTAGGCAGTTTCAGTGTCAGTCATGATGTCATAGCATAAATGAACCATCCTCTGACAGACTTTGCATAAATCTCAGCTTCTAAAAGTAAGAGAAACTTGTCCCTGAGGACTTTGTGGCCATAGCAGTTCTGATTCCCTTGTTTGAAATTAGCATTTCAAATATTGTTAAATTTTCCAGCTTTTTTCTTTTGCTGTCAATACTTTAAAGAGATTTAATTCTAAAAGTTAAAATACTGTAATTTTCATTCATCATAAATTACAGACATTTTAGAACACAGAAAACATTCCTGAGCATAGGGAGCTTAGGCGAAAGGATTGCTTTAATTTCATTCAAAATTGCATCCTGATTTTCAGTCCTGTTAAGAGTTTGGGGTCTCCCAATAAAGATCGAGTTTACATCCTCATCTGTCAGTGACAACAATGAGAGCTAAGTTAGGAAGTAAGCCAAGAATCATGGTGTATGTTCCAGATTTGGCTTAAATAAAAATGGAATCGATTTCCAGTGGTTTCTCCCCTTGTTGTTGGTCTAGCCAGACCACGACTATTGAAAAATACACCTTTAAAACACCTCCCCCCGCCCACCTGAGATTCGAAGAAAAGATAGCAGAGGTTAAGATTTGATAAGAGCTGGGTCTAGGTTCATGGCGGATGCGTTACGTTCTCTACCCTTGTGTGTTTGAAATATGATGCCATTTTTAGAGGAGTCATTTCTTTTATAAATTTGCTGTCTGTTTATCTGCATTTCATTTGAGTACTGTGAAATGAATGGACCCTGTGCACGGACTTCTTGGGGTTTGTGATGTCTAGATCTTAAAGGAGACTTAATGCTTTGAAGCGGAAGCTCTCTCCCTCTCTCAGGTCTTTATAAAGAACTGTGGCTGGTGGTAGCAAGTGTCCTCCTATTACTTGACAATCGAGGGTAGGAGAAAGGTCAGGCTCTTGGTGGAAGCCTTAGAGCTAACAAGTCAGCAGAGACACTTTTTAGAGGCTTAAGCCTCGTTTGACAGGCGCTGATGCCTTGATCACACCAGCAACACTGACAAATGTGCTATTTTTTCAAGGTATGTGTTGGTCGTATAAGAAAAAATGAATGATACAGAGCTAACAGTCAACAAATTTACCTGTTGCTTATCCACTCTGGATACAGAATGTCTATACATGTACACACATAGACAATATAACGTGCATAGTTGTTTTTAATCACAGTACTTCCTTTCAATTTATGTAGTTTGTCTCTAAAACTAGTAGCCACATTAATGCCTGTGGGTTCAGTTAGGTCGGCTTGAAACATCCTGCACGATCCTAGCTCGTGGCTTTTGTGCCCATTGGAGAAGGCAATCAGGGAGTGTGGCTACTGTGGAACCATATGGAGGCAGATCCATTTATAGTCGTACACTTCTGCTGGTTTAGCTCTCTTCCTTCCTACTGAAATGATAGAAAAGGAATACATCCATAGGAAACAGGAAAGGAATCCTTAGAGGGCCAGAAGTACCGAGGAATTTCTGGACAATAGCTAGCAGCTGGGGTCAGAAGAATGCTCTCATGATATTCCTCCCCATAAAAAAGAAGATGAGGCCATTGGAGAAGTTGTAAGTAGTTCCTTGGGGGCACCCCGAACAGTGTCTGAGTTCAGAGTCCACTGGACAGGGAGCGGGTATGGTCCTGCACTGGGATGGAGACAGTACAGGATGTCTCTGGAATGATAGAACCTGGCGGTGCCCTCCTTCCGACCCAGGGGTACGGGGAGTGGTTGGTTGATACTGGCTCCCAAGCTAAAACCACCAGAAGAGCTCACTACCCCAGAGGAGCTTTGGTGGTGGGGAGGAGCCATAGCAGGGGTTTGCCCCATAGAAGGGGAGAATGGAAATTTGAAAGGGAAGGCAACTCGACTCCACTGAACATATTTTCTGGGTGTTGTGACAGATGGAAAGGCAGCACCCCAAGGTGTTGGAACACCACTTACAAGGTAACACCACTTACACCTGGAGTAAGGCCTTCCTTCTCTGGGCCCTTCTGGCCCCTACCTCTCTTCATGCCTTCTGAGCCCACTTTAGAGGAGTCCGTGTTTCAGCCTTCCCCTTTCAGGGAGGAGCCAGATCTAGAAATGCCCTCCAGCTGGAGGTAGCCCTCACCGCTGCCTATACCAACAGGAGCTGTGATGTTGAAGGAAAAAGAACAGGCAGCAGGAAAGAAGGGCCAAGATGAACAGAACAGCTGACCCCAGAGCAAACGGCGGTAGCTACGCATGGCCTGTGCTCTCTGTTCCTGCAACACAGGGCTTGTAAGGGCCGAGCAAAGGGTTTGGCCGAGGATGTGGGCGACACGGCTCACGGTCCTTCCTCTGGAGAGATGGAGATGGGAAGTAGAATCTAAACTTCTTACCCCTGATGTTGATGTTATTTCATCGAGTATAGTGAGGATTTTGAACTTCAGGGGGGTTGTGTGTGCGTGTGTATTTTAAGTAGGTAGGTTGCACCTTGAATGCAAGAGATGGTTCCGTGAAGACAACCCACCAAAGATTCCGTTGTCGGAAAAGTTGGCGTGCTTGGCAGTTGTGATAAAAACAATTTTTCAGTCAAATGGTTTTAGTCCTATTAACTGAACTGCAAGTGTGGCCACTAAGGGATTTAAAAAACATTACTTGTAATTTTCATGATAAACCACCAAGAATAAGATGTGTTTTAATGAGTATCGTGTGGCCGTTTACAAATTACCAAGGAAAATGTGTAACGCACCCCTTTATTCTCTCTAATTTAGAAAAACAGATGGTGAGATCTGTAGTTTTGCCTGTGACTGGGGGAGATTTAAAAACTGTACTGAAAAGGTCCTAACATGTTCATCTTGCCCTGGCAGACATGATGAGGGAAGCTGCAGAAGGGAGTTGGGGAGAGAGGAGTAGGGGTGGTAGAGGGGAGTGAGTTTAAGACGAAGGATGACTTAAAGGAGAAGGTTAGGTTTTGGTAGGACAAGGGAAAATAAAATACAGGTAGAGAATGCATGTGCATTGTTTTCTTCGAAAACCAAAAACTGGGGCACCCGGGTGGCTCATTTGGTTGAGCGTCTGCCTTCTGATCAGGTCTTGATCTCTGGGTCCTGGGATCAAGTCCCGCATCAGTCCGTCTACTCTGTAGGGAGCCTGCTTCTTCCTCATTTTCCTTTTGTGCTCAATCTCTCTCAAGTAAATAAACAAAATCTTAAAAAATAAAACAAAAATCAGGTCTCCTGGCTCAGGCAGGTTCTGTGAGGACTTGTGTTCATTGTGATGTTCCCGAACATGAACTTTCCTGGGAGTGTTTGGCCTTTGAGCCGACTTGTTCTCTGCTGTGTGTGAGCCAAGAATTGAACAGCTCCGTTGCGTGTGCCGGCTACAGGCGCCCCTCTAGCTTTTGTGGTCCGCGTTGTGTGTCTGTGTGTGTTCGATAAACTTAAATGACCTGTCCGCATTTTGCCACAGTGAGGAGCCCAATGTACACGTGGGCGTCTCCCTCGGCCTTGCCTTCCACACTGGGTGAAATGACATTTTCAGGAGACTGTGGATGGAGTTGAAAATAACAAAAAGAAAAATCATCAGGCTCCAAGCAAGTTGTTTATGAATTGGTGTGTGAATAGAACATCTGATTTAAAAAAGAAACTGTAGATGGGTGGGGATGGAAAGGCGAATATGTTATGTAGCCGGCCAAGTCCTATTTGGCTGTGTTGAAAAATGGAAAAAAAAAAAATCTTCAATGGGTGAAATTGTTTCTAATTTTATTTTATCTTGTTTGCCCTTTGCCTCGATGCTGGTGTTTCTTGAGCCTGATGCGACACAACATTGTGCCGTTGGTGGGGGAGCCCAGCAAGGTTCAGTGATATTTGTGCTTTGCCTCCCACTCCCTCTTACTGGTGATGTTTGGAAATGAGTGGTGCAGTGACTGTGTTCTCATCTTCTCCCCACACCCCCCCCCCATTGTTATGTGCAAAGAGCCTGTAAAAATGAACATCTGGCTAAAAAAACCATTCTGATTTCAGAAGGAAGTGCCCTGGATTTATGATCTCCCATTTCTACTCAAGTATGAATTGGAGACTGGCTGGGGAGAGCATTTTCTGCTGTTATTCATGGGGCCGGGCGGGGTGGGGCGAGTCCTGGCGCTGGGGCTTCTGCCTAGGCCGGAAAAACATTTTACATCAGCTGAGTGGCTTGCTGGCCTGCCAGGATGCTGTTGTTTTCTACCCTGATTCAGTTTTGTGGAAGGACAGTGGGTGTGATTGTTGGCTGAGAGCTCTTGTCCTCTTGATCACTGACTGGAGTTCAGCTAGTCTGACTATAAGAAAATTCATCCTCTTAAATCCCACCGACTAACACTCCAAATTTTTCTTATTTATTTCTTTGCCTTGAAGTTACTTAAACTTTGTAAAACGTATTTTAATTAGTTCATAATGACTGTTTAATTTAATTCAACTTAATTTGAACTAATTACATTTAATTCATAATGACTATTAAAGGTGGTTTTAAAAATGGACTCTGGAATGGGATAGAAGGATACTGGTATAAAGTATATATTTCTACCTAATCCTTTACATACTGTGAAAAGCAATAAATTGATGAACAAAAATTTTTGGACATTGTTCCTGTTCAAGAGGTTCTGTGGATCACCGATGTTTGGTAAATCCCAGTTGAGATATGGTCCTGTCTTTTAAACTTCTGTAATGACATCTCTTCAATTCTGTCTCCCAGCCTCTGCCCTGAGAACATTTTCCTTGCTTTATGTAATCCCTTGTTGGAGTAATCTCTACCTCCAAAAGCAACTGGGATAGATTAAATCATGGTTCATGGTCAGCCTGTGAAAACAAGTACTTCATTTCAGGATAGATTTTTGTAAGATTATTTTCGAAAATAGCATAGTATCAGAAGTATTTCAGTAATGCTTTTTAGCGAGGAAATTAGTTGAATATTTCTGGTTTGACATCCCAGTAATAGATTTGTCATCTCAATAATAGATACATTCTGTTGTTACAGTTTTCACTTTTATCAGCTAGAGGATGATTTTAGTTCAAGTGCTTTGAAATTGCTAATTTTTCCTTTTAGTTTTATCTAATGCTTTGTAACTGGGACACTCCAGTACATTGCAGAATCAGGAAAATCTGTTTTTCCTTATCTTTCATCATATTCCATATTTGTGTTGAATTAATTAGCTTTGATTCAGATAAGAAAGTAGTATTTTAAAAGATCCTGGTTTCTTAGTATATTTTTTTTGGTTAATCAGCCCTTGTTCCTTCTGACACTGCATTTTTCTCAGGACCCAGGCAAATCCGATAGTGTTCCTTTATTGACACTTCCTAACTGAAGTGTGTTTTAGCTGAGAAACAGTTTTTATGGGTCGGCGATAAAAAGTAGATAGCTGACGCAGTAGTAATTGTTCTGTTTTCTTCCATTTCACTTTGTTGGGTAATTATTTCATTACCTCTCCAGCAGTTTTCACGCAAACAGTGGCAACAAGGATTACGTATCTACTGCCGCCCATCACGGCAGCCGTAATCATGTGTAGAAATAGCAGATGTCCATTTCCTAGCTTTAAAGAATGTTTCCTCCTGGGTCATGAGATCAACAAGAGGTACATTATGAAGCAATGCATGATGAGAATCAGCTTTGTTGGAGGAAATCCTAGATGGTAGGGTCGAGGCTGTGAGAGCTGTAGGACTAGTTTAAAGAAGTGAGAGACGAGGGTGCCGTTAACGGAAAATGTTCTCGAGGAGGGGAAACGAGTTGAGGGTTCAAACTGTTTTCTCACCAAACTTGTCCTCATTTTAAATTCAGCCATTTGATAAACTTCCAATTTAATATCTTTTTCCCCTTTGCAAAATGCCTCGGGTTTCTGAAAGTGATCTTTTATAAGGAAAGATCCCAGAGTCTTTTAAAACTCAGCTGTGCTAACTTTCTCAAAGAATGCTGTACTGTGGAGAGAAAGAAACAAAGGTGCTGATGAAATGAGTGGTGTCTGTCACATTTAATTTGGGCTTGGAGGATGGGCAGTGTTCAGGGTCCCGCAGTTTTTCAGAAAACTAGAAAAACTCCTTTCGGATATCACAGAACCGTTTGGCTTACCTGTGTCATTTGCTTGGTGAGTACACAGGCTCGGTTAAAAACAAAAGAAAATACACGTTGATGGTTTGTAAGAAAAGAAAGCTGGCGGCATTTCCTGGTGCATCCCTTTACCCATCGACCCTAGGAATGTGTGCAGCCCTGCAAAGTCAGACCGAGGTCTCTGCACAACTGGGTGATAAACAAGGGTCAGCCAAGTGTTGAGGCAGGAGGAAGGGACCATCTTCAGGAAGCTCTGAGCTTTTCCTTTTGTGGGGTGAGTTGTTTTGTTGGCCCCAAATGATAAAAGACATTTGACCTCTGTGTTACTGTTCTTGTTTCTCCCTCAGCTTCTGACCCAAAATAACTAGCATCTTTTTAGTAACTAGAGACAAAGCTGACAAAAAGAAATCACATGCATGGGTCTGATTGTAAAACAAAGATTATGAATTGCACCAGGGGAGGTGGGAGCAAACTTCCCAGGGAAACTTGTACCATCATCATTCTCACGGGCAGTGCTTGCAGAGCTGAGGTGTACTTGGATTTTTCCTGTTTCAGTGGTGTTGAAGTTCGGCTTTGAAAATACACAGTATTGGGCACCTGGGTGGTTCAGTGGGTTAAGCCTCTACTTTTGGCTCAGGTTATGATCTCAGGGTCCTGGGATTGAGCCCCACATCGGGCTCTCTGCTCAGCAGGGAGCCTGCTTCCCTCTTTCTCTCTGCCTGCCTTTCTGTCTACTTGTGATCTCTCTCTGTCAAATAAATAAATAAAATATTAAAAAAAAAAAAGAAAATACACAGTATTAAAATAGAACTTACTAAATTCCTCCTAGTTGGGCTCTTTCCAAAGAGAATGGGAATGTACTTGATCTGGGAGTCATCGTTTTGGTTTGATTAACAATTGTTTGATAGTTGTTAAAGTCGTTGTGGTGAACTGCTTTTTGCCTAAATCATCCATTGCATGATGATTTTAGATTGCTTTTTATGTTTGATTCCAAACGAAAAGCTTTGAGTCCTGGCTCCTTCCCGTGTCCCTGGGCTATGGTCAGAGAAAGCCCTAGGTCATTAGGCATTAGAGAAGTGACCTGGTATGCTTTGGGATGTTTGGCTCTGAAAGCTCATCCTCAGGACCACACAGACTTTACTTATGGGACCAGACTTCTTGTATACATATTATGTGCTAGAAACTGTGTGCAAAGCAAGTAGAGTTCATGTGGAAGACTAGTGGACCTGTTGCGTCAAAACACAGGAGCCATCCTGCAAAGTCAGCCATTGTGTTTGTGCTCAGTTTCATTAACAGAAGGAGCAAGATTGACCTCAGGAATACATCTACCACCTGGAAGTTCTGTCTGGGAACACCCAGTTTGGCTATGTTGTAGGCTCAGTGATCCTATTACTGTGTACTTTGCAGAGCCTGCATATAGAAAGGGAAGTTCAGAGTTCTTGTAGGAAGAGCTTTTATTTAAAACAATACTAAGAGGCAATAAGAGGGTCATTTGGGGTTAAGGAATCCTTTGAGTTGTGCTGTCATTTCGGATGCTGTGGGCATGTGTCATCTGTTGGTATTACTGTGTTCCTGTTCTGTGCAGATCACATTACCAGACATGGGAGTGTCATATAGAGAAGATGTTCACACCCCAAAAGACTTGATGTCCGACTTGGGGTGACAGGACACCCCCATGGGCACATAGACATCCATAACAGCACACAGCATACACTGAATGCCAATCGACAAGGACGCCTTACTTAGTGTTTTAAACTAGAGATGAACATGGATTGCTATTCTGAAGCAATGTTCCTATTTCTTAGACTCTAATGCTAGCCTTTTTCACTGTTAGGTTAGTAATAATAATTCCCCATATTTACCCTGGAATCAAGTTTGTGGCTTAAAGACAGGCCAAACCCACTGTGTTTTTTTTTTTTTTTTAAACTTTCCATTTTGAAAGAATTTTAGACTTAGAAGTTGCAAACCCATACCAAGAGTACTGGGGTGACCTTCACCCAGCTTCCCCGCATGTTAACATCGTATGTAACCATAGAGCAGTGATCGAAATGAGGATATTAATGGGGAGACAGCACTCTTAATAATTGCCCCATTTATGCCCTTTTCCTGTTCCAGGCTCCCATCCAGGCTCCTACATTGCATTTAATTGTTATGTCTGCTCAGTCTCTTCCAGTCTGGGACAGTTCCTTAGGCTTTCTTTGTTTTTGATGACTTTGATCATTTTGGAGATGACTGGCCAGTTACTTTATAGAATATTGCTTAGTTTGGGGTTGTGTGGATTTGATTCAGGTGATGCAAGAACATTACAGCACTGATGATGTACACATAAGAATGTATTATTTCAAGATGTACCTGACCTCCACATGTCTTTCTACTTTCCTATCTTCATCACTTGGTTACAGTGGTGTCTGCCAGGTTTCTCCCCTGTAAAGCTCTCATTTTTACCTTTGAAACTAATAAATGTCTGGTGGGGAGATAATTTTCCACTGTGTTAATATCCTACTTCTTATACTTCTTTTGGTGATTAATTTTAGCATACCTTGTTTCCCTGATTCTCTGATTTCTAGTTTCATCATCCGTCCTTCATTCATTAGTTGGAATTCTGTAAGGAAGAGCCATTCCTTCTCCCCTCGTTATTTATTATTTACATATGTATGGACTAAATAGCTATTTTTCTCTATGTTTATAAGCTCTTATTATCATTTTGTGTGTTGCTTAAATTGTTCCAGATTTGGCCATTAGGAACTCCTTAAAGGAGTTTGGTTCCTATGACCTTTTGACATGTTCCATCAGTTTTTGGAGCCGTTTCTTACTTTTTGACACCATAAGCTATTCCAGGCTCATCTTGAATTTTCTTGCTCCAGCACCAGAATCAGTCATTTCTTCAAGAAGCTCTAATCCCTTTAATTGGAGAAATATATATAGAATCCAAAGTCTGGGCATGAGGTGTGCCTATTGCTACTGAGATGTCAAGACCCTCTCAGCAGGTAGAGCTAGGAAACAGGTATTTGTATACCCACGTACACATCTGTATCTCTATATGGAAAACCACGGGGTTCCTTCTGTCTTGCCTATTGTATGTAACTTTCCTCTGAAAGTGAGCGACCTGGATCTCATTAACCACAGTATATTTATTTTTTTGGTGCAACCCTACACTACACTTCAAGTAGTTTCAGAATGCTAACAACGACCCCTGTGAGAAATAAGTTTCCTAATTAGAATATAATATTTGTGTGCAATTTTTTTGTCTTTCGCATTAGAGTGTATAGTTGCAGTTGTGTTTTTCCAGAGTTAGTTTGGTTCTTCCCTACCCACTTCAGTGGGCTTTTGATTTATTTGTAATGCAATTAGATTGATACCTGCCACATCCTGGTAGATTTTATTTCTTTATTTTTAGGTGTTGTAAAATATTACCATAATTCTAAACCTTGTAAGTAGATGAAAAGTGTGTGTAGGAGGCATTCTTCCCCCCAGGCCTTTTATATCCTTTTCATTCCTCCATTCTGTCCACTTCATTCCCACTCCCTCTCTGTCAGTAAATATCCCCCTTACTTCTCTGTTTATCCTTCTTTATTTGCTGTAAAAATCCCTAGAAAAATGTACTTTCTTAACTCTTCCTTGACTATATGAAAGATGGTGTATTTTCTGTTGCTGCACGGAATTTACCATTGTTTTAGTTAAGTTAGCACCTTAAACACATAAAGCACCTAAAACGACATAAATTTATTATTTCACAGTTTCTGTGGGTAAGGAAGTAGGGAATGGGTCTTCTGCTCATGGTCTCACTTAGCTAGAATCAGGTTATTGGTTGGGGTTCAGATCTCATCTGAAGTTCAGGGTCCTCTTCCAAGTTCACTGGTTGTTGGCAGAATTCAGTTCCCTGCAGTTGTCTGAAACCCTCATATCTTAGAAGTTGCTCACCGTTTCCTGCCAAGTGACCCTCTCCACAATATGCGACTTGTCTTTTCAACAGGAGAGTATCTCTGCTGCTTTGAATTTCTCTGACTTTTTTTCTCTGGCTTGAGCATAGGAAATGGTCTCTACTCCAAATGAGAAGGAAGTGGTTCTTAATTAACTTAATGAATGAGTGTATTTGACATCTTATAAAGAACCTATATGGTGTATATATGGCTTTCTGCAAATCAATAGGCAAGGAAAATGAACCCTTCCTTATTTATAACCTGAGTGGGCTGGGAAGAACCAGTGGTGTTCTTTAATAGGAAAATAGTTCATGAGTAGCTTTTCTTAACCGGGAGTTTGGTAAGCTACATTTCCTTTGAAGGCTAATTGGGGAGTGAGAGTTGGCCTATTTGAACAGTATCATTGATATGACGCAGCTCCTAGAAGGTCAATATCAGGATGTCTCTTCAGGCTCATTGGAATTCACAGCTCAAGAGCTGTTGGAGTTCCAGAAAAATGAAACGACCATGCGAGTAAATGAGTCAGAATTTGTATTGATAGATTTTCCTAGCGATGGTCCAGCGTCCTGAGAATTACTACTCTGAAGCCTGGCCACTCGCCCTCTGCTGGCCTTTGCCCTCTTGTTTTAAAGGTTAGTTAAGGGTTTGGGTTGGGATTCTTAATGTCTGGAACTTAATGTAGCACGACTCTAGGACTTTTCATAACTGTGACTTAGTTAATAACCAAGGCTACCTCAAATCTAGAAGAAACCAGGAGAATGGCAAGAAGTGAGACAGTACCTCATTTGTGAAGGGATTTCCTGACTTTGTTGTAGGTCCCTCAGGATCTGGAATGGGCTTCCTCAAGGTGTACGTATGTCTTTTGAGCCTGACTGGGTTCTAAACTCTATGAGAAAGTTTGGGTGTGAATAGGTTTTAACCAGCTGTTGGTTGACAGGCATGGCCATCAGCCTTCCAGACTTGTGATTCTAACAAAATTCTCTTCTGTGGGTGCAAGTTGAGAAAATGTGTGACTTACAAAAACACATTTGTGTGTGCATATATTAGCTGGCATCATATTGAATTCTAAGTTCTTATTTTTTTATTTTGGTCTTTTGGTGCTTTGGGCCCTCCCGATAATGATTTCTGGAGAATTAAGTTGTACTGTGTGTTGCCCCAAATCCAACTGTGGAGCCACTAAATAATTCATCTGAGTTTCTCTCTCATGTTCCCTCCAGCCTGGAGGAAGTCTGTCTGCTTTCTCTTTTGCGTAGTTGGGAGACAGAAGGTTGACCTCTGAAGCAATGCTGGGTTTACTTTATTGGAGCTAACTCGGTGTTAATAAAAGCAGAGCATGATTCACACAGTGCTGACTTGGTGGGAGCAGGACGACTTGGGTGGGGGAATCTCTGAAGATAAGACATTATGGACAACACCCAGAGGAAAATAGACAAACCGCGATAAGGATCATTGGATATTTCTGGCCCACCAGGAAAGGAGGAGAAGGAGAACTGAATTGTCCTCTCAAGTAAACTTAGATTAAGAAATCTGTCTGATTCTCATTCTGCAATATGACTATCAAAACAAAAAACAGGACTGGCCCTACCCAGAATTAATTGGAAGGGTAAATGTATTATTCTGCTGTTACTTTCCTTATTTCTCCTTACATCCCCAGGACCTGGTTAATTAAATGCTCCCATCTATACCCCCAAAACCTTCCCTCAGAAACCACCCCAGACTTGTTCGGGCTGCAAACTGTTTCGGCTAGATCCCCTGCCTTCCAGGACCGTAGAAGTGCCTCAAAACAGGGATCCAAATTCAGATGCCAGGGATAAGGTAGGTCTCTAAAATGAGCAAAATCTGCCTTGATTTAAGACAGAAGAGCTTCAACAAGCCAGAGAGTAACTGCCATGCTCAGGAGGCAGACACCTCTCAACTTCTTCCCTACACTGGGCAGGCAGACCAGTGTTGCAAGTCCTACCAGATGTTCAGAAGATGGCAGTTGGGATTTTTTACATGAAATCTTCCATGTCTTCAGTGACATCTCACAGTTTTAAAAGTTTTGTGGACAATCAAAATGACTTGTTAGGCCCTTGGTGCCCCTTGAGTCAAACCACAAAGGTCAGTGTTTCCTAAACAGAGATCCATGATGTGATATGATTTCTTAATGCTGAATTTATTTAGTTTGGGGATTACCTTTTCATTGTGAGATTTTTGTCCTCACTGTATTGTTGGTGTAAGAATATAATTGCTTTTATGAGAGAACTTGTTGGGGGAGGGGAGTGGTGAGGAAGAAGGGGGCTTTTGCTATCCTCAGTCGAACTTGAAGTGTGACCGTCCTGAACGATCACTGGGGAACTCTATCTCCAGGATTTCCAAAAGACCCGTCTTAGGGCTCAAAAGCATCATTTCTGGTGAGCTGGTATCGAGTGGTCCGGAAGGGTTTATGGAAATGGTAACCAAGGCTCCATTCATTTAAAAAATTATCTTAAATGAGCAGCCAAGCACAGAGCTTCCAACCCAAACCAGCCAGCTTGCCCTGATGCCTGAGAAGTGAAATTCCTTAGGCTGTCCAGGGTTTTGAGTGAGAAGGTTTTAGGACTTATTTACATAGAAACGAGCAAAGGGCCTGATTGTATTCCTGGCTTTAACAAGTCAGATATTCAGTTTCACTCTGCATAAATTTGTGTAGTGTCCCTTACGCCCCCGCCGTTTTGAGAAATTAATTGCCCAGACTCCTTCCTCTGGAAGGATGATTTCTGTAGGGGTCTTGTGAATGTGTGTCCTGTGCTGCTTGTCTGAAGGAGTCCTGGGCACCCTGGGATTTAGATATTGACAGCAAAGTATGCTATACACTTTGAACGTGAGCCAGATGTTCTTCTAGTCCATTTAAATTTCATAACATAGTTTCCTGAAAGAGAAGCTGATCACTGAGGAGCGTATGGCAAGAGGTAGGGAAAGGAATGTGTAGTAACAACTTTCCCTGTTGCACCCCACTGTTTAAAAGTAGACCTGAGGAATTGTAAAATCAGCAGAGGCAAGAAAACATCGGTGTCTTAGCTTTTTACCCCACTGTTCCTCATACTTGGCTATGAGGTAAGTTTTTCTTATGAAGGTGAATATTTATTTGACTTATTTGCCAGGATTTGGGGGAAGGCGGTAGGGGTGAGAATTTTGTTTGAGGTGTACCCTTCTCTGATTCTCCCTCTCTGCTCTGGTATGGGATTGATTGTTTTATCCTTGGAGCCCCCTCTTGGACGCAGCTCTACTGGAAACCTCAATAGTGAAAACAGTTACTATTTATTGAATATTTTTTAATGAGCCCCACACTGTGCTTTGTGATACGTGGATTATAACAGTTATTTTTCATAATGGCCCTCTGAGTGGAGGATTAAAGAAGAGGATGTCTCCAGGGACAGGAGGAGAGCCTTCCTTTGTTTTACCCTGAGGAGAGTGGAGGAGGAGGCACAGATGTGTGGTCGGTTTGTCGGTTTTGAAGCAGGAAGTGAAGAGAGTTCTGGAGTAAGGGTGTCCATTTCCTGTGTGAGGTATAAAGGGAGAGGCTCTTGGCGGTTTGTAGAGAGTGGAAAAGAGTTGATGTGGCTCGTGTGCAGAGTGAGTTGACGGGAGAAATCAAGATGGTCGTCTTGGCAGTGTTGAGGGACATTTGGAGACGGGTGTCCCGTATAGAGGAAGTCCCCAGTCAGCCTGCTGTGTGCTCTTTAGCTGTGCTCGACTGCTGAGCTCAGGATGGACTGACTTGATGACACAGAGTTCGTCTAGGTTTGGGGGTTCGTCACATGGCTGCGTCGAAAAGACAGGCAGTGCGTGGAACAAGAAACGTCAGTGTGTTGTCAAGGATGGTATTCACTGGGGCTGTAGGTTCTAGGCTGGAACAGGAGGGAACCGCAGATAGGAATGAGCGGATGGAAGCTCTTTACCAAAGATCAGACAAATTTGGAGAAGGTGGTATAGTGCAGAAGGAAAAATCATTAAAATAGGAGCCAAGATGTTTCCTTGCGATGGAGTGTTTACCCTTGCTTCTGACAGGTGGACCTGTTGGCACACTTTTCCCTGTAAGGAGTGATTTGTGCATTTGTGATTTGTAGTTCCTTCCTCCTGGCTCCTCCTACCCTCTGCAGAATGACTTATTAAAAATCTGTCCAGTCTGTCTCCCCATATGTTTCTCATTTTATGTTTTTTTTCCCCCAAATACACATTCATGCTGGGAATCATGAGGAATGAGTAAATGGGCTATTTACTGAATGTAAGCCTCTCTCTTATGCATGAAGGTACCTTTTTATCGGTGGATCTCAAAGGTTATGTGTAGAAGGATTCCCCCAGAGATCTGTAAGAGGTCTGGATTCCTGGGCTGGGATCCCAGAGTCCCTGAGTCAATACCATGGGGCTAGAGCCTAGAAATTTGCATACTGCTTATTAATACCCTGGTGACTCTTGGAGAAATGTTATCGCCATTCTGTTGTTCACTTCATCTTAGGTCTTAAGTGTGGAAAGTACTGAAGTGTTGGAAAGCGTGGGTACAAACAGTGAATTAATTTGGCTGGCAACACCATCACATTTGAAGCACAGTTGTTTGGCAGCTGACTGAAAGTATCACATGGTATTTCCCTTTATTCTGCAGAAATTATTTGTTTTATTTCTGTCCTGGATGTTAAGGAAAGTCAGTCACGAATATGCCTATTCTTTAGTGGTCTGTGTTTTATTTTATTTTATTATTATTATTTTTTAACCTTAAGGCTTGGGAGGTTTTATGAGGGGAAGAAGAAAAGGAATCCTTTTTAATGAGCAGGAGACAGTGTGAACACTGTTCAGTCACTGAGTTTCTTGGGAAGAAAATATAGTGTTGGTATGTAAGTTGTTTTGTTTTGTTTCATTTTGTATGGAAAAAGCAATTAGGACTTGCCTTAGGGCAAGTTGGAAGGTTACAAGAAAAAATGGTAGAATTAATGAAAAGATCCAGCTGTAGCTATTTTTAAATGAAATATGAAATATGAAAAACCTTTGAACAAAGGAGAAGTTAGAATTTTTGAACTGATTTTTTTTTAAAAGATTTTATTTATTTATTTGACAGATCACAAGTAGATAGATAGAGAGGCAGGCGAGAGAGAGAGAGAGAGAGAGAGAGAGAGAGAGAGAGAGGAAGCAGGCTCCATGCTGAGCAGAGAGCCGGACCTGGAGACGTGAGGCTAGATTCCAGGACCCTGGGATCGTGGCCTGAGCCAAAGGCAGAGGCTTTAACTCCCTGGGCCACCCAGGCGCCCTGTTGAATTGCTTTTTTTTTAATGGTATTTTCTTCCTTTAAGGGAAGCCTGGTTATTGGCTTACTATTACAAATTATTAACAACTCACTGAAACCTGCATTTCATATGCCAGGTGCAGAGCTAACTCAACAGTTTCGGCTACTAGACATGCTAATTCACTGTCTGCCCCGTTGATTTCAGAGTCACAGGGCTGCAGGATTACAAGCAGGATATTAGGAGTTATCTGGCCTCAGTGGGGTCTTTGGGTGTTTGCTATTGAGGTTTTTAAAAACAGAAATCCGGTATTAAATTTTTTAAAAGGATTTTATTTATTTTTGCGCATGTGTGAGAGAGACCACAAGCGCACAAGCAGGGGAAGGGATAGAGAGAGGAAGAAACAGACTCCCCGCTGAGCAGGGAGCCCTATGGAGGCAGGCTTGGTCCCAGGACTCTGGGGTCATGACCTGAGCCAAAGGTAGAGTCTTAACCCACTGAGCCACCCAGATGCCCGCCCCCAGTATTAAAATTTTTATTCTTCCTTAGCCACAAATAGACATTCAAATCTTAATTTTTCTAGCATGTAATTGGCCTTTAAATTAGGGAGGCCATACGATTAGTCATCCTAGTTGGAGTCCTTTGGAGAGTGAAAGGAGACAGTGTTCATAATTCTGCCAGGACAACAGACTATCCTAAAACTAAGTTCTGTGAAATGGTTTTGAAACTCAGTGTTTAGCCTGAGAGATTTCTTTTGATATTACATGGGAAGAGGTTTATTTAGACTGAAGCTAATTGACCAAGGCAACCAGGCTGCTGTATATTATGTGACACTTGCTTTACATGGAACCCCTAGGGAAGTCTTTTTTTTTTTTTTTTTAAGACAGAATTTCATTTATCTACTTGAAAAACATGTATATTTTTCTCAAGTCAGCCTCATCCAACTTTTAAAATAATTTCTCATGTATGGCTGAAGATTAAAGGGTAAAATGTTTGGGAAAGGGCCTTATGTTTCAGAACCCTTCCAGAAAACAGTAAGATGAGAAGTGCTGGGTGGGGGCAGTGGATGTATGATCTAGATCAGAGGCTTCCACACTTTGTTGGTTGCCAGGGTCCTTAGTAGCTCAGTAATTTTACAAGTGGCCCGAAGCCCAAAGGAATACCTAACTGCTCTATTTAAGTTCTAACTTGCAAATAACATAAGTATTTACTTCCTAATAACTTAGCAGCTGTTTGGAAGAAATATTTTATCATTGGAAAGAAAGAAAGATACTTCTGTTGTATTATTTAAAAAAAATCTCAGTTCTGGGCTGCCTTGGTGGCTCAGTCGGTTTAGGATCTGACTCTCGATTTCAGCTCAGATCATGATCTCGGGGGCGTGAGATGGAGCCCCACATTGGGCTCTGTCCTCAGCACAGAATCTACTTGTCCCTTTCCCTCTGATTCTCCTCTGCTCTGTGTCTCTCTCTCTCTCAAATAAAACTTAAAAAAAAAAAAAAAAATCACAGTTGTGACACCTGAGTGGCTCCGTTGGTTAAGTTTCTGGTCTGCCTTGGGCTCGGATCCTGATCCCAGGACCTGAGATCGAGTCCTGCATTGGGCTCCTTGCTCGGTGGAGAGCCAGCTTCTCCCTCTGCCTGCTGCTCCTCCTGCTTATGTGCTTGTTCTCTCTCTTGCTGAGAAATCAATAAATAAAATCTTTAAAAAAAAATTCACAGTTACATATAAATATGTGTGTACCTGTATGTCACTGCAGAAGTTCTCAGACCTGGATTTTACTACCAGCCTCATTTCCTATTTTTCTCATTTTCGTTTTCTCCTGTGCCTTCATCTTAGCAAGGAATGTAATGTGACTTAATGTAAAAACAGTGAACTGCGTCAGGGTAAGGGGTTTGGGCAGTGTCCGAAGACCGAATTTTTTTGTTGCTTCCCTCAGAAATTTAAAATCATTCTATAGTTTCCCTGTGAGTTCATTGTAATGTGTTGGGATGCCTCGACACTCGGTTTGAGAACTGTAGACCTAGGTATGTGTTATGTTCATCATTTGGACTGTTGATAAACACGCAGTGTACTTATAGTAAGGAAAATCTCATGTAAGTAAGGTCTGACAGACTCCAGAACATTCTGTTAGGGAAGTGACGATGCTCCTGTCTTTTAGCCCTCCATCTTCTTGAGTTGGTTGTCTCAGATTCTGGTCCTCAGGAGCTGAAATTTATTGAACCCTTATTATGTCAGACACTGAGCTCAATGCATTTAAATTGTAGTGGCCCTACTGTACAAAGCCTCTTTGGTCAGGCTCCCCTGGAAATCCTCGTGAAGTAGCTTGTGTTTTCATTTAGGCAACGAAACTGAAATTCGAAAAGTTAAGTGGCTTGCTAGTGAACGTACAACAACTAGTTTTAGTTCTAGGATATAAGCTCAAGCAGTTATTGTCTTTTCTGAAGACTAGCCTCTTTCTCCCCCAGCCATCAACTTTTCTGCAGACACCACACCTCCATCTCTGTGTCTCCCTCCCTTAACAGGGAGGTTCTTTTGTCCTCATTTTCAGATAAAGACACTGAGACTTCAGAAATTTAGTTGCTGGCCAAAATAAACTACTACTAACTGGAATTTGAACCCAGGCTTCAGCGAGTCCAACCACAAAGCTTATCCTTGTAATTTATATGGATGACCAGAAGATCTTGTAAAAATCTTGGAGTTCTTTGAGAGTCATTAAAAAAAGATGGAGTTATGATAATATGGCTTTTGTGTTAATATATTTGGATAAATCCTATTCACTTGGAAATCATGCATGGTATGTATGGCACCTCTCTGTGAAACACTGTCTCCATTGCCCAATCATGTGGAATAACAGAGAATATATTGTGCTTACCATTTATAAATATATGTATAGAAGAGAGAGAGGGGGAATGAATGGGCCTATTTGTCAGTGGGCTGGCTGACACGCATGGAGTACTGCGCCCTTCTAAGCCGAGACCCCCAAGGTAGGGAAGTGTGTGGAGGACTGTAATTCAGGATCAGGTTTTAAAGAATCATTTAGGAAGTAGAATAAGTACTGGGTAGTTTTTGTAAGTTACACATGAGAAAGTCTCTTGACTCTTGTGTCTCCTTAATGCTTAATTTCTAGCAGCTGTTCATTTGTATGTGGACTTGAATTACTCTCTGGAACAAGGCAGATCCAAATCAGAGGCACACTTCGAGCTGGCAATCTCTTTGGATGGAGGTTACTGGACAAATTGTATTGCATCATCCCTCAGGTCCTTAGGACTTGAGCTTGAGGTTTAATATACACTAGAATGAATGGTTTCATGGGAATTGGGTTTGGTTTATTTCTTGAGCGAGGAGACTTGAGTTGTTAACAGAAGGTAAGAATACAAAGATTAAATGGGATGCTATAGTATTTTGGCATTTTCCCCAACACTGAAAGCTCTCTTGGAGAAGTGTAATACTGCTTTGGAGGAAACAGAAAAGTGTCTACATCCAGAACACACCAAGCGAGTGTACTGGGTTCAGCAGCCCAGGGTCATGTCCCCTAGGCCTACTGTTGTGGTTTACTCAGTTGAGAAGCACAGGGAATCAATCTAGTCAGATTCCATATCCCCCATCCCAACCCTTTCCTCATCTCACTCTTGATTGCAAGCTTTGTTGTTTCTTTTCCTGTATATAGCTCAGCCTAGCACTTAAAGTTAAATGGAGTGTGCACCCAAGGGCCTGCTTCCCCCAAATTTGTTGTCTTCAAATGTAGGTATTTGCTTTCCCTGGAAGGTGTTCTGTTTTACTGCTTTGCTTGATGCATGAAGTGCGAATGGGACCGTGCTTCCTCATTTTAGACCTAATTTATGTCATCCTTCTAGGTAGCACCTTATGCCTAGAACATACCACTGGAGTGTGAGAATATAAAAGCTGGGATAATTCAAATGACATAGATTTTCTTTCATCTGAACCTTAATATTCTCCTAGAGAGAAACAACAAAGATTGAAAACCTATACCCCGAGAAAGGGGTACCTCTTCCCAAGGTGTCTCAGGGTTCATGTTTCTACCACATGGTTTAGTTCAGCTGTTTAATAATCTGTTATGTGATGTCATTGTTGTGCATCGCATGGGTAAAAATCCAAGTTACTGTGTTACGGAACATCGGAAGGGTTGGTTTTCCCGGTATTGCTTTGGTGTTTACTGAACTCCTGAGTGTTTATTGAATGTCTGATCTGTCTATACATGTTCCAGATATTGTAGAAGAGATCAGAGTATGTCAGGGAACATTGCCTGGGGTGGGAGAGAAAGCTTACATGTGTGAAATGGTGGAAGAACACACAGGATCATTTGGTCTCTAGCACAAGTGCTATGCAGATATCCAAAAATGGGCAACTCTAGGTGTGGTGTGTGGAGGACCTGGGACCTAGATGGAGTCATAGATTTTGGTGGAGAAATAGGAGAGGGATTATAGGAGGAGCAGATTCGGTCTAGGCTGGAAGATGAGAGAATGTATATTCTGGACCTTAAAAAAAAATAAAAATAAAAAACATATATATATATAATATAACAAATTAAGTAAATTTAATGATTTTAATAAATGAAATAAATATATTTATTTAAAAATTTAAAAATAAATTTATTTAAATAATAATGAATAAATTTATTTAAATATATTTGATATTAAATATATATTTTAAACTTTAGGTGATTGAAATACATGTTGCTATTGGTATTTGTATAATATTTAATAACAACCTTAAAATAAATCATAGCTAAATTTGATGCTTCTCTTATAGCCCTAATCATTTATTTGTTTAAAAGAATACAAAAGTGTATCTATCAAAATATAGCTTGTGTGTCTGAGCTGAATTCAGCACACAATTATTATGCACCACCTGAATGCTGGGCACCTTACTGGAGCTCTAAAGAGGATTTCCCTGTAAGAACTTGGCAGTGTTGTAAGGACAGAAAGATAAATCTGTATAATAGAATATGACCAGTGGTCCCCTCCAAGGGATTTTGAGGTTGTTGAATGATTTTATTCTTAATGCCAGTTATTTTGGGAATTCTTCAGTGTCTGTGACATCTTAAGCAGTTAAGTGATTTAAAAAAAATTAAATATATAAAAGTGTCACTTTTAGACACCATGTGTGAATTAACTTGCTGATGGTTGTTCCCATAAAAATACCAGCAGCATTGAAATTGTGCTTTTTTCTTAGTTTAAAATCAGAAAAATCATGTAGTAATAAGTAAGGGCATTCATATAACAATGCAACAATAAAGTAAAGGCTGTGTTTAGTGTACATATTTTAATTGTGTATTAAAATCTTCAAATTGGTTATCTAGGCTTTATGTTCTTTTTCAACTTTATAGCAGGTTTTTTTTTTTTTTTTTTGAAAGATTTTGTGTAATTTGACAGAGATAACAAGAGCACAAGCAGGGGGAGTGGGAGAGGAGACGCAGGCTTCCTGCTGAGCAGGGAGCCCTATGTGACATGGGGCTCGATCCCAGGATCCTGAGAACATGACCTGAGCTGAAGACAGACCCTTAGCCGATTTAACTGATTGAGCCACCCAGGGCCCCCTAGCAGGGTTTTTGAATGAACTGACAGATAGTAAGCTGTACCTGAAGTAGTGCTTTTTATGCCAGGGTGTTCTTTGCATAGAAACAGAAGTTTACTTGATGGTCTTTTCCACAACCGTGAGGGCTAATGGAAGAGAAAACCAGGCACAGAACCATGCAGATGTGTCACGCGTCAGAAGGCCTGCCATCTGGGACCTCTCAGCCTTCCTGCCTGGCTTGGCTGGGCCTGTCTGTCGCCACCGTGGGCTCTTGGAACAAAGTTCAAGACGGACCAGTGTTATGTCGCAGTGAAAGCTAAGTTTTGCCAGTGTTTGTGTGGATAGCGTAGAGTTTTATTTCATACCATGTCTTCATCGGAACTGGTGGGTTTATTTTTAGATTTTTCAGTAATTTAATATTAGGATATTGTCTAGTTCCCTAAGGTTTTCCATTTCCTTCTGTAATTCAATTACATTCTGGCTTTTATCAATTTGAAGTTCAGCATATGAAATGGAAACCAAGCCTCTCACCATTGGCAGTGAAAAGTAGATATGAAAATTTTGGAATTTGGTGCTGTGGGAAGAGGGAGGCCGTGCATTGCGGGGAGCCAAAGTATTGTCAGCCAAAGTAGTTTTCTACTGTTTCCATAACAAATTACTATGAACTTAGTCATGCAAAATAATTCAGTTTAATTATCTTATGGTTGTGTAGGTTAGAAGTCTGGCAGGAGTATTACTGCATGAAAATCAGGGCTTCAGTGGGAAGGGCTTCTAGAAGCTCTAGGGGAGAATCTGTTTCTTTGCCTTAATCAGCTTCTAGAGGCTGCCTGCATTCCTTGGCTCGTGGCCTCCTTTTTCCATCTTTAAAGCCAGCATTGGCTGGTGCAGTCCTTCTCACATTGTGTCACTCTGATTTCTTTCCTCTGACTCTCTTCTGTCTTACTTACCCGCTTTTTTAAAAAATACTTTTTTCTTATTGTGGTAAAATATCCACACCATGAAGTTTTCCATTTTTAAGTGTATTATTGTGGTAGCATGAAGCAAATTCAGTGTCCTGCAACCACTACCACTGCCTTCTCCTAAAATTCTTTGTCATCTCTAACATCTGTACCCATTAAGCAAGAACCCCTATTCCCTAGCCAGGTAATTTGTAATCTGTTTTCTTTTTTTGTTTGTTTGTTGCTATGAGTGAGCCTTTTGTATTGATAGAATCAGATAATATTTGCCCCTTAGTGACTGACTTCTTTTACCCAAACATTTTCAGGGTTCACACATGTTATTGTATGAGTCGGAGCTTCATTCCTTTTTATGGCTGAATAATATTCTGTTGTATGTATGTAACAAATTTTGTTTATCCATTCACATTTCGGTGGACACCTGGTTTGTTTCTGCTTTTGGCTGCTGTGAATGATGTTATCTTAATCCTGGTAGACAGGTATCTGGTGAGTCTGTTTTTGATTCTTTTGTATACATAACTTGTGGGATCAACTGCTAATTTTGTTTAAATTTTTTGAGAGTTATCATGGTGTTTTCCACAGTGGCTGTATATTATATTTCCAGCAGCAGTGTACAGGGATTCCAATTTCTCCACATCGTCAACAACAAATATTTTCCATTTTTAAAATTCTTCTGCTTCAAAGACTCTTGTGACTGCATCAGTTTATCTAGGGTGGTGTGGGATAATCTTGCAATCTCAACATTGTTAACCCAATCATATCTGTAGATAACATCTTCATATATAAGGAAACGGTCACAGGTTCTTGGGTTTAGCGTGAGGACATTTTTGGGAACCATTATCCTGTCTGTGAGCAGGAACCTGCCCCAGAAGTCATAGCTTTTTACACATGAGAAACCATATATTTCAGTCTGTAATTTTTGGTCTCCGTTGTGGCAGAAATCCTCATGTTTATGTTGACAGCATAATTTTTCACCTCTTGTCTCAGGAGATGTGATGTTAGTTGAGCATTAACTTGAATTATTTCCCTCCTTTGAAAGGGCTTACCATGACTATGAAACCAGGTTCACTAGTCTTTTTCAGAGTAATTGGGAAGGGGAGAGGGGGACAAACAATGACCCTAATGATCCAAGAAGGGAAGTTAAGAATGTTGCTGGGAAAGTGTTGGGAGAGGAGGAGGCCAGGGCTTCGGGGGAATTGGGCAAGGTGAAAAAATATGCTTGTTTCAGGTCAGCAGGTGATAGAGATCATATTTTTAGGGCTTGATTGTGGTGGACTCTGGCTATCGGATGTGTTATAATTAGAGTTTGATATCTCCTATTCTCAAAATGTTTTTGTTCTAAAGAATCCTGTATCAGGAAGGTTGATGTTTGTCAGTGAAATAAGAACCCTTTCTCTGGATTTTGATTCATTTTGGTCTGTGCCAGCAAGCCCAGCCTTGAACACAGTTGCCCTTATGTTGCCCATGAAACAGGTTTTTAGCATCTTAAGTGTGGCCTGTTGTGTAATTCCCCCATCCCAGTACACAAGTGTGTGCAGGTAGACAAATCGATGAAGAATCATTTGAATTCGAGAATGTGTCCAGGAACAGGCATCAGGCTTCTAATGACAGATAGGATGTTTGAAAGAAGTTGAGTATTTCTTTCCATTATTCCCTTCAGGTTTGAATATGACTAGAATCTGTATTTCAGGAGTTAGCATGATGGCCCGAGGAGGTTGTGTGGTTTTTTTTTGTCATCTATTGGATGTGGAATCACTTAAACCTAGTGATCTGGGGAATAGCAGACAGAGGAAAACTTGGCCTAGACTGCTATAGTTATGTCCTTCTATTCGGGAGGTAAGATGGGCTCTCCCACCCAGCCTTACCCATATTGACAATAATGGCCCTGGAATTAAATATAAATTATGTGCGCACACGCACGCACACACATGCACACACACAGAGTCAACACTTGTTTATTACCATTTACAAAGGGCAGTGAAAGTGTGACTCATTTAAAGGAGTAGATCATTTACATGAGAATTTGGGAAGCTTTTTATTTTAGTTGGTCTTTATTGGTAAAGACAGGTAATTTTCTAGAGATTCATGATTTTGGAAATAAAATGAGTTGATATATGAATACAAAGCCCCATGTCGAGACGAGCCGTGGAGAGAATGGCAAGTGCTGTTGCTTAACTGTGATACAAGAAAACCTGTATAGTCGGGAAACCATGGAAGCTTACAAAAGTAGAAGAGCGTAATAGACCTTCAATCATTATCAGTCAGATTCCTTACAATGTTGATGATAATAAGAGTAGCAGTATCTACCATATATTGAGTAGTGACTGTGTGCAGGAGTTTTTGCTAAATACATGCATTATCTGATTTGCTTTTCTCAAATACACATCATATATGTTCACTCATATTCACACACACACACACACACACACACACACACCCCATAGATGAAAGTGGGCTTCCTTTCATAATAATGGAAAAAGATTAGTAGTCACATTGGCCTGGATTCGTGGTTCTAGTACTGGTAATAACTACTTATGATGAATTTGAATCTTGCCTTCAGTTTTTGAGTCTGTTTGGGCACCTATAAAAGAATAAGACTAAAAATCTTACCAGCTTCTCTTCTGGCTCCGTAGTTTTTGATTATAAGATGTTGTACAAGAGTCATTTGTATTTAGTCCAATCCTTAAAAGAAAATCTTCCAAGAAAACCGGTGTAACTAAAATTTGAATGGGACATTAGAGCTAGGTCTCATTGTCAGGGTTCCCCAGAAAGGACAGCGTTCCGGTCAGATTTTATTTTGAAGGTGTAACTAGATCAGGGAGCAGGCTGATTTCTCCTGTCGTAGGCTTTCCTGTCTACAGTGAATGATATTAATACTCTCAGTGATTAAATAAAAATAAAGTGACAGCGAACGATGTCTGACTGAGGATTCGTTGTGGAGACCGTTTGGCTGACTGCCTGAGTTCTGTGCCAGAAAACCAGCTGAATATATTTGAGCAGCATCCTCTGGGCTAGGAGGGTATTGTAACTCAGGCTGTCAGGTTGTTGCTGGGAACTGGAAGGAAATGGTTTGAAGGTTAGTTGAACAGAAGGGTGGGCCGTGGATTGAATTTGCAGCCCCCCTCTGCGGCCCTAGGTGTTGGAATTTTAAAATGAACTCATGGTACCTAACTCAGTATTAGGTGATGAACAGAGGAGAAATCCTTTATCCTATGCGATTTGAGGACCCCCAAAGGCTGGCTTTTTCTGGAAATCTCTTTGGCTGAGGAATTGCCACTGGTTGTCAAGTAAATCTGAAATTCTGTGGTTTGGTGGCCAGGACCAGGCCATGCTAACTTGGTCTCACACTACCTGCTCCTTACGCTCTGGTTTATTCTGTAGAGCTCAAAATCCTCTGCCTTTTCCTACATTCAGACTTACCTCTGCTCGTACTTTCCCTTCACCCAAAGTAATGAGAATAAGCTCTAACGTATTGAGTGTCTTCCATGTACTTACTTTGTACCATGTACGTTATCCAATTTAATTTTTCTCAGACTCTGTGAAGCAGGTAGTGTCATTATTACGAGTGTCACCCTTCTCATCATGATCATCACTGTCCTTTCCATTTTACAAGTGAGGACACGAAGGCTTTAGTTTAGTTAATTTTTTTTTTTTTTTAAGGATTCTATTGATTTATTTGACAGAGATCACAAGTAGGCAGAGATATAGGCAGAGAGAGAGGAAGGGAAGCAGGCTCCCTGCTGAGCAGAGATCCCAACTCGGGGCTTGATCCCAGGACCCTGAGATCATGACCTGAGCTGAAGGCAGAGGCTCAACCCACTGAGCCACCCAGGTGCCCCTAGTTTAGGTAATTGACCCAAGATTATAGTTTAATGGTTATAGATTTTAAATTAATGAGTAGTAGAGTTGATATCGCAACCTGGGTGGCCCATCTCCAAACCCCAAATATTAAAAACCATACGATTCCATTAAATACCATTCTTTACTGCCCTCCTCACACATACAAGCCCAGTTCATAGCATTTCCTATAACAAAACGAGAAGTAATGGCTTCCTGTCTGAGGTTTGATTATATTCTGTAGTCAGTTCTGTTTGGTACTGGTGTACTCAACTTCTTGCCTTGAGCTTCATTGAAGTCTGAGCTTACCTCATATTTGTATCTTCTCCTTCATTTGGTTTTTATTGGAGCATATTAAGTGTAAGAGTACCTGACTATCTACAGATATGATCCAGTAACTTGTTTGTTTTTTCTTTGGGGGGGGGTGCTGGTGGTGGTGGTTCAAGTTCATATTTAAAAAGAAATTGAAGATTTGTGTTAAAAATACCAGTATTTTGTCTGAAAAATATTATTAGCTTAAGTAATATGCATTTTCCTCTTACCTTGAATGCTTAAGATCAGGTCTCTGGTTACTAAAGTAGAACCCTTGGATTGCTTTCCTCAGACAGGTTGTTTTGTAGAAACTGCTGCTTAAGTGTCCTCGGAACAGGATGATCATACAGACCACTCTTGAGTCCTGGCTTTGTCACCTATCTCATGCAGGGAAGAGTTACTTAACCTCCTTGTCCTTCAGTTTTCTTCTCTGTTAAATGACGATGATAATACCTACTTGTCAGGATTACAAAGCAGATTAAATTGGCTAATAATGCATGTGGAGAGCCTAAGGGCCTGAGACATATCAGCCCATCAGTGAATGGTATATCTTGTTGTTTTTGACCCTCCGCTTTGATTCTGACCTTCCATTTTAAATTACATTTACTGGCTTCTTCACTTCTGGACTGTTCATTTTCATTTGCTTTTTGATTCAAGTTGTGTGGCCCATGATGATCAATAATAAGTGGTAGAGTCGGGGTTGGAATCCAGCTAGTCCAGCTCCAGAGCCCAACTCATAAATCCCTGCCCCATACTGCCTCATTCAATGCCAGTCTACCCTGCGCTGCCCAATCATCTACTGTAATCCATCCCTTTCCTTTTTTTTTTTTTTTAATATTTTATTTATTTATTTATTTATTTGACAGAGATCACAAGTAGGCAGAGAGGTAGGCAGAGGGAGAGGAGGAAACAGTCTCCCTGCTGAGCAGAGAGCCTGACGTGGGTCTTGGATGTGGGGGCTTGATCCCAGGACCCTGGGATCATGACCTGAGCCAAAGGCAGAGGCTTTAACCCACTGAGCCACCCAGGTGTCCCTTTCCTTTACTTTTTGTAGCAAAAGGTAATGGCTCTGTAGAGGGGGAAATGAGGAGTTGTTGTTTGGGTATTGAGTTTCAGTATTGTAAGATGAATTTTAGGGATCAACACTAAATATCGTTAACATCTCTGAACTATGCATTAAACATGTGGTTGGAAGGGCCAATTTTATAGTGTGTTTACTGCAAATTAAAAAAGGTAATGGCGGGCGCCTGGGTGGCTCAGTGGGTTAAGCCGCTGCCTTCGGCTCAGGTCATGATCTCAGGGTCCTGGGATCGAGTCCCGAATCGGGCTCTCTGCTCAGCAGGGGGCCTGCTTCCCTTCCCCTCTCTCTGCTTGCCTCTCTGCCTACTATGATCTCTCTCTCTGTCAAATAAATAAATAAAATCTTAAAAAAAAAAAAAAGGTAATGGCTCCTCCTTTTGAGTTCCCATGAAACTTCTGTACCTTTATCAGTGAAGAACTCTAGAAGATTATCAGAGCTGTTTCTCTTGTGACAGGCTTTTCCTTGCTTCCAAAAGTGACCCTGCTTGTGAAGTCCATGTCTTTTTCTCTTTACTACACAGGTGGTTATGGAATAAAAGAGTTTCTGTGGTTGATTCTGGTGACTTAATACTTGGAAGCTTTAATTTAGAGATTACGAGAACAAAAGTGTATTATGGTTACATAAGGTGTACTTATTAGGGCTCACTTTCACTACTGTGGGTTTCTCAACACGAGCTTCAAGGATATCAGAGAGAAAGAAGGATATCCTGCAATTTTCATTGCTCCTGTGAAACTAGGGTAAGAGCTGATGTCACAAAGTTGTATTCCTAGGACATGGGTTTTATTTGGTTCCTTCATTCTGCTCTTTGTTGTGTATAATATTCTGTCGGTTTAATTTCAGATGTATAGACCATCCCTGATTCCTTTTCACCGTAATTAATGTCTCCAGAAACTTGGATATTCCATTGTTATTTACCTTTGATTTTTCAAAAAGTTTTAACATGGAAAGCCCATACAATATAAAATAGTAGAGTTAAGCAGAAACCAGATTCTGGATCATTAATGTAACTACAGCTTGGGGTAGATTAATTGTTATAGTTGATACAGATCTGAATTTACTGGCAATAAGAGCAAAACAAAATGAAGTTCCGGTTCTGTGATTTATTATATGTGAATGCCCTAAGACATCATTTTTCTTTTTAGGGAATTGTTGCTAGCGTTGACCTTGAAGATTCTTTCCTCCGTGAATTCTTGTTTGGAAAATTACTAATGATTAATAGACATTATCTTTGGGGTTTTATAATAAACAACACTCTTTAGTGTATAGGTTTTGATAGCTGAAGCCTAAACCCTGAATCAATGAAGATATTTCCAGATTGAATAATCTTACTGAACTAGTGTGCTTATCTTTTATTCAACAACCTGCATAGTGTTTACTATTTGCCATATACTGTCCTAGACACTGGGGGTTAGTGGAAGAAATTGTCCTTGAAACCCTTAGTCCAGTGGTGAATTTAGGTGGGCAAACAGGTTTACCCTGCGAGTTGCTATAATGGAGACAAGTATATCATGCCTTTGGAGCCTGAGAGGGTATGTCGTCTTGGAAGAGTTGGGGGAGGGTTCTTACGATACATGATATTTGAGCTGATTCTTGAACGCTTGCCTGGTTGAAAGGAAGGAAAGAGACCAGAATGCTCTTGGATGCTCTGATTTATTTTAGCTAGGAACTTGTACAATCTAGAAATAAATCACTAACATCCACTAAACTTTTCAACTCAAATATCCCATGTCCTCAGTGGATGTTTGGCATGGACGAGTACAGCAGTTTTATCACTGAATCCACTCCTGTTCCTGTAGGGCAAATATTCTGGCTCGTGGCCAAAGCCCAGTAACTAAAGGTTGGATTGACGGAGGCAAGGAAGGAGAGGGGAGCCTTATGTCACAGACACCACCAAGTGTGGATGAGGTCGAGTTGTCACTGTGTGAGAAAGGCTTGGACGTTGATTTACATTTCAGTCAAATGGAAGAGCAATCCATTTTTACAGGCAGCAAAGGGACCTGGAGATAAAGCCAGTGTTTTCCTCTGAAAATAGCTTGGACTCTTAGGAATTACCTGCACAGACTTCTAGCCAGGACTCCAGAGTCCTGCCCTCTGTAATACAAAAGGACTGCGTTCACTCTAAAAAAGTTTTCAGGGCAGTTATTACCAGCTAATCACAAGGTCCCTGGACCCTAGCCAGCCTCTGTGGAGTGTCTGCTTTTAAACAGAGCTCCTGCTTCTTGGTCCCCATAGAATTACTAAGATGCGCATTGTATGCCTGAGCAGCTCTGAGGCCTGACCCGTGGAAGTGGCTATTTCAGATGGCTGGCGGATGATGGCCAAGCGCAGTATTTGTTTTGACATGCTGGTACTGAGCATCTTCTCCAGACAATGACTAGTCAGCGAGCTCAAAAACACTTCTTAGAACTCTTCTCATTCAGAACGGTGCAGACCTTTTCCTCGACCTTCAGAATCGCGCGGTCCACCTGCCTGCTTCGCCATTCTTCAGGATGTCTCGGAGTTATCTCAGACCTAAAAACGGTCACTTGGACACTTATTTATCACCTCCCCCAGATCTGTGCTGGCTTTCACAGTGTGCTCCTTTCATTAAATGGATAATCACTTATCTAGGGACTCAGGGTAGAAGGATAATATTAATTAGTGACATCTTCCCTCAGTCCTTAAATGTTACCAGACAATTTCTATTAATATTTTTAACATCTATCCACCTTCCTTCATTTGACGTGTGATTGGCCTTGGGCAAGCCGCCATCATTCGTTGGAACCACTGGCCTTGCTGCTTCTACTTTGGCTGTTTCTAACCGGATCTCCATGTATACTCAGCGTAGCCTTTGTGAAATATAATTTGATTTTGTCATCTCGTACCGACGGAGCCTTCAATGGCCTGCTGTTACATCGTAGGGAACGATAAAAGGTGTTTACCCTGGCCTACGTGGCCGGGCGTGCTACAGCCTTAACTTAGCTCTCCAGCTTGATCTTTCCCTCATTCCTTCTCTTTTACTTTCTCTGCACCCAGGATGACTGTCTTTTGGGTTTTTGATTTGCCGAGCTGTTTCCTGACTTAGCATCTTTTCGCTGTTTCCTCTCCTCAGTATGCTGTTGTCCACTCTTGCCCTGGTTTAGTCCTTCTCATTTTTAGTGCTCTTCTTGTTACTTTTTCCTAAAGGGTCTTTCTAGATTGTCCATTCAAAAGTTGCCCTCTGATCATCTGTATCAAGACTTAGCAGAGTTGAAGATGAGCTCATTTCACTTGCATCTGCCCCACCATGATGAGATGCTGGGGCGGGACCCTATCTCTTTGGTTCCCCGCTGTGCTGTGTTGAGCACAGCTTGTGCAGAGGTGGTGGTTCACAGTTGTTGAATGAAATACTGCTTCTTCAAAGTAAAAGTTGATCTAGGTGGAACGGCAGTAACAGGACCTGCATCTCACTCCTGCAGGAGTGTTTGTAGACTGATTCCACACTAGTGCCTAGGAGATACTCACAGAAAGTCAGTTACTGCCATTTTGCCTCGGACCCCCACCCCCCAAAGAAAGGGGTAGAATTTTTAGTGTTTGTTTTGGGGACCCTCACAGATGAAGTTTAGATTGTGTTCTGTTCCTGGAAAGCTGTCCAACTTTGAGCCAGTTAACCAAGTTCTCCCAGGCCTCCTTTCCCCTACATAAATTGAGGAAAATTACATCTCATGAACGTTATTACGAAGATTTATGTGAGATTATGTGAAGTGCTTCATACAGTGCTTGACACCTTAGAAGAGTTTAGGCTTTATTTTTTCTTATTCCCTTTATATCTCAAATGATTAATAAGGACTCAGAAAAACTCATTTAACTTACCTCATAATCTTACTGTTTTTATTTAATGCATAATCACACCCAAGAGCATTAACGTGGAGGTCAAAATCAGTTTAGGAGGAAATAGTCCATCTCTAGGGTACAAATAAGCAGTGATGGACTGGTTATTTACTGGTCAGTCACATTGGTTTCCCTCAGAAAGATAGCTGTGGAATTCTCCTTTTTGCCTTATCCCAGGGGTGGTTGTTTAACATTGTCAAATTGTAATTACAAATAAATGCAAGTAGTTATTTTTCTTTCTAGTTCAAGCAGATATTCTATGGAGATAAGTGACATTAGATATTTAGATATTTCCCCCATTTTCAATATTTTGAGGAGCCTCGGCAATATCATTGAAAGCTCTGGAATCCAGTGCTGTTCTGCTTATATTATCAGCTTTGGAGGCAATTAAAAATTTTAATATTCTGAAGGCAGGTTGTTAGATTCAAATGGATTAGATTCAAATTAGTAGGTGGTCTGTGACCACCGCCTTCTTAGGGCATACCACTCTGGATGCTAAATCGAGTTTAAAGGGAGATGCTTGAGTTATATCTATCAAATGTATCAAAGGTTAATTCTCTGCCATTAAGTTAGAATAGCTCACCCATCCTTGCCTCCATTAAATTTATTTCACTGGATGATATGAGACAGTAATTGTGGCCAATAGAAGTGCTTCTCTACAGGCCATATCTTTCGGAGAGCTAGGGGCTCTAGCATTAATAGTCAAAGACCTTGGGATTTGTCTACCCAAATATTGACCCAGGTAAGAATCTTTGTAGTTTTTTTAGGCATAGCTATGATTTAGAGCATTGATACAAGGTAGATAGTGCAGTTAATAGATTTTGACCCCTCAGCTCAGTTTAGAGCATAGAAACTTTAGGGAGGCCAAGGGAACGCCTGCAGATTCCTTCTGGGGCTCTTTCAGTCTGCCCTGTTCTGTGGCCAAAGATCTTACCTCACACCCAAGCCAAGTATCTTGAAAAAGTATATAATTGGTCATTTGGGACAATGGGCTAAAAACATGCAAATGTACATGGGCGCAGATCCAAGAGCAATACTATGGTAGGTGTGCCATATTGACAGAGGTTTATAGGAGTTTGGATGTCTAGACATCTCCTTGAGCTCATGGTCTACTTCTTACTGTAAACCCATCTTCATAAACAATATAGCTAAACTGAGAATTATGGTTGCTAAATGTTAATGTATTTCCCAAAGGAGTACTTTTCATCTCCACAGAGGTGACTAAGACCACTTCCACTCTTTTCTTTTTCTTTTCCTTTTTTTTTTTTTTTAATTTTTAAAATTTTTTTCTGAGGTGTTCTTTTACTTAAAATTATTTGTCAAAGTAAACACTGATGTTGTCTCTCAGAAGTTCTGGTTATTGTGTTTTCCTTTGGTGTTTTGTGTTCTGTGCCTGGTGGGGCTGTAGTGCTTTAAAGAGAAATTGGGGCTATATGCTCTCAACTGAGTAGAATGGGAGCCTGCTCTTCAATGAAAAAATAGTGCATTACCTTTGGTGAAATGCAAGTCTGATAGTTCAAAGCAGACCCACCTCAGATGTCCCGGTGTAAGACTTCAGAGCTTCTCTAGCCCCATTAAACTGATTTGATCTTTAAGTGACTTCTGTAGGGCATTTGGGTTTACTTAGATGCTAGGAATTGCAAAGAAGTCCAAAAAGAACCACTGTAGTATTCTTTGGTCTGCCTGTGAATTAGCTCCCCATTAGCAGCCTGTTGTGGAATGTGACATATCTCTTTCCTTTTCTTTTTACAGAATGCTATGAACCTACCCCCGGACAAAGCCAGGTTACTGCGACAGTATGATAATGAGAAAAAGTGGGAACTGATTTGTGATCAGGTAAGACACTGTGATGCTTTATCAAGAAATAATGAACAGAGAGAATCAGATTTCCTTGCTAAATATAGTAGACTTTTTCCAGGATACCTATGCATGGGTTTCTGTTTTGTGACTCTTTGCCTTCCTGTTTCTTAGGACCAAAGGTAAAGCTAGAAAGTGACTTTTTTTTTTTTTTTGTATGCATTATTTTAATTCTCTCCATTATTTTCAAGCATTTAGTTATTAGATCTTCTGGGAAATCTGGTCAGATGGGCAAACCAAATTCATATCTGCTTTTTTTGTTTTTGTTTTTTTTGAGAGAGTTTGGGGTCAGGGGAGGGCTGAGGGAGAGGGAGAGAAAGAATCCTACGCAGGTTCTGTGCCCAGGATGGAGCCTGGCATGGGGCTCGATCCCATGACCCTGCAATCATGACTTGAGCTATAATCAATAGTCGGACGCTTAGCTTAGCTGACTGAGCCACTTAGGGACCCCTGTTTTTCTAATTTATGTAGCAGTTTATGCTCTTGAATAATGCGGGTCCTCTAGTTTAATTGGGCTTCCTATCCATGTTTATTGTTGTAATTCCTGGAGGAAGGTGAATTGTTTATAAAGAAACATCACTTGGGCTGATGAATTATTTCAGATTTTAGCAAGTCTTCAGATGCTTTCTTTTCTTTTCTTTTCTTTTTTTGTTTTAAAGATTTTATTTATTTATTTGTCAGAGAGAGAGCAGAAGCAGGGGGAGCAGAGGGAGAAGCAGGCTTCCTGCTGATCAGGGAGCCTGATGTGGGACTTGATCCCAGTACCCTGGGATCATGACCTGAGTTGAAGGCAGACCCTGAACCGACTAAGCCACCCAAGCGTCCCCAGATGTTTTTGTTTTATCATTAACTCATAACAAACTCCAATTCTTCAGAAAGATATAAAGTAAAAAGTGAAATTCCGCATTTTGGTTCTCTCTGCTCTTCACATTCTCCACCTTAGAGGTTCACTGGTAAGACTTCCAAGTATTGGCTTTCAGCTTTTAAAACGTTGTTGTCTTACAAAAAAGTTTGTCTTAAAAAATCAAAATACATGGACGTACACACCCTCTGTCTGCGTCTAGGTACATTGGTCATTTCCACCTGTTCTTTCAAATGGTATGTAGTATTCCATTATACTGATAGTCATTTCTTTGGCACTTTGCTGCAGGTCGGTATGGGCTCATTGCTGTCATCTTAGGGTCAGTCTGTAGCTAACGGGCTCTGTATGTTAGCATTGCATGTTGGGCCATGAACTTCAGGGTGCTTGTGTCTTCCCCGCCACCCACCATTTCTGGAAGAGCATTTCTGGGGAGTGTTCGAATTCCTCTGAACACAGCTCCCTTGGGCTCCTTCTGTGGGGACAAGTGTGGGCAATAAAAAAATCCCTATCGACCTGTGGGCAATAAAAAAATCCCTCTATCAGAGAAACTAGAGGGATTTTTTTATTGCCCACAGGTCGAGCTATTACCCTAAGAAATACATGCCCGCAGTTGACACGGAGTTTCTAAAGCATTCATTGAGTATGGTCTCTCCTTAGCTCCTGAACTCAATGATGAAACAATGGCAAAAACCCTCCCCTCCTTCTCAGGCTATATTTGAGTGTCAAGAATAGATAGAAACTGAAGAGGAAGCTTATTGCTTCTATGACCGTAATGCAAAAGAGTAAAAATTTTGCTGACACTAGACTCTGCTTCCTCGAGAGTTAATTTTTCATGAGTATTGTCTAAACCTATTATTGTGAGGAAAAATGATTTTACAGTGATGATGAACAAAGATGATAGGGATGATATAATATATAATATAAAGGAAAGGTAACTGCACAAATGAGGGAGGTCCAACGGGGGCCAAAATTCTGGTATGACAAGTTATGACAGTAATGCAGGCAGAGGAAAGCAGCTTTGGTGGCCATTTTGTTAGCCTGGTGAGGAAGAGCTGAACCTTCTCCCTCAGACCTGTGGGATTCACGGACCATCAGGCCACTCTGCTCTTTTCTAGCTTTATTGAGTTGTTAATTTTTGCCTCTCTAGTAGCCAGAAAGGGCAGATTGTGCTGATGGAGGATTTCTAACAGCTGTACTCTCCTCTCAACCCAACAGTGTCTTCATAGGGTTGATGGTAGGTCGAGCGGATCTTGGGGCTGGGAGAGGAACAATCATCTAATTATGTTTCTGACTTTCAGATTCGAAGTTCAGCTTATTATTGCCCTTAAATGATAATGTACCACCACATGGAGAATTTAGCTACTTATCTGTTCCTTTCTGGCAGGTAGTTACTTCAACACATGTCGAAAGCTCTAGGCTGGAGCTCCGTCAGTTCAAAGGTATCCTTGGCTGATTCGTTAATAAGAGTGACAAATAATCACTATTGCCATACTAAGTAGATTTCCTTAATAAGAACTTCATGTTGAATTTTCAAAACAGTCCCTTGTGTTCATATCCCCATTGGACAGATGGAGAAAGTCATTGTGAATATGACAGAGCTGTTCAGTGGTTAAGTGGCCTATATAGTGTAATGGCAGAAAACAGGCCCATGCTGGGAGCTGGATGCTTACACACTGCTCTTGGCTCTCTCCCCCACCAAAGGCTCAAGTATGGAAATGCGCTACTAGAAACAAACAGAAGATACAAGTTGTCTCTGTTTCTCTGGCTTGCAGTCTGATAAGCTTTCCTGAAAGGGAGAAGAAGGCTGGGAGCTGTATCTTAGGCACTAAGCCTCATCTGCCTGCATTATCACTGTGGTGAACTGCCATGTTTGATGAACCAGTAGTCAGTTTGAGAACTGTAGCCAGCAGAAAACTGGACTTTTTTCACATATGGGAGACCCATTGGTGTGTCACACACATAAATACCATTTCTTACCTGTGTATTTGTGGGAGGAAATGTAAAAAGCTGTGAGCTGAAGTATTCATAGTCTACTATTCATATGGTAAATATAACATATTGGCACTTATTGATGGAATGTTCTTCTTGTTACCTACATGGACCACGTCATGTATTTGGTACCTAACCTATATCTGTCTATGGTACCTAACTTGATAGCTTCTCAAAATGTATTTGCTTTTAAAATTCCAATTATATGAAGTATCCCAAATAGGAAAATCCATTAAGAAAGTAGATTAGTGGTTGCTGAGAACTGGGGGGAGAGGGGGAGTGACTGTTAATGAGTATGCATGGTCTTTGTTTTGTTTTTGTTTTTGTTTTGTTTTGGCCTGATGGAAATTACATCAGATAACTTAGTGCTGGGAGTTAAAGAGTGGTGATAGTTGCATAGCCTTGTGAATAAAATAAAATTGTATACCTCTTTAAGAATGTGAATTTTGTGGCAGAGGAGTTATAGCTCAAAACTGCTTTTGCAACAACCAGAGATAGGTTAAAAAGAGGGGAGAATTTAAAAGAGGTAACAGTGTTTGTATGGATCTTTTTGGATCCCAATATGAACAAACTATAAAGAGACTTTTTTTTCAGAAAACTGGAGAAATTGAAATTAACAGATGATTCTAAGGAATTATTGACTTCATTGGGTTTGGTTTTTGGTATTGTAGTTTATAAGAATCTTTTAAAAAAATTTATTTTATTATTTTTTTATGCTCAATTAGCCAACATATAGTACCTCATTAGAATCTGTCTTTATTTTTAAAGCAATGTGTACTGACATAGGGATAGACTATGACTGGAATTTGGCTGTAAAAAATACTTCATCAAAGGAAAATAAAGAATAGATAAAGGAATTGTGGAGAATCTTGATGATTGTTGAATCTTGCCAGTGGGATATATTGGGGTCTATTATAGTATGCTCTCAACTTTTGTATATTTTTGAAAATTTACAATATGAAATTAAAAAATAAAGTATTTGCTACATAATCTTCATTTTTTTTCCTCAACTATAAAATGTAGTTAATACGAACATTTTAAAGGGATGCCTGGCTGGCTCAGTGGTAGAGCATGCGACTCATAATCTCACGGTCCTAAGTTCAAGCCTCACATTGGGTGTGGAGCCTACTTAAAGCAAGCAAACAAACAAACAAAAAACCAAAGTAAAACCATAACATTTTAAAATTATTTTGAGGATTGGAGGCAATATTATGTAAAGTTCATGGACTAACATATAGTAGGTGTTTCATAAGTGATGTGACTGCTTCTCCTGCTCCTTAGGGGCCCAGATATTAAATATTTATTTTTTGTTATTTCTTGTTTTTTATTATTGTGTTCAGTTAGCCCATGGAATGGTAGAAGATATTTGCAAATGATATTACAGATAAAGGGCTGATATCCAGGATCTATAAAGAGCTTATCAAACTCAACACTCCAAAATGGATAATCCAGTGAAGAAATGGGCCGAAGACATGAACAGATACTTCTCCAAAGGAGATATACAAACGGCTACTAGATATTAAATATTGGTACCATTATTTTATCATCAACTTGTCCGCAAAAGATTCAAGGAAATTTACTATACTGAATCCATCATCATATTTTACCTAAATATACTTGATGGTTTGAATGCATGTTGTATGATGCTGTCAGAAAAAGCCATCGCTATATATTTTCTCCCTCTCTCCCTCCCTCCCATTGGATTTTATTTGAGAGAGAGCATGAGAGCGCAAGTGGGGGAGAGGGGCATAGAAATGGGGGAAGTAAGACTGTCCGCTGAGCAGGGAGCCTGATGTGGGGCTCAGTCCCAGGACCCTGGGATCATGAGCTGAGCCAAAGGCAGACGCTTAACTGACTGGCCACCCAGGTGGCCCAAGCCACATCTATAGATTTTTCAATCCAGGAAAATACCAAGGCAAACCTGGTATCTTATTTGTGAAGTCTTAAAACAATGACCGTGATGTGTTGTCATTGATTTCTGACACATAAGACACTGGTCCTGATGCTTTGTGCCCAAACAATATATGGAATCCAAATTTTAATTTTCTTTTTAAGCAAATAGTGCAGCTACGTTATTACCATAAGATACATAGTATAGGCAAAACCTTCAAGGTGCACAAAGTGAAATGGGAATATTACAGAAATTTAATTCCAAAAGAAGTATGTGATCAAGAATATTGGAGGCCTTTTGGAGAAATTATTTCAGGATTCAGTTCCAGTGAAAAATTGTCATGTGGACAGTATGAATCACAGACCTGGTCATGTTTCTTCTTTTTTTCCTTTGCTGCTAGACTGCTCAGAGCCACATTTGTGGTCTGCCCGTACCGAGTACACAGCACCTAAGGGGCATGTGTTTGGTTTCCCGGCCTCAACCATGACTTCCTCTCGTCTTTGCTGACCATGTTTTCCCTCCATGCTAATCTCCTCACTTAAAAGCAATCTTGTAAGAAGTCCTAACCGTTCACCAGTTACCTTTGTGAACAGGATGAACATAAAATAATATGTTGGGATTACTGGTGACCAAAATTATTTTTGTACTGAAGACTTAACAGATTTTCTATATGCTGTGGGGCATCGCGCAGATTGGTGCGTTGAACATAATGTTTTTCTCTAAAGACGCGAAGATGGAGGATCCAAATAAGACAGTTCATCATGGTGTAGCCTAGGAAAGACAACTAAGTTGGATACAATTTGTCAGCCCTCTTATACTTTCATATGGTAGAGCTCTCACTTTGTTTTACAAGTATTGAAATATATTCCCCCGACTCGAGTGAGTTACCCGAGGGCAGGGGCCTTGCCTCATTTGTGTAGCCCCCATACCAAGCTTAGTGCCTGAAACCTTAGCAGTGCTCACCAAAAGTCTGTTGAGAGAGAGAAAGAAGGACTGAATGCTGTGTTCGGGAGAAAGTGGAGAAGGAAGAGGAGGCAGAAGAGAGAAGCAGCTCAAGGCAAGAGGTGGCCTGGAAGTAGAGGTTTGCTGTTTCTTTCTTTTTTAGATTTTTAAAAATTATTTTGGAGAGAGCAAAAGGATGAGCATGAGGGGCAGAGGGAGAGAGAAACTCAAGCAGACTCTACACTCAGCATGGAGCCCAAGGCTAGGCTTGATCTCACAACCCTGAGATCATGACCCCAGCCGAAGCCAAGAGTCGGCCGCTCAGCCGAGTGTGCCACCCAGGCACCCTGTAGCTTTGCAGTTTCTTTATTCTTTGCACCTTCCTCTGCTTGTTGGTGTCATTTGCTTGTGATAAGTGAAACTGAAGATCACCACTCAATCCTGGGAGCTCCTTTAAGGTGGGAAGGACGCCTGCTGTAGATTCAGAGGCGTCTAGATGGGCTCTTCTGCAATGAGGCTCTGTCTCCACCTACCCACGGTCAACTGAAAATCCAGTTCTTTGGCTAATTCTAGGGGAAAAATAAACATTTTTAAGAGAGCTTAAATCCAAAGACTTTCTGGAGTAATGATTCCGATGATGTCCCTTAGTCCTTTCGTAGGTGACTGCATGTATCTATTTTTTTTTTTTTTTTTTTTTTTTTTTTTTTTTTTTAAAGATTTTATTCATTTATTTGTCAGAGAGAGAGCGAGTGAGAGCGAGCACAGGCAGACAGAGTGGGACGCAGAGTCAGAGGGAGAAGCAGGCTCCCTGCGGAGCAAGGAGCCCGATGTGGGACTCGATCCCAGGACGCTAGGATCATGACCTGAGCCGAAGGCAGCTGCTTAACCAACTGAGCCACCCAGGCGTCCCGACTGCATGTATCTAAAGTTGACCTGAGCTGCTAGCGTATCTCTGTAGTTAACGTAAGCTGGGAGAGCTGACTCCGGTCCAGGTGGGGCTACAGAAGCCACAGGAGGAGCAGCTTCCTTGCTGGGTTTTGGGCAGTGTGAGGTGCCTTCCAGAGAACTTGTTTATTGGAGTAACTGGACTTCAATTTGAAGGCTCTGTGGGGCACTGAGGCAGGTTTTTAATAGAATGAGGTGACCATATGAGAATAAAAAGCTGGAAATGTTAGGTTGCTCTGACAACTGCAGATGGAAACCCAGAAGCTGGGTAGCGATTGGGGTTCTTTCAGTGGACGCTAAATTCCAGTGGGCACCTGAATTTTCAGTGCTCCCTCAATGCAGACCCTGGGCTGCATTCTTTTGGCTTTGGGGTCCTGGCTGCTTTCCATAAGCTTAGGGTAAAGGCTGCATTTCAGGAACTTTAGAATCTCAGATGAACTTTCAGATCACTGTGTCTGGAGAAGTTATTAGAAGGGGTGCATTTCTTTCAAGCCATTCTCTTTCTCTTTCTCTTTTTCTTTTTCCTTGTTTAAGGATTTTATCTGACAGGGAGTGGGAGAGCACAAGCCAGGGGGAGTGGCCGGCAGAGGGAGAAGCAGGCTCCCTGCTGAAAAAGGAGCCTGAGGTGGGACTTGATTTGAGGACCCTGGGATCATGACCCACCCAAGGCAGATACTTCATGGACTGATCCACTCAGGCTCCCCTCTTTTTGTTTTTCTACTGGAAAAATTAGCATATGTCCAAAATATACATATATTTATGTCTTTATTGGAGCATATGAAGTAAAGCGAAAGACCTTTTGCCTTTCCCACCTGTTCACTAATCAGTGATGAAACTGAGGTTTAAGAGCATTGATGACAAGCCCACACCAAGGCCCCCTGGGCTGTTTAGTGAGACACCGGTACCGATTTCCAACCAATCACAAGTCCTTGGAATTAGTTCCTGTTACACTAGGGACTGGGAATCGGTTTGTGGAAGTGAAACTTGCAGTTAGGTAAGTAGCTCTTTCCAAAAGCCTTCTTCATCCTGTCACTTCACAGGGGATTTTCTTGGAGGCGAAGGACTTACCAGTTTCTAAATGTGTGTCTGCTTAGTGATTAAGTAGAAGTGGTTAGTCAAGAATTCTGGACATTTTAGGTGATTAATGGTGATGGGTGTAGATTCCATGAATGTGTAATCCAGTCCTGAAATGTTACTGGTGCCACACCTGAGTTTGGTTAGAAAAGTTGGCCTGTAGCTTTGCCTGCATAATGGGGCAATGTCTGATTTGGGGAAGGGGGATGATTCGGCATGGCTTGACCTTGCCCTCTCATGGCTGGTGGTTGTGTTGCATTATAGCTTTAAGGAGAGATGGGGGTCTCCCCCTTCCTTTACTTGCATGGAATGATATGGGAGAAGGAGGAGGTTAAAAACAACAAAAACAAAGGTGAGAGTGAAGAGGTGGCAGGAAATTATACCCACTTAGAGTCAGCTTCCTGTGTTAAGCAGTTCAGGGAGGTTGGATTTCAGCCCTCAAGGCTTGGCAGGCAGCCTGATCAGGAAAGGGGAAGGCCCCTGCTGCCACTCAGCCCGAGCTGAGTCAGGCCAGTGGCGTGGAGACGCTCCATGCCCCGGAGAGTTGCTTTCTCGTCTTTTTCAACACAACTGACCTGTGTTGTTTGAATGTATTTAATCATTAAGAATATAATTATTTCTTAAACCCTTTGCTTATATTTCCCAATACTATTTCTTTCAGAAGACAAGAAAGTTACTTAGTGGATAACCGGTATGTGTAGTTAAGCCCATTTGTGGCTGGAAAAAAATATCCTGAAAAATGAGAGAGCAACATGTTGCTGAGGGTTTTTTCCTTCCTTCCTTCCTTTTTTTTTTTTTTTAAAAAAAAAAAACCGTTCTTGTTGTAAGCCAGCTAGAGCTCTACGCTTCCAGGTAGCCAAATATTAGTAGATATTGCGGACCTCCAGATTCTAGATGGTAAGGGCTTGTCCTCCGAGTGAGGGGTAACAAAGGAGTCGCAGCTTTGGGCAAAATCAGTTGATAGCTGATTGTCGTGTTGGTGGCTGAGTGGTAGTTACTTGAGGATCATAGAGAAGGCGGGGAGGAAGTAAGGGAAGGATAATGATGTAGCAGGAGCCTTCTCCTTGTTCTACTGCCTCTACCCTTGCTTCCAGACTCCAGACTTCATCGGCCCACAGTCCCCATCCTCAAGTTCCAGGCTTTGATTCTACATTTAGCCACACAAACTTTATTGTGGCTTTACCAGCTGTTGGGTTAGCAGACAGCCATTCCTCTACCCTCTTCCCCTTATTCAGTCCTCTGCCTAGCTGATATTTTTACTACATTTAATATTGTTTGACCTTAAAATTGTTTGAATTTTTACCATATTTCCCTAACTGGTATGTTGAAACGCTATCTAATTTTAAATCATCACTAGGTTTTATGATCTGTGTAATTCTTTTAAAGTTCTCTTCCAAACACTTAGTTGTCTTTTATCATTTTAATACGTGGTCTTCCTCCTCTGTGTAATCTTTCTTTTGGCTCTGGATTAGTCAGATTTTTTTTGTTTGGTATTTTGTAGTTTTATCTTGTTATAAAATTCAGTATGTCTCTTATAAGAAAGAGTTTCTCTTATAGCCAATAAAGTCATCACAATTAAAATGAATAATAATTCCTTTATACTATCTATTGCCCTGTTCATATTTCCCGATTTTCTAGAATGTTCTTTCCACCTGGTTTGTTCACATGAGAATCTAGTCCAGTATCAATCACACATTGCATCTGGCTATTAAGTTCTTTAATTCTCCTTGAATCTAGAACAGACTTTTATTCATGATGCTTATATAGTGAGGAAACTAGGCAGGCTGTGCTGCAAAAGTGTTTTGTTTTCTGCATTTACCCGATTGTTTCCTAGAAATGTCTGAACTCTCCTGAATTTTTTGATAACTAGAAATTAGATGTAAAAGCACAATAGATTGATGTTGAATATCTTTTTCTAGAATATCACAGGAGACATGTGATGTCTGATGTCTCACTATTAGATAACACTGGTCAGTAGTGTAATTGTGTTTTCCCCTTAAGCCAAAGGGATCCATGGCACATTCCTTTGACACTGTTTGTCTCATTACTTTACCAGCCTTGTGTCTGGTGGGTTTAAAACCAATTGATAACCTTCTGCTGAATCAGTTTCTGGAGGAGTTGCATAGAGATGATTTTTTTTTTAAAAGATTTATTTATTTGACAGACGGAGATCACAAGTAGGAAGAGAGGCAGGCAGAGAGAGAGGAGGAAGCAGGCTCCCTGCCAAGCAGTGAGCCCCACGTGGGGCTTGATCCCAGGACTCCGGGATCATGACCTGAGCCGAAGGCAGAGGCTTTAACCCACTGAGCCACTGAGGCACCCCCAGAAATGATTTTATAATTGCATTTCCCTTCTACATTTAGCCAGTAACTAGAACTTTCAGCTGGGTTTTGGTTTACCCTGGAATATAATTATTCCTAGAATTCTTTCTCTTCCTTTGCCATTTTGAGAGTACAGATTGAGAGTTTTTTGTTGTTGTTGTTTAAGATTTTATTTATTTATTTGACAGAGAGAGATCACAAGTAGGCAGAGAGCAGGCAGAGGGAGAGGGGGAAGCAGACTCCCTCCTAAGCAGAGAGCCCAATGCAGGGATTGATCCGAGGACTCTGGGATCATGACCTGAGCTGAAGGCAGACACTTAACCCACTGAGCCACCCAGGCATCCTTGAAACTGTTTTTGGCATACATGCAGCTTCAGCTTTGCTCTGAGGTGGTCTCCAATCAGAGCAAGAAGGAACATGTACATGCACACACATATACCTGGGAAGTTTCCTGAACCAGGCTGGGAAGCAGCCTGAGTCACACACAGTCTTACTTTGCAGGCTGCGCCTTGCAAGGAGAATGTGAAATGTAACCTAGCTGAATATACACAAAGAGAAAAAAAACACGCCTCGTAAAAGCTGGTCTCAGTCATGACGATCAACTTTGATAGTCTGATAGTTTCATAGTCTGATAGTCTTAGGTTGTATTAGTTAGTATTAAAACTTGCTTTTATTTAGGTATTCATTACTTGATTCAATGAAAAGCATTTAGTAGTAGAGACGGGGGAAGGAAAGAGAAAATTGAGAGAGTGTGGATCTGAGTTTTCCCAAAACAGGTATCTCATGTAATAACCTCTGGTCTGGAAAATAGTTTGAATCCAATTGTCCCTGGTACCAATTTATTTGTTCTGAGTTTCAGTAGGGTGCCTGGCAGGAACTGGCTAAGGGCATGTATTTTTGCCAGCTATAAAACAAACAATATTTTGTCTTTGGCCTGTCTTTGGCTCGAGATTTTAAAGGGATGGTCTTCCTTTTCTTAAAGTCTCCAAATCTGAGGAAAAGCACTGAGTCCATTGCTGTTTAAAAGAAAGCAAGTTTCTTTCCTTTTCCCTCCTGAGAGCGAAGTTTCCCTTCCATTAAGATTCACTCTGGCTCTCTGATTCCTTGATTCTGAAACACTGGAGAAGCAATCAGAGGGACAGATGCCAGCTTTCTCTGTGTTGAGCTATCTCACATTTCATGTCTCTGGAGTTGTGGAAAATTGCGTCCGAGCCTAGGAGGGGGTGTACCTCTTTCCACTACCAGAGGTTCTTTTCGTCAGATGGTTTTTGTAGTAAGGAAAAAAAGACGCTGGCCTATCCCATGGGGATTGAGAGGGGGGCAGGAAATGGGGAGAAGGAGACTAAAGAAGGGGTGAGTTACTCCTTTTTAAACTAATCCTTTTTGGCAGCTTCATACAAATGCTCTCTCAGAAGTGCTGTTCGACATCCACAGCCAAAATAAGAAACTCAGGGTTCAGACTGATTTCAAGCTTCCAGGTTCTCTTCCACCAAAATGAACATCCTGTGACCTCCTTCTTGCCTGGTAATACAATGGAATTGTAGATTTGCCCCTGCTACCTCCCAACCCCTCAGCCCCCCTTAAAATTACTTAGTTGCCTGAGTTGTCTTAGACAACTTCATTATGTTGTGTGAGGTAAATTGTACGAGCATCTTTTGTAGACTGGGGAATGCTATTTTAAGAAACTAAAGATCATAAATTTAATGATGCATATGGATAGACTGAAGGTGACCCTTGAGGCCATCTTTTAGAAAATAATTTAAGTGACTTACTAAAGTGTACTAGCCAAGAATTTCTACTCGGTAACACAAATACAACTGCATTATTTTAACACCTGGACATTTGACTCATAATCTTTGCTGTAGAGGTCTGTGTGTTTAACTTTCACAAACAGAAAAAGTCAGACTGCTTCTTGGAAGTTACCCAACAAGTGGTTGAGCTGACATTAAAAAAATTGTGAAAATTTCTGTGTTCCAAGAAATACCTTAAGGGTTTGGAAAAGTTTTTTGTTTTTGAAAAAAGTGCCACATGACCTGGATTACAGTATGATTGTGGCTCTTTTTATCAGTCCATTCATTCATTAAATGAGTCAATGAGAACACACTGGGAAGAGTGATGTGCTAGGTTCTAGGACCTTAGTGTTTCAGAAAACACAGTGCTAAGTCTTTATTTAAAAAGGAGATTAAAAAACCTATTTTAAAAGTAAATTCTGGAAAGACTGAGTATATAGCAAAGACCTTTCAGACCATATACTATCCCCAACTCATCTGTAGCATTCATGGCAGATCTTGAACTTTCATACAAATGTTTTAAAAGAACTTTTTTTTTTTTAAAGTCATTGGGGGAATTAAGGTATCTGTCTAGTCTTTATCTCTGTGATAATAGTAAAACAGCATTTGGATGATTTCAATGAAATAGCAGAAATATAAATTGGTTTGGTTTCTCATTAGACTATAGGTGCTGGGGGTTCAGGGAGATAAGGAAAAAAATGAGTTAGAAATATAGTTCAGGTTTTATAGGGGAAGGAGAGCTGTGTTTAGGGGCAGAGACTGTGTGTATTCTATATCCACATGGTGGACTAGACCATGGCTTGCAACAACATCTTTGGGTTCTAGAAATATCATCATTATGCAGATGCTGGTTATCCTGAAAGCTGGTACCAGTTCTCTTCACAAGAATTTTGACACAGCCACTTGGCTATTGACGTATATACTCATCGTTTCAGATATAACTTCTCAAGTCCCACCTAAAACCCTGTGGAGTGAACACTTGTCATAGATGTGCTACTGTGTCTCTGTATCTCTGTCACATCCAGCAATGACCAATTTCAAAGGACCTGTTTCTGCCTCCCACTCAGCCCAGTCTAGTCAGGTCTTGTCAGAGCTCGATCTAATGATAAGTTTTGACTTATCAAAATTTATGTGATTACAGGCGATCACAGGTTGAAACTGTTAACTGGCTTAATCTTGTGATCTGAGGATGCAAGTAAAGACTGTTGATTACAGAAGGGTGTGTGTGTGTGTGTGTGGGTGAGTGTGTGTGTGTGTTACACTAAAACTGAAAATTATGGAAGATCTGAGGACAAACCATAAAATAGCCAATATAAGCTTGGTTTTAAGATCCAGTTTTCAGGTTGTTAGCACACATTGGTTTTGTTTTTATATCTTCAAAAGTAAATACTGTGTCTAGGAAACTGGGATATATGTTGGGTGTGGGAGATAGGGCTGGATGAAGATGGTGGATTAATCAAATCTCATGAAATGACAGTGAAGATAGAGTAATGGTTTGAAGTATGGAGGTACCTTTAGAGTACCTCCATACTTCACAAATTGTACAATTTTTAATTCTTTATCAATAATTTATGACATACATGTTTTGGAAATAATGAAACTAAAAGGTTTACAAGACCCCCTTGGAGTGCTTTATTTCTTTCAAAAATGTTGGCTACATATTTGGCTTGTGATTTCTTTCTAATTTGGGCAAGTGGAACAAACAAAATATCACAAACTTTTTATTTTTTATTTTTCATTTTTTAAAAGATTTTATTTATTTATTTGACAGAGAGAGATCACAAGTAGACAGAGAGGCAGGCAGAGAGAGAGAGGGAAGCAGGCTTCCCGCTGAGCAGAGAGCCTGATGCGGGACTTGATCCCAGGACCCCGAGATCATGACCCGAGCCGAAGCTTAACCCACTGAGCCACCCAGGCGCCCTATCACAAACTTTTTAAGAAGAAAGCTCTGCTCAGTATCAAATAAATAAAATGAATTTAAAGGAAGTACTTTGAGATACTGTTTTTTGATCTTCTTTACTGAGGTATGATTTACATATAGTAAAGTTCACCAATTGTGTTTTCTAAAGTGGTTCTACCATTTTGCATTCCCTTCAACAATGTAATAGAGTCCAATTCTTCCAAACTATTTACAAACACTTGGATATTGTCAGTCTCATTAATTCCACTCATTTTTATGCATATGTAGTGGTATCTCTCTTTGGTTTTAATTCGCATTTCCCTAAAGACATTGAACATCTTTTTATACACTTGTTTGTTATACGCTTGTTATTTGTGTATCTTTGTTGAAGGATCTATTCAAATCTTTTGCCTATTTTTAAAAGCTGAATTGTTTTATTATTGAACTGTATTGTTTTAAAAATGTGTATTTTGGATACAAATCTTTATCAGATGTGTATCTTGCAAATATTCTCGAGTTTGTGTCTTGACAATTTTCATAGTCATAAAGTATTTTTTTTTTAAGATTTTATTTATTTATTTGACAGAGAGAAATCACAAGTAGATGGGAGAGGCAGGCAGAGAGAGAGAGAGAGGGAAGCAGGCTCCCTGCTGAGCAGAGAGCCCGATGCGGGACTCGATCCCAAGACCTTGAGATCATGACCTGAGCCGAAGGCAGCGGCTTAACCCACTGAGCCACCCAGGCGCCCCCATAAAGTATTTTTTTAAAGATAAAAAAGTTTTGGGCACCTGGGTGGCTCAGTGGGTTAAGCCGCTGCCTTCGGCTCGGGTCATGATCTCGGGGTCCTGGGATCGAGTCCCGCATCGGGCTCTCTGCTCAGCAGGGAGCCTGCTTCCTCCTCTCTCTCTCTGCCTGCCTCTCTGCCTACTTGTGATCTCTCTGTGTCAAATAAATAATAAATAAAATCTTTAAAAAAAAAAAAGATAAAAAAGTTTTCTGATGAAGTTGGATTTAGAAATCTTTTATTTTTTTAAGTGGTTCAAGTATTTTGTGGCTTGTCTAAGGAACCTTGTCCAAACTCAAGTCATGAAGGTTATCTTTTCCATGTTTTCTTCTAGAAATTTTAAGAGTTTGGTTGTATGTTATGTGTGTGATTTATTTTGAGTGAATTTTGGTACATGGGATAAGTTAAGGCTGCAGATTCACTGCCCCTCCCATATGCATATCTATTAGTACCATATGTTGAATAGACTATTCTTTTTTCATGAACTACCTTGGTATCTTTGAGAAACCAATCGGCATATGTGTGTGGTTCTATTTTTGTACTCTCTGTTTTGTTCTACTGTTCTTTATTTCTACCTATTGTCAGTATGGCAGTTTTGATTACTGTTGTGAATTCTTTTTTTTTTTTTTTTTAAAGATTTTATTTATTTATTTGATAGAGAGAGATCACAAGTAGATGGAGAGGCAGGCAGAGAGAGAGAGAGAGATGGAAGCAGGCTCGCTGCTGAGCAGAAAGCCCGATGCGGGACTCGATCCCAGGACCCCGAGATCATGACCTGAGCCAAAGGCAGCGGCTTAACCCACTGAGCCACCCAGGTGCCCACTGTTGTGAATTCTTGAACTTTGTTTTTTGGAAAATTATTTTGGCTACTGTAATTCCTTTGCATTTTTGTATAAATTTTACAATCAGCTTGTGAGTTCCTAAGAAAAACCCTCCAGGATTTTGACTGAAGTTGCGTTGACTTTGTAGATGAAGGTCAAGAGAACAAACATCTTAATAGCATTGATTCTTCTGAATGATGAACAGAGCATTGCTATTTATTTAAGTCTTTTATATCTCACAGGAATATTTTGAAGTTTTCAGTGTACAGGTCTTGCATGTATTTTCTTAGATTTATCCCTAAGTATATCATGATCTTCAATGCTATTTTAAGTGATACATTTAGAAAATAAGTTTACTGGTTTTTCCTGGAGAAATACTGTTTTTAAACAATCTCCTACTGCTTCATTGACAGCCATATGGAAGAAGATGACTTATAATATGTCACTGCATTTTCAAAACCAAGTTCCATAATTGAACACTTTCTTAAAGGCTTCTGACTATAAACAGTAGTCATGGGTAAATGTTGAAGGTTAGTATTCTGAGCTTGATTCTTAGGTTTAAGTCTCTTCCTAAGGTAAATGAAAGCAGGTGGTGAGGGCCATGAGTAAAGCCTAAAGACTTTACTCCTGATTTTCAGCCTTTATGTACCGTTCATAAGGATGCTTTCCTTGCATGTGTCAAACACACGTTGTCTTCAGTGGAAGGCAGTTTCTTTCTCCGCCTCTTTCAGTGCCACCTACTTTGAGGGTTTCCTGCCGTAAGTTCTACCCTTTGCAAATATTACAATTCATTCACTGCTGCAAGCACCCCTTGAGATTCTCAGGACCCTGTAACTCTGTAACCATGTGGTTGCACACTGTTGGAACTGGGACACATGAAATTTCAGAGAATCTAATTGGTATAACTATAGGCAGAAATCTGGAACACAAGTTTGCTATTCTTAGATAAAGAAGATGTGGCATATAAATAAAATGAAATATTACTCAGCCAAAGAAAAGAATGAGATCTTGCCATTTACAATGACATGGGTGGAGCTAGAATGCATTATGCTAAACAAAATCAGAGAAAGACAGATACCATAGGATTTCACTCATATATAGAATTTAATAAACAAAACAGGCGCCTGGGAGGCTCAGTCTGTTAAGTGTCTGCCTTCGGCTCAGGTCATGATCCCATGAGATCGAGCCTCGGGTCAGGCTCCCAGCTCAGCAGGGAACCTACTTCTCTCTCTCCCTTTTCCTCTTTCTTTCAGATAAATAAATAAAATCTCAAAAAAAAAAAAAAAAAAGCAGCAAAGGGGGAGAAAAAAAGAGGGAGGCAAACCAAGAAACAGACTCTTAACTATAAAGAACACTGATGGTCACCAGAGGGGAGGTGGGTGGGGTATGGGTGACATAGGTGACGGGGATTAAGGAGGAATCACTAAATTGTACACCTGAAACTAATATTACACTGTATGCTAACTCACTGGAATTCAAATAAAAGCTTTAAAAATATTTTTAAAAATAGTCATTAAAAAGTTTGCCATTCTTTCAAATTTTTGAGTGGTTGAAAAATACTAGTACTCTTATCTAAATCTTGAAATACCTAATGGTTTCTGCAAGACCTCAAAGGCTGCTGCTGTTCCCCCACCCCCCCCCAATCAGGATCAGGACTTTGTTATTTATTTTTCTTTTCCGCCCCCATGTTTTATTTGTATGATACATGGTTAACTCTGGAGACCTTTAAAAGCTTTTCAGTATGTTAGACCTGTTTGGGAAGGCATCCTTAAGTAAGGTTTCTGGAGTATGTAGTATGTGGGGGGAAAAGGTTTTCGTATTCTCCTTTTTCAGAGGAAGAAACAGTGAGGCTTGTTTGTACCCCTTGCATTTTTTAGAGGAAGAGTCCTCCCCAGGGATTTTGTAAAATTTTCATGAAATTGTTGATTGTAAATATAGTTTTATAATGTAAGTCTGTATCTTTAAATATAACTGAAAATGTATTGAAGTCTTTGCCTAACAGCAATATGCACATTCTCTTTGTAGACCAAGAGGGATTTAGGAATCCAAAGTAGCAATTGCACTCTAAAGCAGTAATTAATTAGTGTTAGTGTACAGAAGGACCTACTTGGGGAATTTAAGAAAATGTGGATTTTTGAGTGTTTGGCAAATTGAGTCAGGAGAATGTTTGCAATTTAACAAGCATCTTCAATGGCTTTAGATGCTGGTTTTTTGTAGTATATATTTCAAGAAATGCCAGGCTAAAAGAAGGGAAAGCTTTGCTCATGAGGGGAGAGAATGATGATTTGAAGATGATAGTAAAGGCTTTCCAGTATCAGTCTAGCCTTCCATCACTCTACCCAGTCCTTAGATCGTCAATAGCAACAACAGCCCTACTTACTGAACATTGCTACATGTCAGCACAGTCGTGGTTCAGACTTTGCTTAGGACAACATGGGGTAATAAACTTTATTAAAAGCATGACCTTAGGGGCGCCTGGGTGGGTCAGTGGGTTAAGCCGCTGCCTTCGGCTCAGGTCATGATCTCAGGGTCCTGGGATCGAGTCCCGCATCAGGCTCTCTGCTCAGCGGGGAGCCTGCTTCCTCCTCTCTCTCTCTGCCTGCCTCTCTGCCTACTTGTGATCTCCCTCTGTCAAATAAATAAATAAAATCTTTAAAAAAAAAAAAAAGCATGACCTTCTTTCCTAACAAATTCAATTAAAACCATTTTTAAGTTGGGAAAAAATGATGAACTGTGATAGGATTAAATAAACCCTATTAGTTATATATTTGGGAGGGACTTTTGGGATGTTTTGTTGAGGAAAGACCTGTTGAACTATAAGAAACTTTTGCTAGTCTAAATAAAGGAAATTATTTGGACAAGTCTCATCAAAAGTTATTTTCAGTCTGAGAGCTGTAATGGAACACTTGGAAAGTTGTCCTCTCTGACCAGGAAAATGATTTCATATTCCGAACTGAAGAATGCTTCAAGACTCTCCAAGAAACTATGACTGTGGAATGAATCTGACATGCTGATTTTTCAAGTCCAGTCTAGCACAGAAATGGCCAGCTTTTAAGGTTGGGGATGGAGAAGGGAGTGTTACACGGTATTCATCGTATGTTCCTCCACTGTTCGAAACCCCTTATTAACTTGCTGTTCTCTTTCTTATACCTATTAGCTTATTATTTATAGCCACCATTGTCTGTTCCAAGGTACCCATTAGATTCTTATGCCATTGTCTTTCTTAAAATGTATTACTGGTGCCCAGCTAAACCCACTGAAGTTAGTAGCGCGTTCCTCATGCTTTTCTACCTTTGTTCATGGTTCCCATCTGGAAAACTCTTCTGTCTCCTGCCCCTCACACCCACCTAGGATATCTGTATACTGCCTGCCCTTTAAAACTCAATTCGAAAACCACTTTCTCCAGGGAAGTTCCTTTGATCTTCTCTGTTGGAAAGAACCTTACCTTTCTTTGAACTTCTAGAGGATCACATATGGCTCTTACCGTACTCAGCATTGTATTACAGCGATGTCTGTTGGGTCTCACAGATCAGCTTTAATGCTTTAGAATGACTTTGTTTCGTTTCGTGCCTTTTTTATGCAGTGTCTTGCCTAATATGTTATGGATGAATGAAATAATAAAAGCCAAAAATTTTTTTTAACCTTAGTATTTTTCAGGTTAGTGCCTGGAAATAGAGACCCACTTGTGACAGCAAGATTTAAGGTGTTCAAAGGCAGGGGCTTATTTAGCAAAATGTTTGCATCCAATAATAACCACAGGGACCCTTTTGGTCACAGCACAGCTTGTATTTGCTGGCTCTGGTAGTGGTTAGACAAAATTGGACTCTTATCTGAACTTGCTTTCTTGGCCATCTATTATTTTAAGTAGCTAGAGTCTTAATAATTTTTCCTCATTTGCTCTACATTGTCCTCTTTTTTCATACCCATACTTTCTGTAGGTGGGAGAGTCTGACAGCCTTTCTGAAGTTCCAGAATTTGTTTTTGCCTTTTTAGGGGGGAACATGAAATATGCATTTCCTTGGCGACTCTGGTACTCTCAATTTCTTAGGGAGTCTAGATCTATTTGTGTAGATGTTTTTATTTGTATAAATTGTTGGCCCTTTGAGAGCTGAGACGTTATGGGTACCTTAGTCTCTCTTGCTTAGGAGCCTTGGTGCTCTCCCCCACCCCTCTGTCCTCCCTGCCCCTCCCCCCACATACCTACATGCACTATTTCTTGGCCTCTGGTGAACTATGTAACTCATTTCTGTCTATATATAATATTCATGTGGTATTTTATTTTTGTATGCTATTCTCCCTATGCACTTGTGTTAGCATTATCCCTTTTAGAGGGTAAACCCCTTGAGGACTTGGGTTATTCCTGTCAGCGGAGCTCTGAAGAGCATTTAGCACCAAGCTAATGCTGCAAATCAGTACGCGCTAATGGCAGCGATACTGGTTGTAATTATGGCTCACTTAGAGACCACAGTGTGCTGACTCAGCCTTGGGAAATGAAGCCCAACTATTTGCAGCTTCTAGGAAGAAAAATCAAGTGTACTAAGCTTATGTGCACAAGAGCAAAGTCCTTAGAATTTTCACTAAAAATGATTGCAGGGACAGAATAATAAAACATTAATAATGGCATAATGATGGGGACATCTAATTCATCCCTAAGGGTGTTTCAGCAATTTTGGTAGCCCTGCTGATACACTACTGAACTAGTGCCAGTGACCCTGTGACAGTCCCCAGCAGGGGGAGAAACCCAGCAGTCAGCGCCTCCCTCCATGAACCATTCATTTCCCAGAGATTTCCTGGATGTTCAGGTGTCTCACTATAATTTCTGAATTTTAAGAATTTAACCTCCGAATATTAAGGTATAAGATAAATGCCTGAAATTCTGTTTGATTTTGGAGCTGCTTCTCCAAATACAGTTTATGGAGCGGAAATGCTTGTAACATGTTTGTCTTGAGTCCAGCTGACACCAAATTAACCTCAAATAATTTCTCATGTAATTATACACATGAATTGAGAGCATTCAAAGGATCCGAAATGTTTTTGCTGGATGAGTGGAGTGCCCAGTTCCCAACCTTTATGCGGAAAGGCTTTCAGTGACAAACTTTATTAGACCTAGGTGAGGGATGGAGGGCAGGGAAGAAGGCTCCAAAGAAACAGTTGAATTGCTTAGAACCTAAGACTGCCTGCCTGTGTGCTGAGAAAGTCCACGTTGCAGCACAGCTCATGAGTTCATGAGTTCTTGAGTTAACTTACAGAGTTAACCCAGTATCTGGCTGTCCCAGCCACTTCACTGAGTTCCTTTAAAAACGGCTCAGTTTTCCAACTTGGGCTGCAGTAGACTTGAACCCTTGTCATTAGTGGAATCCAGAAATGCTTTGTCTTTTCCTTATCTGCAGGACAGGCCTCTGTGTGGCAGGGTAACCTTCCTGGTAGTCAGCAAGGGAGGGGCGAGCCACGCTAGCCTAAGCCTTAGTAGACTGAGGTAGTGAGAAGTGTGTCATTATGGCGGTCGCTAGGCAGTTACAGAGCCAGGAGAGAGACCAGCCAGGCTTATCAGCAAATGTCCTTTAGCTACATGAGTTTGGCTAATTTATGTTGTGCACATATGTATGCCCTGGACAGCACTGACAATCTGCTTGATTTCAAACTTGAAAATCTTACCCCTAATTTATGAGCACTGTGACTTGTCTATGACAAGAAGCTTAATTCCTTGAATGTTATGAAGGACTGCGTGCCAAGTGTTCCTCTCTATGTACCAGAACTCAAAGAAAAATAGAACATGTTTCTACCCTTTTTTTTTTTTTTAATTTATTTATTTGTCAGAGAGAGAGGGAGAGAGAGCGAGCACTGGCAGGCAGAGGCAGAGGGAGAAGCAGACTCCCTGCCAAGCAAGGAGCCCGATGTGGGACTTGATCCCAGGACGCTGGGATCATGACCTGAGCCGAAGGCAGCTGCCTAACCAACTGAGCCACCCAGGCGTCCCTGTTTCTACCCTTTTAAGAGCTTTTATTCTATCAGAAGCAAGATGAACACAGTTACTATGGTGGTTGTAGAAAGAACAAGGTTCAGAGAGTCAGCTTGAGTCTGAATCTTTGATCTGATATGTGTGTATCTGATTTAAGGCAAATCATTTCATCTCTGAACTTGATTTCCCCCATCTATAAAATGGAGGTGATCTCTACTTGCCCGAGAGAGACTTGCGTGAGCTGAGAGGTCTAGAGAGTACAGTAAACTATAAAGTGCCACTCAAAGACAAGTGAATAACGCTTGAAAAACAAAAAGTGCTGTCCAGGTGGAAAGGTGATTGTGTTCTTGGGCTGGCCTTAATGAAGTCATTATTTAACAGTGAGAAGAAACTTTCAGATCATTACTAGAAAAATTAACCGCTAAGTGTCTAATTCATTAAAATGAAATACTGGCAATTGACATAGCAGCTTAATGAAGATTCTCTGATTATTGATTGGGAGGGTGACTTGGTCACTCCATTGATCCCTTACATTTACCTCATGTGTCCCTCCATAAGTTGTGTTCTCTAAGAGGAGGGCCTTCCCTGATAGAGGAAGAAAGGAGTACCTTTCTTCCATGAGGGGCTTATGGTGGCTGCACTCCCTTGCCGAAGCCTCCAAACAAGCTCTCAGGGGTCCACGTGGAGGCGAGGTCAATATGTAGGGTATTCAAGCTTCCAAGACTACAGACACATCCAGATGAGGTGCTGCATGTGGCACTTGCCTTTCCTTGAGAAAAAAGAGTCCGTGATCCTAGATTTTTTTCCCTCCTATACCTAACCCAGTGCAGTTTGTGGCTTAGTGTCCTGAATATGAAGAAGTAACTTGAGGCTCTTTGCTTTGAATGTTTATGGAGAATGGTTAAAAACCCCAGAGCGATTGTCATTTCCATCCAGAAACATGCCATGAGGAAAGTTTGATCGCACTAAGAGATATATGGCAGGGGCGCCTGGGTGGCTCAGTCAGTTAAGCATCTGCCTTCAGTTCAGATCATGATCCCAGGGTTCTGGGATTGAGTCCCGCATCAGGCTTCCCATTTGGTGTGAGGGTCTGCTTCTCCCTCCGCCCCTCCTCCCCAACTCATGCTTGCTCACTTGCTCTCTCTTTCTCTCTCTCTCTCACAAAAACAAATCTTTAAAAAAATTAAAGAGAGATAAATGCCAAGAGGGCAGGGTGATGGGATGCTGAATGATGAGACGTTTAGAAGAAATTTGTATGTCACAAGTTCTTCCAAATGATATAAATTCACATTGACAAGTCACCATGTTATTTAGAGCACATTTTTTATCCCTAAGAATAATTCTTCTAGATAATGGGACTCAAGTAGACGACTTCATTTAATTAAGCTACTCACATCTGTGATGTTGAACAAACACGTAACTGGTTATGAAAACAACCCGTGGGATCTAGCCGATCGAGAAGTGAGGATAATGGAAAACTGTCATCCCAAGGCATTTACGAGTTGCAATGCAAAGTCTAAAATTCTAATAGAGAAGAAGAAATTGTTAATTTAAATAAATATGCCAGTAATCCTTCCAAGTCCTTTAGAGTAACTGTGTTTTGGCAAGGTGCTGACATTCTCCAGTGTACTCTCCCAAATGTTTCTGTTGTCCAAATGGCCATATTGAAGACACAGAAAGAAAAGTTTTGATGAGCCAGATGCTGAATTTATAAACAGTAGCTCCTTTTGAGGTTAGACGAACAGCCCCAAGTTTTAGGGAAGTGACTGGATCTTTTGTATTCTTTCTCCATACCAGTTTTACTTAAAGCCCTGGATGTAAGCTGAGTTTTCTGAGAGTAGATATAACGTAGATTTACTGTGTTGTGAAGCATCAGGCTTCTTCACGTTCTGTTTGTGGAAATACGTTAGTGTATTATTCAGACAAGTGAAAAATGTGATTAAAACAGCAGCAAGTTTTTGTAAGCACATTTGAAAAAGTATGTATGAATTATAGATTTCATCCATTATTTCAGGGGAATAGTTAAAAGGAAGTACTTAAAGGACTAATGAATGTCTATATTTGAAAAAGCCCCCTGGGTCATGACAATCTTGAATAGGAAATGGAGAAAGATGCATTTGTTGATGGTCAAAAATGGGATTCACTAATTGTGTGAATGCCAACATGTTATATATGCTAGTCAACCAGATTTCATCATTTTACTTTATTTTTTTGAGGTGGGGTCACGTGAGTGGGAGGAGACAGTGGAAGGAGGAGACAGAATCTTCAGCTCCAGAATGGAGCCTGTTACGGGGCTTGATCTCACCACGCTGAGATTGTGACCTGAGCCAAAACAAGTTTAGATGCTCAAACAACAGAGCCACTCAGGTGCCCCCAGATTTCGTACAGCTCTTCTGTTGTGAAGACATTGCCTTAACAACAATCATTAGGCATCTTTCAGCAACCGTCCACAGATTCAAATTTAGGTCCTCAAATAACTACTGTATTAGCCAGAGTTAAAATTCAGTGAGTTTCAGGGCGCCTGGGTGGCTCAGTTGGTTAAACGACTGCCTTTGGCTCAGGTCATGATCCCGGAGCCCTGGGATCAAGTCTCACATCGGGCTCCCTGCTCAGCAGGGAGTCTGCTTCTCCCTCTGACCTTCTCCCCTCTCATGCTCTCTCTCTGTCAAATAAATAAATAAAATCTTTTTTAAAAAAATTCATTGAGTTTCATGCGTGAGGGAACTTAACGAGGTAGAAGTTTGTTGTCGTGGAAGGGAGCACAGTTGGAGTTGTCCCTGGTCATAGGAATTTTAAATATAGTTAATAGGATTATGCTTTTAAAAAATATAAGTTTTCTTGATATTCTAATATCTCTGGCATTACTTATTGTCATGCACAAGGTTGGAAATAATAACTGGCTTCTAGATAGCTTATCAGTTCATTTTTTGGGAGTTTTTTGTGATTATTTTAACCTTCAGCTGGGATATTGCTAAAGCCCTATGGCAGTTGGATCCGATCTGGTTCCTTAGTGAAGTCATGGTGATTCAAAATAAAAGTGGGGGGAGGCTTTATACATAGACCATTCAATAGCATTAGGAAGGTCAAACATTTATGAATTGTTATTTAGAAGTTGCTTGCAAAATTTGGGGGAATAATTAAAAATAATATGCTGGGGCATGTGGGTAGCTCAGTCAGTTAAGGGTCTGCCTTTGGCTGAGGTCACAATCCCAGGGTCCTGGGGTCAGCCCTGCCTTGGTCTCCCTGCTCAGCAGGAAACCTACTGCTGCTTCTCGCTTCCCCGCTCATGCTCTCGTTTCTCTCTTACTCAAATAAATAATTGAAATCTTTAAAAATAAGAAATAATATGTTAATCTTTTTGTTAATAGCTCTATTGAGATTCAGTTTATGTACTATGAAATTCCTCATCATTTTTAAATAAAGGGAAAATAGGGACAAGTGTCTTACTGTGTGTCCCTATATTATTAAAGCATTTTAAAAGCAAAACATGTTTTCTCTAATAAGATGATCTTTTTTATAATAATGAGATGATTTTTTAGTCTTTCTAAAGCTGTAAGCAAGCAAAACCTGAGTGGACCAGGAAGGATGTTGTGGTTCCCTGTGTTGGAGAAATACAAGTTTGTAGAGGATAAACACATACTTGAACTTGTTGGCTAGTTGTCAGTGTTGCAAAATACTCCCAAACTCCGCTGTGGCATAAGCAATAATCAGACTAGAATTACTAGGAAAGCATCTTTTGAGGTTGTGGATAGAAGAGACCCTAAGAATGGTTTTGATGTCATGACGAATCTTAATTTTTCCTTTTAGAGCTGATTCATTTAAACTTGTATGTGTGTGAAAGGTAGCATAGGTCCGGAAAAAGTTGTGAAACCTAAGACGAGCATCCTAAGCAGGGTAAAGCCAGTGCCTGTGGGACTACCACATGATGAAGAAATCGAACCTTGGAGCCCCTTGGGATCACTGGGCATTTTCCTTCCCTCACCTCAGTCCCCTGTCATTTTAATACTAAACCGCTCTTTCCCCACTCCCTAGATAAATATGTGTGTATCAGCAAATAAAACAGCTTATGTATGTGTCCCTACCATTAACGTTTAATTTTGCCCGTCCTGTGAATCCATAGAAATGAAATCACATTCGTTCTGGCTCAACATTAGGTTTATAAGATCTGTCCATATGGGAGCATGTAGTACAGTTTGTTGGTTTTTGTCGAAATATGGCATACCATTGTATGAACATAATACGAGCACTTAGCCATTTTATAGTTTGTGGGCATGTACCCAGTTTTTTACTACTGCTTCTTAGGCTGCTTTGGACATTGTGGTCTATGAAAGCTGACACACGTGGGCGTGAGTTTCTCCCAAGTGTGGCACCTCCGTGCACAGCCTTAGCATAAGACTTGTTAGTGACGCAGACTGTCTGGTCCCACTCCAGATCTCCATTCCCATTTCACCTTGGGGTATATTTTCTGGTTTCATAAGCTTATTTCAGTGACTGTGCCTTTGTTAAAAACATCTCTGGGTCTTCTGCTTTGGGACTGCCTCATGTACGCGTTCATGATCGCATCCGTGCATCGGTACTCCTGCAGACCGCATACGCTCACTTGTCTCTTAGCAGGAGACTCCTTACTGATTTTTGAAACAAACGGTCTTTACCCAGTTTGAGTGAAGGTTTTGGTATGTTTGAAGACTCCTATTCCCAAGAAAAGGATTTGCCCACATTGGAGATGGCCCGTAGACTATGCAGTGGCCTGAAGACCTGCTGAAATGGGCCGCGGACAGAGCCAGAGCAGGGCTGACAAACCCACTTGTACCGCCGACTAACTGCATCATCTTAGGGAGGTGGTGAATTTCTTGGAGCTTTGCTTTTCTCCTCTGCAAAACGAGGATAGTATCATTCATTGTAAAAGTTCAAAACCCTCCACAAGCCGTGCAGATACATAAAGATCATCTGTGGGGCCACACTCTTGTGGCGGACGGGCGTCAGCCGTGGGTCAGCCATACTGACCTGTTGGAGTGTGGCCGACGCTCTTGCCTCCATGAGTCTCATGCTTTTTACTTTTGTGCTTCTTGCAGGAACGATTCCAGGTGAAGAATCCTCCCCATACATACATTCAAAAGCTCAAGGGCTATCTGGACCCAGCTGTAACCAGGAAGGTAAGAGGGATTTGTTTTCACTCCTGCTGTCACTTCCTCGTGAGTGTGCACTGGAGGGGACCTTCCTTCCTCTGCACTGTCGCCTCTGCGGGAACCTCCAGGAAACCAGTCTCGGGAGACAGACACCATGAGGAATAAAGAAGAAAAGCCATCCTTCTCGTGCAGGGGTGTGTTTGAGAGTGCTTTCCTGAGACGGGAGTCACGTACCTCTGATGGGTCGTGAGTCACTGCCATTTCCAATTACACAGGGCAGTGAGTCCAGCCCAGAGGTGTTCAGGCCCCTGGAAAAAGCAGCCTTAGCGAAGGGAATACTTGTCTTTCATGCCTTGGTGCTTTTCCAGAGGCCTTGAAAAATCAGTGGGGCTTTGTCATCCCAGCTGTGCACTCACATCCTGTGTTGATGCTATTAGCCTCTTCCCCCGGCCTCACCCTGCCCCCGGTCCCGAGAAGGTAAGGAGAGAATAGCTGATTCCCTTCTCAACTGACTTTCTCCCTTTACAAACAGGCTGTGCTTTGTGCAGCCACACAATTGGTTTAAACCGATGCCTTGTGGTAAAGCATGTAGCCTGGCACAGCCCCGCAGGCTGGGCTCGGTCCTGGGCTGTCTCCGCACCGATCTGTCCTTACTCAGGATGGGTACGGGCACTCTTCACCAGAGAGCACTTGTTTTGGGGTTGACCTCCCACGACTCCTGCTTTCCAGGCTGCAGCAGAAATAACGAGAGCTGAATTCCCTCTGTTGTTTCGGGGTGGGACTCATGAGAGAAGAAAGGCGTACTTTTCCTAGTTTCCCGCTGTCTCCAGGGCTCTCGTGATTTTTTTTTTTTAATCTTTTTCTTTAGCTTCTGCTTTTACTCCAAATATCCCTCTGCGCCCCCCACCCCTGACTCACTGCCCACCCCACCCCCCATCCAAAAAAATAATCAAGTAAATGAGGACAACTATTCCTTCCTTTTGGAAGTTTCTGTGCCTGACACGGGACCAGCAGAAGAATTACCGTCTGGGATGATGATGACATCGGGCTGTAGACTTTGGCGTCGGACTGTGAGGCCGCCGCCTCTTCTGAGAATGTACCTGTCAAAGTATAATGATCTCCGCTCCCCCCGCCCCCAAATATGGCTCACACATGTTTCTTTGCTTTAAAGAGCTTCTGTCTGGCCCCCAAAATGAGACCGTTGCCTAATTCTTACTCACCACTTTCTCGCCTCCTTCCCCAAGGATAGAGCTGCCTTCAGTGTCATCAGCTGACAGAGGGTCAAACGAAGGCACCCTCCCCCAAAACACAATCCCGGAAAAAACAGGAGGTTTTGGGGGCTGTGCCGCTTTAAGGGAGCAGCAAGATTCTACTTCAGAAATATTTCGAGAAATCCCTGCAGCTTGCACACCCTCGGGCTGGGTGGCTTGGACCCTGGCCTTCGGTACCCTCCTGGGCAGCTAAGTAAGGCAGGAACACTGGTGTCTGTGTCCAGACTGAGTGCGCCTCTCATACACAGCGCGTTCCACCCCTGTAGAATAATTCTCTCCCTATTTGACAGACTCTTAGGAGAAAGGGGAAAATAAGAAAACTCCCCGAGAAGGCTTCTCAAAGTCCATCCCTAAGTGCTGTAAGGAGATTCTTGGAGGCAACGGGATGCTTTCTCCTGGCACAGTTCCGGTTCCCTTCGGGAACAATGATTCCTTAGTGAGGCAAAGGATGTAAGGCAAGTAAGCTGCTTAGTTTTGCTCCATTGCAAATAGCTTAATAAAGGACAAAGACAAGGATATCTGTTTGGGCTGACCTTCACTTGTGAAATCTTGGCCCCAGACCGCGTTTGTTCATCTGAGTGGCCTGGTTCGGTCTGTGCCTTGCTTTTCAAGATCAGTTGTTCAATTGAGAAGAAAAAAAAAAAAAAAAGAAAGAAAGAAAAAATGGATGTTCGATTAACCACCTCTGCTTGAGCAAGATTTCTGTTGGGAGCTGGCAGGAGGAAATGATCTGTTCAGCTCAAGCCTAGAGAAAGGAAATTTTGCTTGGAATAAGGCAGGCTTGCAGTTAGAATGGGTTTAAAATTCTCAGCTGTAGTGCAGTGAGGAAGAGGGAAGATTTCCAATCCAGACTTTCAGCTAGAGCCTGTCCGGGCTGAGTCGTCTTCCCCTCACTGTGTCTGGAGTCCTTGAATACCTCACTCATTTATCATTTGTTCACACCGGATAGAGGATATTTGATTTGCTGTCCTCTAAAAAAAATCCTTCAGTATATTCTGTTTAGCTTTTCTTCTAAATAGCTTTAAATCTGGAACCCTGGGAACCTGGGCAGGGAAGGAAGAGCCTAAATGAGCCATCTCTGTGAGCAGGACTCTTCCACAGCAGTCGCCTCGTTGAGTACTGGGGGGCGCTGGTCTGTGACCTGGGAGGGTGTGCTCAGGCCTAGTGTGCAAGAAGGCGGCATATGGACCGTGAAGAAAGGAGGGGGTATGCTCTGCAGGTGGTGCGGTTGTGAAATGAAACCTACTGTGGGGATCTCCGGGCCTCCTTTGGGGGGCTCATCCCTGGGTCTGCCTTTTATGGGACAGGGCCAGGGGACCGGTGCACACGGCTCACTGGTGGTACCTGCTCCTTGTCGCAGCTCCCCACAGGCATGTGATCTGTCTTTGCGGTGTTTCGAAGCATGCCAAGTACGTTGTCAAAGTGCAGAACGTTGGCAGTCATTGTTAATGTGTTAGCGAGGTGGATGCCAAGGCTTCTCCATAGCCCCGAGTCCCGCTGGCGGTGGCCCAGTTCCTGAGAGAATGTAACACGGGGGCAGAGTCCCTTTGGTTTTATCTGTTATCACGCAGTTGCAAAAGTGTAGTGACTCCCAAGAAGTGTTATCTGCTCCTGTTGTCATTCCCAGTATCTCCTGGTGTTTCCGTGGAAGGTCTTCTGTTTTGATACGTGCCTTTTAGTCGTTCAGCGGATTCTTTTTGGGTTTGCTGTTGTGTCCTTAGTGCTATGCTGGGTGCTTTTGTGGCTCGTGGTGACCTTCCCCTTGAGGACCCGTGAAGGTCACCAGGAACCAGTCAGAACTGGGTAGGAGGCAGAGCTGGGAACGCTGAGCTGCTTTCTCAAGGTCACAAGGGCAGGCCGTCTGACATCCTGCACCTTGGAAGTGGTTTCCTCAGCTCTGTGGCGAGACACTCTGCCTCATCAGCAGTCCTCGCTGCTGGAAAGCTCTCCAGGGGACAGTCGGGTGTCCCTCCAAAGGATACACGAAAGAGGAGGGGTGTGGCTCTTTTTTTCATTGCATTGGGGATGCTTTAATTTCATGTATCTGACTATACCTGGATTCTAACAACCAAGAAGGTCTTTGGAGTTCCTTAAGAATGGCAGCCAGGTGGAAACTGTGAGACTGTTGGCTTCCTTGGGGCCTTAGTAAGGAGCATTTGCGGGGAGAGGAGAAGAGGGTGACAGGACCCCCCCCATGCTGAGCGGGGTCCCAGTCTTCATCTGGACACCAGGGGCTGCCTGGCTCTCCCCACCCCACATCCTGCTTTTCCAGCCTTCCTCCCTTCCTCCTTGTCCTTGGATGCCTTCATCTTTGGACCTGGATGACTCTCTATCCACTAGAATTGTGGCAGCAGAGAAGGGTCCCTAACATCCTGAGCTAGAATTCCCACAGCCTTTTTTGGGAAGACCATGTAATATGCAGGTGGTTTGAATTCTTAGCACAGAAAACATGGAACTCTTCCTAGAAGGCACAGCCCATCAAATGTCCTACTTCCAGAGTGGCCCAGAAGTTCAGTTAATATAAATACGTGTTTCTGGAAGAAATTGTGTTCCAGAGAGCCCGTGTGCATCCTGACCCAGTGATATGTGGAAATCGTTGAGAGTTGAGAGGATAGAGAAGCATACATTTACTGCTGGAGTGGGGTTTGTTGAAGAAAGAATGGCCTGAGGGAGTTCTGGAAGGATTTGTGGGATTTTGATGGGCCAAGGAATGAGGAAGGGCATTCCCAAAGTAGGAGGGACCTTCCAAATGAGGGCACCTGGGCAAAGGTAACTCTGAATGCTTATTCTTGGGAAATGTTAGGTTTTGCAGAAAATAATTAACATAGCAGTCCTGAGATGGCTACCTTAGAAAGATCAGCTTCCCAGAGTGGCTGGCTCTTGGTTGGCAGCTGGGGACTTGCATTTCAGGAGAGTTCATAACTTTCTTGATAAGAATGATTCACTGTGCCAACAATACGGTGCGTGCTGAAGGCCTTTTTGCTTGAGGGAGTCTGGACTTCTGGTATGTGCTAGGCAGAGGATGCTGAAGTGTCCAGACTCCCGTAAAAACTCTGGGCACTGAGTCCCTGGTGAGCTTTCCTGGTGGACCCATTTCACAGATACTATCATTTGTGATTCCTCTGGGAGAAGACTGCTGCAAGCTTTTATTTGGTGTCTTCTGGACTTCAGCCCATGCACCTTTCCCTTTGTTGATTGTACCTTGTATGTTTCTGTTGTAATAGGTCTTAGCTATAAGAACAACTATAGGCCAAGTCCTAGGAGGGAGTCTTTACAAATCATTGAAATTAGGGCGGGGGGAGTTTCAGGGACCCCCAACACTTGGGCATATTTGTGAATATTGTTGTAGAGAAGGGAGAAGTAGCCTACTTACTCAAAGACACCTAGTACATGAAATAAGAAAATTTTCCCGGTCCTTTCTCATAAGCTGACTTTCATGATAAAACAATTTGTGTCCTTTGCAAAAAGAAAGGTGAGAGAAGCCCACTTTATTTATTTATTTTTTATTTAGCATTTTTTTCCTTTAAAGTCAGTTAATTAACATACAATGTATTATTGGTTTCAGAATAGAGGTCAGTCTTAGATAGATTCATCAGTCTTATAAAACACCCAGGGCTCATTACATCGTATGCCTTCCTTAGTGTCTGTCACCCGGTTACCATATTCCCCCACACGCCTCCCCTCCAGCAACCCTCAGTTTGTTTCCTGTGATTAAGAGTCTCTTATGGTTGGCCACACTCTCTGATTTTGTCTTGTTTTATTTTTTCCTCTCTTCCCCTATGATCCTCTGTTTTGTTTCTTCAGTTCCTCATCAGTGAGAGCGTATGATAATTGTCTTTCCCTGATTGACTTACTTCACTTAGAGGGAAGCCCACTTTAAAAGCAGAGATATTTTCATATTGGGGTAAACTTATTACTAATGGCACTTAACAGCAGTTGATAAAAGGTTTTGTGAGAATATGTGTTCTTGCATTCTAGAAATTCAGACGGCGTGTTCAAGAATCCACACAAGTGCTAAGAGAACTGGAAATTTCTTTAAGAACCAACCATATTGGGTAAGTGTGCCCATTTCACATTTGGCTTTAAGGCTTTTGGACACTTTACAAAGTGACTGAATCGTATCCAAAGAATTAAGCTTCCTTGCTAATCATTGTAAGTCAAGAGACTGAGGTTTAGATGGGTGGAACGTTTGTTGGTGCTCGAATCGCTCACTGTGCAAAAGTTCGTAGAAGCAGAGCAGCCTTCGATTTGGGCTGTTTATAACAATCCTAAAATTCTTTGCTTGGATGCAGTGATAGTGTTTGGTCTCTTGGGTGCGTGACCATTCCTGGCAAACTGGGAGCTCCCACCAGGTAATGAACTCAGATGCTGGCTGTCTCTTGGCTGTCACAGAAGTTCTCTGAGCTCGTTCGTTGAAGCTGCTTTATTGTCCTTTCTTCAGTTCCAGAAGGGAAGAGAAGCTGGGATGATGTCCCCTTCTACCCTTCATTGCCCTGAGTTGTTCTGAGTCTCTTCGTCTTGCATTCCAAAGTTTTTAGGACTGGGAGTGTAAAATCCATTCCAGAAAGTAAAGCTTGGGAAATCTCAATGCTAAGCATTACTGAGAGTTTTTTATGTGGCTTGCTTCTAGCAAGTACAACTTTGAGCATATGCTCCCTTACTCCTAGAACAGCATCATTGTACAGTGCCTTAGAATAACATGGCTTATCTCTGTGGTGGGATGCCGGGTATCCTACTTTGTAGCTTTAGTTCTTCCTAAAGTACCTCTTGGACGGACATCCAGCAAGTTATTCAGCCTCTGTGCATTTTGATTCTTTGAATTTAATGGCAGGAAGACTGTAGATTTTTGATCTTTTAGCACTTTCTCCTGTGACATTTTTTGCAGATCTATTGGAAATGAAGTTTTGCATGTATGGTACGGTATAGTTTAATAGATTATTCCATTAAAAAATATACTACAGGGGCACCTGGGTGGCTCAGTGTGTTAAGCCTCTGCCTTCAGCTCAGGTCATGATCTCAGGGTCCTGGGATCGAGCCCCACATTGAGCTCTCTGCTCAGCAGGGAGCCTGCTTCCTCCTCTCTCTCTGCCTGTCTCTTTGCCTACTTGTGATCTGTCAAATAAATAAATAAAATCTTAAAAAAAATATACTACATAAATAATAGTTTACTTCTACTTAAGACTATTTTAGGTATAAGCCAATAAAATGGTTAATTTCCACAGTGATTTCAGAATAAGCTTTTTAAAATTGTGGATCTGCAAGGCTAATTGATACATGATGAAGCTTGGGTGAGAACGTTCATTTCCTAGAGGATAACTATACATCTGTCACCTTGAGAATGAAGTATTTGGAAAAGAACTGATTTCTAAAGTTGATAATCACTTTGTTTGAGAAAATGAGCTATCAAACAGTGGATCATAGAATCATGACTTTAGAACCAGAAGAGAAATTAAGGATTCCCTAGTTCTTCATTTTACAGATGAAAAGCATTCGGGAACAGAGAGGGTGAGTGACTCCTGCAAAGTCCGTGACTGTACAGCCCAGGTGCTGGGGTTCAAAATGCTATGTTCTTTTTCTTATGTAGTTTAATCTGGCAGCTCTTTCTTGGAAAGTAAGTAAGATAATCAGGACTCTGGGATCAAAGCAATGAGGCTTGTCTTCTGGGGGTGAAAGTCGTGGTGATTTAATACAGTTGGGCATCCAAGCTTGGGAAATACAAATACTTTCCCGTATTTGGGGATCAGGAACTAGATTCCATTTGGTAAGGTCCAACTCCGTACTGTTGGCACTTGGGATCGACAGCGGTGGAATGAGCTGCAGCCAGGGCTTCTCAAATTGTCGATGAGCATTTCTTCAAGCACTGCTGAAATAACGTGAAATTGACCATCAAATACCAAAGCAAGACAGTCATTTCCAATACAGAGTTGGCTGAGTAGAAGAGCTGTGGTTGGGTGGGAGCCAGTGCAAATCTGTAAGCAATCGGAGTGGTGTGCTGTTTTGGATGCTGTAGGCATGTTGAACGATTCTCACATTTCTTTCTTCTTGAGCATCTGAACTTTCCCTTTGTCTACCACCTATGTGTGAGACTTTCTGAAAGCTTTGGCTTTAGCTGCAGAAACATTCATGGAGGTGCCTTGTCTGGTTGTATGCAACCACTTATTAGCCTAGCCTTGTGCAAAACGAAACCATGCACACCAAGGTTTGGACCTGTCTCTACTGTCCTGAAAACCCAAGCCTGTGCCGGACTCTAATTCTGATGGAAATGAACTCGCTTGACCTCGTTTGATAGGGAAATCTTCTGAATTATTCAGTAGTGTGAAAATAATCAATTACTACAGTGAGGAATTCTTGGAATGCAATGGGCTATCTAAGGGATTCATAGACTTTATTGTACTCTCTTGAGGTACCGTATTAGAATGGTAATTGGGTGCCCATTGGTTCAGGTTTTGCCATGCCCTTGATTAGTTATTAAATAAGCCACTTAGCTAAAGTACATAAATTCTTTGTATTTATTTACCGTGTGACCTAAGTTAACTTCTCATCTATAAAATGAGGATAATGATATTTGCCAATAGAAATGTTGCAAGGTTAAATGAGATAAATTTATAAAAGAACTTATATAGGGTCTCATACAAATATTGACTCAAAATATGATAACTGTCATTAGGCTTGTTGCAAGCAATATTTAATCAATAATATTATGTATCTCTAAGGAATTCCATACAGAGATTGTACTTTTTCTCTCTGAAATGACCCTGACACCTAGGAGATCGCAATTCCCAGAAATGAAAAGGAAGAATTACATTTAAAAATCTACTTGTCCTGAAGAAGTTATTCTTGGCACACGCTTGTGTTTTAAGTTTAAAGTCTGGGGCTTTGCTGCGATAACATTCCAGGCTACAGCTTTGTCAAGTGAAGGGTCTGTTCTGAGTTTTGATATAAGCCGAAAACTCTGTAAATGGAGCAATCTTCTAAGAAAGAAAATTAATTTTCTTTGAGCCAAATTGAAATAAGAATTGGACTCGAAAAAATCTTATTCATTTACCCTTAGGAACTATAATAATAGAGAAGAATTAGATGACGACTAATCCAAGCCCTTGAAATGACTCAAAATACCATTGAAAGGAGCCACACACTGTGAGAACACATTGGCTCTGCGGCGTGAGTGGGCACATGTCATGATATTTTGGATGTCAGGATGATAAGAGTCAAGGGGTGGGGATGGTGGTGAGCTGGATAGGTTTATGGGCTTTATTCCATGGCACTGAGGTATAGCTTCTCTCTCCTTGGAGGTACTCTATTTTAAATAGAGCTCTCTATTATGATAGAAAATTGCTTTTCATCCTGAGTGGGAGAACATAGAAGTTCTGAAAGATGCTCATTTCACTTTATCTCACTGGAGCTGAAAGAATGGGCCTGAGGTTGTGGGAGCAGTGTGCCAGCTGGCAGGGACAAGGTTTGTACAAAGGCGAAGGAGCCCGGAAACTCTCAGAGAAGGTCTGTCTTCCCTTCTGCATTTCCTGGTGTCTTGGTGACCCAGTTCTGGCTGGGCCAGGCCAAAAGAGAAGAGAGGAGTAAGGCTGGTTTTAACGGGTATACAACATGTCTGGGGGATGAGCATATCAAGCGACCCTATAATTAATTCATTCTTAGTTGTCGAGTCTTTGAAATCCTCAAGATTGCTATCTTATCATTTATTAAACATGTTTAGTGTGTTATTTCTTACAAAAATCTTACCATTGGCCTTTACCTCTGAGCCTGTTTTATAGATGAGGAAACTGAATCACTTATTAATTATCTTGCTCCAGTCCCCGTAACCGAGAAGGACTGAGATTTGAACTTAGATACATTCCGATGTTATCTACACTGGAAGTTACTAAATTTTTTTGATTTAGGATGCCTTAACTCTCTTAAATTATTTTGAACCCTAATATGCTTTTGTTTATATGGAGTTTTTTTTCTCTTAAGATTTACCATATTGGAAATTTAAACCGATAAATGTTAATTTTGCTTATTCAATCGAATTTAGTATTTATTTTAAGGTAAATAATATACATATATAAATACAAAATGGTAAACATAGCACGGACAACATATTTGGTGAAAAATAACTATTTTCCAAAGCAAGAAGGAAAAATTAGTGACAAGGATGGGACTGATTTACATTTTTACATATCTCTTTAATATCTGGTTAATAGAAAGCGGCTGGATTCAGATTTCTTTGTCTGCATTTGATTTGTTGTAATATGTTGTATTGTATGCAAACATATGTATGAGGAAAACCTGGTCTTACACACATACGTCACTTGAAAAAAGTAGTGTTGTTGTTTTTTTAAGATTTTATTTATTTTTTTGACAGAGATCACAAGTAGGCAGAGAGGCAGGCAGAGAGAGAGAGAGAGGGAAGCAGGCTCCCCACTGAGCAGAGAGCCCAATGCGGGACTCATGACCTGAGCTGAAGACAGAGGCATAACCCACTGAGCCACCCAGACGCCCTGAAAAAAGTAGTTTTTAAATAAACTTTTCTGATTTTTGTAGATATTCTTCTTTGATAATATACCATCCTCCAAGGAGCAGTAATTAGAGTTCCTTGCAACGTGGGATCTGAAATGCTATCAGTGAGCTTTTGTACTTTGTTAAATCAAAATTTACTGTGCTGTTTTGAAAATTGAATAGGTCTTTCTACCCAGGTGTAATTTTGAGTAGCATCATGAATCGGTCTTCTGAAAAATGTTGTTTCCCTGGGTTATACCGATCTTTAAAAAATGGAGACATTTTATTCTACAATATAAAAACAGTCGCATTGGTTAATAATTACCAGTCTCATCTGAATATCCTTTAAGTACCAGGAAGTTGTCAAGCTTGTGGTCAATACAAGTGTTCCAAAATATTCCTTTTTTTGGTGGAAACCTCAAATTTTATCATGGACAACAAATGCCATCGGTTCTTTTCCTCGAGATGGCAGGCTCACTTCATTCACTTTTGAGAAAATGTCTGTCAAACACCCAAGACAGAATAACCACAGTTGTTAGTCATTTTACATTTCATGTAAAAAACAACAGCTAGTTCAGTCTGTGACTCAAACAACTGCACAGGTGCTTTTCCTGGAGACAACTGTGGTCCTAGGGTAGGCAGCAGAAGTACTTTATGTGGGCTTTCCATTTTGTCACATAGAAAATGTAAAAGATATAACCTCAAGGGACAGGCATTAGTAATAATGCATAATTTTCATTGCTTCATTAAGAACCGTTTCAAATGAAGCTGACTTTTTGTTTGCCTTCCAAGGGCTTGGTGTGAGAACACAATAAAGAGGTGTACTTTGGCTAGCTGCAGTTTTATCCACTATTCCTTTTGTACCATCATGCAGGTGCCAGCACTGTGAAAAGCCAGTACGATCTTAATATTTTTATGAAAATGGTTGTAATGTCACAAACCCTTCAGAGGGTCTCGGGGCCTCCTAGTGCTGTGGGGGGCTGTGCTGAGCCCCAACTTGGGATGCCATCTTGCAGGATAGATTTGGTAGCTGATGCTGAATCTGGGGAATGCTTACCTTCTTTCTCTTGCTTCTCATGATTTTTTTTTTTCATGATTTTTCAGCAGCTGCAGTTTCCAGCCTGTGTTAGGAGTGCCTCTCTAAGGAGACAGACAAAAGGAGTTCACCCCTTGTCCCTTTATCTTGTGATCTTGGGTCTGCTTTGTTTGATCTCAGAAATTTGGAACCAGAAAGTTCCCTTGAGACTTCATTTTCTAGATCAGAACAATGAGATTCTAAAACTGGTAGTGGGGGGCGGGGGAACAGGGCAGAGAGAAACCAGCCTCTCTGAAACAGCTTTGACCTGTCTACAATAAAGCAGTGACTCTTGTGTCTGCACTCAAATCCCTTCCTTGAGAAAGACTTTTTTCCCCCAGAGCTATTTTTCATTATCATGGTTTCTTCCAGCTCCTGAGCCCCTGATTTAGAATTTGCCTAATTCAGATTTACAACATATGGTAATTACCCTGAATCTGTGGGGTACTCAGTAAGTGATGCGTGCTGTTGGAGTCAGAAACGATTCTAGTTTCCAAAACCTATAATCATCCAATTTGAAACGGTGTGCGTACTGGCAATATGTAAAAAAGTGTGTGGAGCATGCACAGAAGTGAAAAATGGAAATTATTTACTAGAGGAACCCTAAATTTATGATATGTCATTGCATGATCACCTGAATAAATCTACATAATGGGACATCCATTTTTTTTTATGCCTTTAGATTAAAGATACTGCTTTGAAAGTTGCCCATTTTTCATTTTTACCCATTTTCTCTATATATTGTTTTCCTTTCCCCGGAAGCTGACTCTTACCTCTGTTCTCTCCCACACAGAATATCCCAAGTGTGGCGGGGACAGAGATTGAGAGAACAAGAGGGGGGTGGGGGAGGTGAAGAATTTTTTTTTTTACTTGTAAACCCGTCGTAGCCTTTTTGCTGCAGTGACTTTGCTAACCTGGTATCATTGGACAGAGGAAATAGGTAGTCAGCCGTGGTGGATTGTTCTTACTCTTGCCTAAATCACCTAGGGGTATCTGGGCCAGATCAAAGACACAGGGAACATCACATGGCTTAGAGAAACAGGGCTAGCTTTGTGGAATCGAACCTCTCAGAGGCAGGACCTGATACACGCTAGCCGACTGGTTAGGAACCGTGCCCTTCACTTTCAACATTGTGTTAAGGCACTTACGCTCCAAGTCAGCGAGTGAGGGTGGAGGAACCTAGGAGGGCATGGAGATGAAGCAGGAGAAGCTCATAATAGTTCTTATCCCTGAATCAAAATACATGCATATTAGCATTTTGAGTTGAGAATTGTGGCTCTGGATGTACTTGGCTCTTTCCTTCCTTCCTTCCTTCCCTCCCTTCCTTTTTTTAATTTTAATTTTTATTTTTTTGTATTCTCTTATCTGTGAGTCATTTGCCTTCTCTACTTTGTGGCCAAACTCCCTGAGTTGGAGGTGCTGGCAGTTGAGACCATGACAGGTCCACGGAGTGTCCCGGACCATCCCTACTTCTTAGGGGCCGTGTGTCTGGGAGGTCAACCAGAAGGCACTACAATAGTGGTGGTTCTCAGCTCCTACACTGGAGTGTTTTTATGAGCAACTGGGATAGAGAACGTGGGACTTAGATGACTCTGAAGACTCTGGAACGGAGGGCGACTTTGCATTCTAAAGTGAACACCCCTGCACCCAGCCCCGGGGATTCCCGCCACACACCTGCCACTGTGGGCCAGCCACAGTGGTGTGGTCAGAGCCCACAGGCCAGGGCCACAGGGAAGCCTTGGAGAAGCTGTTC
>NC_139030.1:63563168-63765294 GCF_964662115.1 Mustela nivalis | reverse complement strand
GTCAAATAAATAAATAAGATCTTTTTTTAAAAAGTGATTTATTCTCTAAGAAGTTATTACAGATTTCTGGTGGCCCTGCTTACCAAAAAGCCGTCACTGTCAAAGTGGCTACCTCTGAGTAAGACTAACTTTATTATGCATCACCACCAAAGTGTTGTTATTAAGCACCTACTGTGTTAATAGGATCCAAAGTACCATACCAGTCTCCTTATTTCATTTGTTTTGCACTTCTGTGGCTTTCTATGACAGAACATTTTTCCATGTCCAGTACTCTCTATAGAGTAATCAAGAGAAGGACCAAGGTATGATTTTTAAAATTCCCACATCTTACATCCCCCCATCCCTTAAAAGCCTTATTTATCGTGTACCTTGCATGAAATTTCTGGATAGTTCTTTAGTAAAACTGATGATAGACTTCAGTGTTACAACTCTGTATGTAAAAGAATTGCAGAACAAGGTTGATTTAGTGTTATCCATTTTTGAAAATATAACCTGATACTGCAATTACTTATAGAGCTATATAAACATGACAGAATAAATATCATCTCTGAATTATTGGTTATGAAATTTAGAAGATCTAAACCTAGACACTCTTTTCTGTTTCCTTTGCCTTTTTCACTTGTTTATTAGAGATTCTTTAAATGTCTTAGCCAAAAAACTTTAAAAAATAAACAGAATTGATTCTTAAGGATTTATTTGACAGAGGTTCAAGGATCCATTAATCTGGCTGTGGCTACCAGTCACAGTCATGATTGTTAAACAGGCAGTATTGATAGAAATACCAAGATTAAGATAAAAGATTCACCAGTTAGGTTGTAATTACAGAGTGATATAGTGGCTACATCATTTCAGAAAACAGCCACAAAGCTATTTTTTTCACTATTGCAGTATTTATATAAAATGCTGCATCTTGAGTTTTAGTTTGAAAAAGAAAAGATATCAACATCTGTACTGTGAAGAGAGTGCTCAAAATATCATCTGTCTTCCTCACTAACTCACTGGAGTTGGGGGCTGTGATTTTTCCATTTTTTACTCATAACCTAGGGTCACAGAGTGGCCCATGAAGCAATAGACCATTTTTTTAAAAAAAAGATTTCATATGTGAGCATTTCCTTTCTTTACTCTGGTGAGGGCCTGAGCTCTGCCTTTATAAACCACCATCCCTGCAGCCATGTTGTCTTGGAGGTTCACCCCAAACTGTAAGGCGACTTCTGCTTCTTGGGCTGAAACCCAAGGCATTACCAATTTCCTCCCGCTCTGAAGTTTCTGGCAGATGGTCTAGCCCATGGAATCATATCCATGAAAATGTTATTGGATATTTGCTACGAGCCTGCTTCAAAAACAAAACAAAAAACAAAACAAAAACACTTTTGTGAACCAGCAAACACTTATCAAATCTGTCAAACTTGTATAAAAAAAAGCTAATTATCTGGAGACGTAAAGAAAACACCACTGGACTGAACTCAGCAGTATGCAGGTGTGTCTTCATACATGTGTGTCATGCTCTGTCTCACTAGTTCATGATAAATGAACTCTCCTGAAAGGAGATGTATGAACCAAATTGAAAAGCATTTTAAAGATAGAAAGCTCTTACCCGTAATGTCACTACAGCAACAAAGCTATCTTGGATTTTCTAGAGACGCGTCTGGTGCTTGCTTGTACCACTTTTCATGTTTCACCTTACTATGATCACAGTTCATCCATAATTAGTAATTTCTGTGTTGTCTCAGTGATTGGTTTTCTGAAGCATGTCTCTGTGGCTTTGGATGTGGACCAGTGTCCGTTGGGTTCTCACTATTAAGGTTTATTCTGGAAGCAGTAGCTGTGAGGAGGTTTTGGGGAGGGCAGAAGCACTGTGTTCCTAAGAAAATAGAGGGAAAGCTATCTTTATTATTATTTTTTAAATGGTACATTTACTTATTAAGCATATTTATTGGAAATTATTATATGCTGGGCAACATATTATACTGAGTATAACAATCTTTGCCCTTATGGGGCAAAAAATCGAGAGAGCATGAAACAGTAGGGGAGGTACCCAGGCTACTGTGGGAGAACATGCAGGTGACCTAGCATCAGGGATCATCAGAAAAGTCAGTGTAGCTGAAGAAGAGTGTGAGAAACTGAGCAGAGAGCTGAAGCTGGAGAAGCAGTGGGGGCTCAGGTGGCAGATAGGCAATTTAGAATGATATTTGTGGATGATGCATGGAGAAGGGATTGAAAGAGCCACCATGATTTCATTCATATGAGGACTCTAAAAAAACCAAATGAATAAATAAGCAAACAAACAAAAAATAGAATCAGACCTATAACTACAGAGAACAAACTGATGGTTGCCAGAAGGGAGGGGGTCAAGATCTGGGAAAAATGAAGGAGAGTGGGAAATCTAGCGTTCCAGTTATGGAATGATTAAGGAACGAAGATAAAAGGCATAGCGTAAAGAATTTAGTCAGTGGTCTTGTAATAGTGTTGTATGGTGACAGAGGGTAGTTTCACTTGTGCTGAGCACAGCATAATGCATAAAGTTGTCAAATCACTGTGTTGTTTCAGGTGTACAATGTAGCATTGTGTGTCAACTATACCTAAATAAAAAAAAAAAAAAGTTTTTCTTTTAAAAAGATTTTATTTTTTTATTTGACAGAGACACAGGGAGAGAGGAAGCACAGGAGGAGTGGGAGAGAGAGAAGCCGGCTTTCCGCTGAGCAGGGAGCCTGATGCAGGGCTTAATCCCAGGATCCTGAGTCGAAGGTGACACTTAATGACTGAACCACCAAGGAGCCCCTTCAAATAAATCTTTAATAAAAATCAAAGAGCAGGGGCACCTGGGTGGCTCAGTGGGTTGGGCTTCTGCCTTCCGCTCAGGTCATGATCCCAGAATCCTGGGATTGAGCCCCGCATTAGGCTCTCTGCTCAGCGGGGAGCCTGCTTCCCCCTCTCTTTCTGCATGTCTTTATGCCTACTTGTGATCTCTGTTTGTCAAATAAATAAGTAAAATCTTAAAAAAAAAATCAAAGAGCAAAAACATAAAAATAGACCTTTTAGACGCTACTATAATAATTGCAGGGAGAAGAAATGTAATCTAGATTAGGGCAGTTCACAGCAGGAGTGGAGGATATTTAGAAGGTAGAATAAAGAGAAATGACAGAAAAATAGAAAAAATTACCCGCATGACACCACTGAAAAACAACTGGCACAATCCCCATTAAATATGTGTATATTTATTTCTGTATGTACATACAAGTATATGTAGTTCTAAGATATTTGTGCCATTGCCTACATAATTTTCATTTTGTAGCAGGTCCTAAGTAAAACTATGAAGTAGATGAAGTTTGACTTCATCACTGTTCCTCTCCTTTGTTAGGGCATTTCTCCCTAATCTGGGCCTACTTTCTCTTTGCCAAGTGCTCGGTACTCAGGAACTTTCAGTGTCCCACCCGTTCTTTTCCATGTTTTGCCTTATAACCCCTTTACATCCTGTGACCTCTTCTCAAAACCAATGTCTTTATAAGATAATTTCTAGACACACTGGTAGGGAGAACAATGGACTACCAAAGATCTTCTTGTCATAATCCTTGAAATCATGAATCTATCACCTTAAATGGCAAAATAGGTTTTAGAGATGTGATTAAGGACCTTGAGAAGAGATTGGCCTGGATTATCTGGATTGGCTCAATGTAACCATAAGGAAGAGGGAGGCAGAAGAGTCAGAAAAGGAGATATGAAGACAAAAACAGAGATCAGAGAAAGAGGTATTTGAAGATATTATGCTATTGGCTAGGAAGATATGGGCAGGAGCCATGAACTAAGGAATATGGATGGCTTCTACAAGCTGGACAGGCAAGGGAATGGATTCCCTGCAGAATTTCCATAGGAATGGAGCCTGCCGGCACCTTGAGTGTGGCCTAGTGGAGCCCAGTTTGGATTTTTGACTTTCAGAACTGTAAGATAAATAATTTGTATTGCTTTAGGCCACTATATTTGTGTTAATTTGTTACAGTAGTAGTAGGAAACTAATACAGAGATCTATCTGAAAGGAGCACATTTACTCACATGATGTAGACAGTTGACAAAGTTTCATGTGGGTCTTTTCCTTTTAACTCCAAAGAAAGACTTTCTATGTGACAATTTCAGGCATCAGTCTGCTGGGGAAGATATTTGGGGTTTGGGTACAGGCAGATGAGTGGTGAGTGGAGGTGAAGGGAAGAATTTTCTTGAAGACCTTCATAGTACTCAGGTTCCTACAAGTCTTATCAAGGATCACCAACTCAGTTGAGCTCAGTGCAAGTTTTGCATGTGAAATTCTTTGAGTTATGAAGGACTTTTAAAAATTCTTGTACATATATATATATGTGTGTGTGTGTGTGTGTGTGCATGCTATGTGTATGTATCTATATTTTGACATGAATGTGGATTCAGATAACTGCAGTGCATTTTTACATATCCAATTGCACTTATTTTTATTTTAAAAGTCAATATTTTGGATTTTGTATTGGCTCAGATAATTACTTCCAAGGAATTGTACATTTGTATACCTTTGAATTACCTCTTCCAAAAGGGAATTTTCCGCATCTTGAATAAACAACATATGTTAAATGCGAGGGACTTGGGGGTAGAGGGGACACCCTTGGAAAGATGATAGGATATTTTCTGTTGGCTGATGGAATGACGAAATTGAATAGATGCTCAATCAAATGGAAGAAATAGAAGAGCTAGAGTATCACTTGACGTATGTGTTGTTTTCGATTTATCAAAACCCCTACTTTAGTCTGATGCATGTCTGATGCAAACACCAATGATCACTGGCCTTTGTTTGTTTGTTTGTTTGTTTTTTGCTAATCATGGAGGAAAAAATGTTTAATAACTGTATTCTGCAGGCCTCCTAAAGCTTTAGGCTCCAAGAACAAGAGAATATCAAAGATATTATTGAAGCGTGAAGAGAAAAGTGATCTCGTAGGAAACTGGGGATTTATAGATTCAAATTTGCATGTGTAATTGTTCCTGACGTGAATGAGACCTGTCTCTGTGACTGACTCCCCTAAGTAAATGCTCTGCTGCATTTCTCAGCATCTGAGCCTTCCTGGTGAGGTTCCAGGACTCCCTCAGCACATATTACTGTGATCCTCTCTGAATATTTCAAAGGCTGAAAAAGCAGGGCTGGCGACACATCAGGAAGAAGGTGGTGACATCTTGGTATCAAATAGCTCTGGGAATGATTACAGAGGACTGCCAGACAGCTTACCTTTGTAGAGCTTGTGAACATACACGATCCCGTTGGAATTTCACAGCAATGGCAGGATGCCAACAGGGCAGACAATACAGAACCTATTTTTTCTTTTTCTTTTTTTTTTTAGCCTTAGGAGCAATGCCTCAAAGATATTTAATTACTTATCTCAGAATCACAGACTTAGTAAGTTGGAAAGCCAAGATTGGCACCTTGGACTGATGCTTTCCCCAAAGCTGAATGCAGCATGCCCTGAGTTTGTCTTTTTTCAAGAATGATCTACTGATGCCCTCAAGCCTGAACATCAGGAGTACTTTAAAAACAAACAAACAAACAAACAAACAAAAAACTGATGTCCGGGCCATGCCTGAGAAAACCTCAGCATGGAATTTGGGACTCTGCATTTTAACTAAGTCCTCCAGGTAATGCTTTTATACACCATAGTCTGTGAAATTCTAGGCTTTTGGAATCTCGTGTTTGTCCAAGTGTCATCTGTGAAGCAGCATCAGACCAGCGTCACCTGAGAGATCTCAGGCCAAATCTCTGACCCACTGGATCAGGATCTGCATCATAAGAAGATTCTGAGTCACAGGCCCATTAATGTTTGAGAAGTATTAATATAAAATTGGCACCAAAGGCTAGTAAATGTTTTGTTAAAATCGAGGAAGACACAGTTGGGACTTAAAACGTTTGACTTTTGGTTTTCCCTGAATGAAGCCTGAGTCAGCTGATTCTCGTTTCTAGGTCTGACATAAGAAGGGTGAGGACCTACTCGGTCTTTGACTCTCCGTGTCAGGCTAGCTTATGGAAAATGTTGCTCCACTATCCCTACTGCTAAAGCAGTGGGGCCCATCAGATATGAAAACCTGAGCTATCTTGTTATCTCTGCATGCAGTCTGCTACACAAAACTGAACCCTGAGATAATCCTGATTATCTGAAACTTGAGGAGGGAGATTTTGAGTAAATGGAAAATTCTGGAAAGAGAACCCCAGGGAGGAATTGAAGTTAGGAGCAATGCACGTTGCCTGCACCTCTCATTCCTAGACAACATCTGTTTTCCAAACTATCCTAGTGCATAGAAGGCCATCCACTTAGGTTAAGATCCTTGTGGAATGTCTTCTGATAATTGGCACCTACCTTACAAAATCAGCAGCTCCTTATCCCTTTGGAGAATTTTGATATTGGTTCCAGGAAATCCAAGTGTTTTTATCTCAGGAAATTCCAGGGTTTAATATTGTTTGAGCAATTAGAAGTTCATGATGGAGAGAACACAGCAGCTTTCCTGAACTATTCCCAACATGGGATTTGTACATAATAGGTCACCTGTGAAAAGTTACATAAAGTTGTCATTAGACTCCTATGGTGTGATGTATTCTTGGCTGATGCTGAACAGATGAGTAAGATTTAAAGGGCCAGAGAAACAAACTGTGCCCCTCATAATTCCGTGCAGAGGTTGGGTAATTTTGACGAAAGCCCATTTTAATGTCCTGACAGAAGAGAAATATAAATGTATACAGAAAGAAACTGGTACAAATATGGAGCAGAAAGGGATTCTGAAAAAAAAATTTGTTTTATTAAGGAAATATATTGATTTATGTACTTATGTTAATGTTTTTATTTAAAAAAATCACAACTATTAGAGCTTCCCCAAATCTTAAGAGGACCAAGTGATTGTGTTTCCCAAAGGATTGGGAAACATGTTTGATACTTAATTTCAAATAATTTGGTGCTTTGAGGATGCTTTAAATTTAATCTTAAAGAACAGATACAGACATTGGGATGGATGAGGATATATTAAATCGACTCTGAGGGAAAGAATTCCTAACAAAGCAATCAGACTCCAGGACAGCCTTAGCACACCCTTGAAAAGCGAAAGCAGACACTATTAAACATTTAAAAGCTTACTTTGAAGGAATGTGGAATTGGTTAATATCATTTTAGTGAGGAGGAAAGGAGGAGACTGTGTTACATTATTTATCCCAGGATCTTTGAAGGCAGGTTTTTTTTTTCCCCTTAATTTAGTGTTAATGAGCATTAAGTTCGCGTATCAGAGAGAGAATAATAAAACCCTTAAATGTCAACCCGACAGAGGTCTTTATTTTTCTACCTGCAACTGTGAGGCAGGGAAGATAATTTGTGATGTGAAAACTAGAAAAATTACATGAAAATATATAAGGGAGAAACTGGAAGAGGCATGAAATTGCAAGATATTTGAAGAAGAAAGGATGTTCCCTGCATATTCAGCACACACTAGTGAGGGAAAATAATACTCCTTTAAAGAATTGACAGCATGGAATTAGAAATTTGGAGTAAAAATTGGGAAATGTAGCCCTTCTATTTGTCTTTGAAGTGACAAATGTGAACATTTAGGCAGTAACTTTATCATAATCTATAATCTATAATGATGAGCTGATCGATGGCTTGGACCACGAGAGTTCTGTCCTGCACATGACACTAAATAGAAATGAAGGTAAATAATGAAGGGCCATTTAGGATGCTGCTAAAGGACTTAAATCATTGTAGTGCAGTTGCTGAGGCTAACAGTAGTAAATGTGTGTGGAGTTCAGGGCAGAGTAAAATGTTCCTTTCAGAGGCAGCAGGAGCAGCTGTGACCAAATGAGAGTGTCACAGAGAGGTTTGAGCTAGAAAAATCCTTCCAACTGAGTGATTCAACAAATTCAACAGAGAGAGAAAAAGACCAGAATACACACCTGGGCATACAGGAATTCTCAGAGAGACTGGCGTGCAGCTAACCCAGGCTGGTTCAGAACGTAGAACTGAGGAGGAGGTTGGAATACATTCAAACAAACAAGCAGGTTAGCTCAGAGAGTTAATATGCCTTCCTCTTTCCCCCGGGGCCAGGCTTTTGTTACAGCTGCTTCTGATGTTGTTATTGTGGTTATTCTTGAGTCATCTCTACTATGTGTCCTACATCGGATTCCTTTTTTTTTACTTTCTTGAAACTTAGATGGTCTGGAGCTTTAAGCTACAGAGCATAAAAGAATCGAGCGTACAACCAAAGTGCACTTGGCAGAGGAGCAAGCAGATCATTGGCGATGCAAGGCAGACAGACATATCTGCAAGCTTTCTGGCTCCCTGTGGGATGGGACCTAGGACCCGCCCTTGAGGCTTTCTGAAGCTCAGACCTTCTGTCATCAGGACGGATATGCTAACATTAAAAATTCAATCCTTGAGGACTTTTCTAGGTTTTGCAGTTTCTCATTTGCAGGTAAAAACTGCAGAGTAACGAGGGTGGTGATCCTCTGTGTCATTGTGAGGTTAATCTTTAGCAAGAGGTGAAAGAGCTATTTGTTTTATCACTGATAGGCAATAGGGAGCCAGGAGTTATTTCATTAACTTAGCTTAGAGCAATGGACCCATGGGTTGCTACATGGATTTAAGGAAAGGCTTCAAAAGAGCTACTATTGGGGCGCCTGTCTGGCTCAGTGGGTTAAAGCCTCTGCCTTTAGCTCAGGTCATGATCCCAGGGTCCTGGGATGGAGCCCCCCATCAGGCTCTCTGCTTGGCAGGGAGCCTGCTTCATGCCCCCCCACCCCCCGACCCCACCCGCCACCGCCTGACTCTCTGCCTGTGATCTCTGTCTGTTAAATAAGTAAATAAATAAAATCTTAAAAAAAAAAAAAAAGCTAATACCTTCATTCCTGTTTTTCTTTTCCTACTTTCTCTTTTTCTCCTTCCCTGTCTTCCTTTTTTTTTTTTTTTTTTTTTTTTTGAGGGCTTTACTGAAAAAGCTGTGCTGCTCACATACAGAAAGGTGAATTGTGAAGAACATGTTATGAGCACGTAAAACATCTCCGCTCTGCTCTGCTCGGCTCTGTTTGCTGGGAAAAGCATGTTTAAAAAGGCCCTTTCTCCTGGCAGCTCCAGTGTGTTCCTCTGGCTGATGAGAAGATCTGATAGAAAATTCTCTGTCAGAGGCACTTGAGTGACTCAGTCCGTGAAGTGTCTGCCTTCAGGTCATGATCCCAGCGTCTTGAGATCAACTACCGCGTCTGGCTTCCTAATCAGCGGGGAGTCTCCTTCTCCCTCTACCCCTCCCCCCTGCTCATGCTCCACCTCTCTCTCTTTCTCTCTATCAAATAAATAAATAAAATCTTTTAAAAAAAGAAAGAACATTCACTGTCAGCTGTTTGTGATTTATTGTATGGCTCCTACCCTATACATGAATGCATGTGCAAAGAAGAGGTTAGAGAGAACACAGAAGAGGGCCATGCTTAACCAAACCCAAGGAGTAACTAATGGAAGCCTTTCAAGCATCTAACACTTAGAATAAGGAGACAATTTGGGATTATTAGAGGGCCCTCTAATATTCTTCACACTATTCTGTTTCCATGTGAGGCTAACATGACTTATGTTTATCAAGAAGTCCGTGTGTAATAAGGAGGTGAGGAGGATACTTTATTAAAATCACAGTCCTATTCTCATCTTAGCATAGATCTTTTCCTATAATCTAGCAGTCTTCTGGGAGACCATTTTATTCTCAACCCTCAAAGGCAAACTGAATTTGAGGTACAAACACAAGATGTCTTTGAAAACAAATCTATTCCCCATCCCATATAAAAAAGTAATGTAATACAAAGCCCAATAATATAATTTCTAATAAAATATTTTTAATTGTAAGTGCTAGAGTTTTTTTCTTTTTCTTTTTCTTTTTTTAAAGATTTTATTTGTGAGAGAGCACAAGCAGAGGGAGCAGCAGAGGGAGAAGCAGGCTCCCTGCTGAGCAAGGAGCCTGATGCAGGATTTGATCTAGGGATGCTTGGATCATGACCTGAGCCATAACTGACTGAGCCACCCTTGAGTTATTTTCTTTAGCTCAAGTGTATGAGGCTATATCATACCATAAAGAATATTGATGGGAGAAAATTTGGGGAAGTTCATGTATTCTAAGAACAAGGAAATAATTTGTTGGGAAATTATTTTTAGTGTTTAAGAGCATGGTAATCTTTGTTATTCCTTTTAAGAAATCGGAATTAGGTGCTATCAAGAAATTTAGTAATTTAGGGGAATTTGATAAAGGAACCAGTTTTAAAAGCGTGGTTGGGTTTTAGGGAAATCAGCAAGGGATACTGCAGTACCAAAAGGCTAGCAAGAATGGGCAAGGAAGAAACCAGAAAGAGTAACTGCATTGGCAGGGCTATCTCATAGGCCAAATCATGGCGACCTGGTAGGAGAGAGCTGGAAATATAAAAATGTTGGCAAACCTCCCTCTCTTCCCACCCACCTGTTTCCTGTCTCTACTTCTCTTTGACAAAAAACAAACACACACACACACACACAAAACCCCACACAAAATGAAACAACCAACCAAAAATAAGCCAAAATGCAAGGAGCTTGTGGAGAAAATCAATACAGATTAGCCCGTTGAAGCACAGAGCATGGTGGGAAAGGGTAGGGAGTGGATCTGGAGAGCCAAGTAGAAGACATCCAACACAACTGTCATTAGCACTTTATTAAATTTAATTCAACACTTTTCAGTGTTTACATTTGAATTGTTCATTTTCCCATCATCAGATTAGTTTCACTATAGTATTTCTCTCATCTGTCCATTGGGAGCTTTCCCTAAGATTTCAGATGATTTCTGTTCTCATTTTGTCCTTAACGATATCACAAGATTATTTTTTATTTTTTTTTTAAGATTTTTTTATTTTATTTATTTGACAGAGAGATCACAAGTAGGCAGAGAGGCAGGCAGAGAGAGAGAGAGAGGAGGAAGCAGGCTCCCCGCTAAGCAGAGAGCCCGACGCGGGACTCGATCCCAGGACCTTGAGATCATGACCTGAGCCGAAGGCAGCGGCTTAACCCACTGAGCCACCCAGGCGCCCACAAGATTATTTTTTATTAACATATAATGTATTATTTGCGACTGGGGTAAAGGTCTGTGAATCATCAGGCTTACACATTTCACAGCACTTACCATAAAACATATCCTCCCCAATGTCCATAACCCAGACACCCTATCCCTAACCCTCTCACCCCTTAGCAACCCTCAGTTTGTTTTGTGAGATGAAGAGTCTCTTATAGTTTGTCTCCCTTCTGATCCCATCTTGTTTTGTGTTTCTCCTTCCCTACCCCCCACAACCCTCGCCCTGTCTCCCAAATTTCTCATATCAGAGGGATCATATGATAATTACCTTTCTTTGGTTGACTTATTTCACTCAGCGTAATACCCTCTAGTTCTGACCACGTCGTTGCAAATGGCAGGATTTCATTTCTTTTGATGGCTGCATAGTATTCCATTGTATATATATTCCATTCCACATCTTCTTTATCCATTTGTCTGTTGATGAGCATCTAAGTTCTTTCCATAATTTGACTATTGTGGACATTGCTGCTATAAACATTTGGGTGCATGTGCCCCTGCAGATCACTATATTTGTATCTTTAGGGTAAATGCCCAGTAGTGTGATTGCTAGGCCATAGAGTAGCTCTATTTTCAACTTTTTGAGGAACCTCCATGCTGTTTTCCAGAGTGGCTGCACCAGCTTGCATTCCTACCAACAGTTTAGGGGAGTTCCCTTTTCTCTACTTCTCGCCAACATCTGTTGTTTCCTGACTTGTTAATTTTAACCATTCTGACTGATGTGACATGGTGTCTCATTGTGGCTTTGATTTGTATTTCCCTGATGCTGAGTATCATGAGATTTTTATTGCTTCTCTCCAACTAGCATGATCCCATGGTGATGAGTGCAGTCATGATTGCTACTGGTAGATCTCAAATTGGGGCAGTATTCTGACAGATATTCTTAGATTCCACAGCTTTCTAGAAATTGGGAGGACTATGTTCCATGAAATGTGTAATGATTTCTCAGATTGCATTTATTGAGATTTTATATCCAGAAAATGAAGTTGGTTAGTTGTTAAGGAAAGGTAAGTAGAAGAAGCATTAATTCAAATTGTACTTTAGTTTGGACTCTCTAGTGATGCAAAAAGAGTTGACATTGGCAAGTTCCCAGCTTTGCCCTCCCTCTCTAGAATCCTGTGTCCATAAGTCCAGTTTTGCTCTTCTCTCTCCTCTTCTAGAGAGAGTGCTTTTAATTGGTAAGACATGTTAGATCTAGTTACTTCAGACAATGATGGATTATAAGAGGGTAGAAAAGAAGAAAATACTTGCTTGGGGCTGGAAATGGAGGGGAAAGATGGGAGAACTAGGATGAAATTGTCTGAAATATCTAGAATATAAAGGAAACAGGAAGGAGAACAAAGGGCATTCCTGAGGATTGTATATTTAGAGCTTCATCATTGTTCCTGTAAGCAAATATTTTGATCTTCTATTAAAATCTCATTGGTTGCTGATTGTAATTCCTCAAACCATGCCACTCCTTGACTTAAGACTATGTAGATACCAAATGTATTTTAAAAAATACTCTTTTGGAGGATATTAGGATTTTAGACTTTACATAAACACATGATTATACTTTAAATCAATTTTTCTCTCTGTACAACAGTTTAGAAAGACTATTGTAATTGCCAAACTGTTGAAACACTTGTGGACAGAGGGTGTTGGTAGAAAGGGATATCATGCCTGCACTGATGGTTATTGAAATAGTAAAATCATGAAGGCCACACTGAATTAATTACAAAATTTTAAAACAACAAAACCTCTGAAAATTCACTAAATTAAGAGAGACATAGTTCAGGAATTGGCTGTTCTGGAGTCAAAAAATAGCCAGTATTCTTTGAAGAGCCGGTCAGGTCTGACACTAAAGTATTATATGAACACAAAGTTATGAAAACTGAAGTCTCTAGGGAGAGTGACTCACTGCTCAGAATGACTGTATGTTAGGCTGAACCATTACTCATAATCAGTTGCCACAATTATTAGTAAATATTTGTGAGCAGAAGAATACTGTTCTATCTTTGTGTCCAGATGAGAACAAAGGCATGCTATTTGCTTAGAGATAGTATGAGAAATAGATACTTAAAGGCATCCAAATCAACTTCATCTGAGACCAATTTGCAGAAGTTAAGAACTGGAGTGTGTCTCCATTAAGCCTGCAAATTTCATCTATAGATAAACTCAATTGAGCTAAGGTAGAAAAAGAGGCAGATTTATTAATTATCAAGGAACCAGAATGAAATTCAAAGTGGAGGTTCTAGGGCAAATGTGAGAAGCCAAAAGTTACCAAAGTGTTCCCGTGTTCCTAAAAGTGAACACTTGAACTGAAATCCCATTGGGTGGGTGAGGAGATCCACTCATTATAGGGTGTTCCTCAGCCAGGGACATAAAAATTAGGTCCACCAATATACTGCCATCAAGGCATAAGCATCTTTACTATGACTTGTGGCACAAGTGGATATCTAGTGGCTAACTACTCCCATGCAATCTTTCCTCCCTATAACAAAGGCAAAGTCTTGGAGAGGGAAGTATTAAATGTTTGAGACTCATGTTGGTTTCCTGGGGAGTCACCCATTTCCCAGCTTCCCAAAGCGTGGGTGTACATAAATAATTAACAGGGGCATGGCCACAGATTTCATTCACCTCTCCTCCACCCCACCAATAGTAACCTATTGTTTCCAAAGCAATTTTCCTCTTTCCTTTCCTCTCCAAAAAAGGAAGGATTCTTCCTTGAGCAACTGATAATAAAAGGATTCGCAGGGAGAGGGCTAGAAGCTGAAGGCACAGGAGAGAAAGTCAAGTAAAGTAGCTGAGTGGAGGGACATGGGCCAGATGGAGACAAACTGTGAAATATATTTTCTGAAGATTATGTAATCTCACTTACTATTTTAGAAAAATGCAATTGAATATTTTGGGGTAATTCAACCTTTTACTTTGATCCCATCAGTCAAAAATATGTGGCTTAGAAGTAGCCAGGGAGAGTAGGAGGGCAAAAGGCCCACCAAGTTGCCTCTCAAGGACTTCACCTTGTAAGTGCTGGTATGTTGTGGTCTTTTCTGCTTTGCAGATTGTCCATCCTCAGCAGTATTCTGTGATGGACCTCATGGGTTCTGGTTTTGTAACATTTACAGTAGGAACAACAAAAACACTGCAGGCAAAATTGTCTTTGGTGGCCTCCATCTCATTTTTTGTACCTGTTCCTCTTAGTTTCTTGGGCCTCTCTACTCAAACTTCTTAGATTTCTACACCTCATATTCTGCTTCCTCTTTCTGATTTTAAAACCTGTACCCTGTGTTATTTGGGGGATGTTATTTCCTTTCTTAAGACTTCAGAGTTTTTGATTTGTAAAATGAGGATTCTAATCTCTAACCTGTAATTCATTGTGTTGCTAATGAGGATTAAATGAGATAATGAATGAGAACTTGTTTTGGATTGTAAAGGGCTCCAGAAATGTAATTAGGATGGAATTGTTTACAAGCTGGCTGTAAACCCCCACTAGACCTTAGAGTATGAGGAATTTTCACAAGTGCAATTTCCTGGACTTCTCTGCCTGGAGATTCTGGTCCAGTTCATGTGGAATCTTGGCATCAGACTATTTTAGAAGTCTCCCGTGTTTTGAACCCTCTTGCACCATTGGTAGGAATGCAAGTTGGTGCAGCCACTTTGGAAAACAGTGTGAAGATTCCTTAAAAAATTAAAAATAGAGCTACCCTAAGACCCTGCAATTGCACTACTGGGTATTCACCTCAAAGATACAGATGTAGTGGAAAGAAGGTCCATATGGACCCCAATATTCATAGCAGCAATGGCCACAGTCGCCAAACTGTGGAAAGAGCCCAGATGGCCTTCAACAGACGAATGGATAAAGAAGATATGGTCCATTTATACAATGGAATATAATGCCTCCATCAGAAAGGATGAATACCCAACATTTGTATTAACATGGATGGGACTAGAGGAGATTATGCTGAGTGAAATAAGTCAAGCAGAGAAAGTCAATTATCATATGGTTTCACTTACTTGTGGAACATAAGGAATAACATGGAGTCCTCCATGTCAGAAGAAGGAAGAGGGAAGTGAATAGGGGGTAAATTGGAGGGCAAGATGAAGCATGAGAGACTGTGGACTTTGAGAAACAAACTGAGGATTTCTGAAGGGAGGCGGGTGGGGGGATGGATTAGTCTGGTGGCGGTTATTAAGGAGGGCACGTATTGGATGGAGCACTGAGTATGGTGTGTAAACAATGAATCTTGGTACACGGAAAAAATAAAAAGAAAAAAAGTTTCCCGTGTTTCTACTGAGCAGCCATTGTTGACCACTGGTTTATTCCTGAGAGTTCATTACTTCCTCGTGGTAGGTTTTCGTTTCTGTACTCTAGGTCTTATTCTAAATTATGAAATTAGGGACTTTGTTTACTCTTGAAGGAATTTCAGCTTCCAGGAAGATATTTGCTAGATTACCCTCAATGAATTTTTCAAAAAGATTTTATTTGAGAGAGAGAGTGCAATCAGGGGGAATGCCAGAGGGAGAAGCAGGCTTCCTGCTGAGCAGGAAGCCCAAGGTGGGGTTCCTGGATCCTGAGGTGGGGCTCTTCAATCCCAGAACCCTGAGATCATGACCTGAGCCAATGGCAGACATTTAATGAAATGAACCACCCAGGCACCCCCTTCATATAATTTTTGATATCTCCCATAGGATTGTCTTTTCCTTCCACCTGTGAGGACCAACCTTGAAATTGTCATAGAAGTCATAATTAGGAAATGAAATGAGCAGATTACCAAATGAGGCACATACTAGGAAGGACTAATGTGTGGGATATTTTAAGTCTCAGAATCCTAAACAGCAATAGTCTGTGATAAGGGCTATCTTTATGACCCAGAGCTTTTAGAATATTCTGGTAACACATTTTCCTCCAATAGTCCCCTTTCCTATTTTGCCCACTCTCCCCAGCAAAGACAGATTGTTACCTGTGTCCTTTGTTGTGTGAAAACACTCTAGCCATTGGAACATCTTGGTTGGAATTTATCATTGCAGTCATAAGCAACTGTTTTGACAAGAGGTTAATTAACTTTAGCTAATTTTTCTTCTGCCAGAATGTATGTAGTATAAATTACTCATGTGTAATACAATATTTGATTAATTTACATATAGCCACATCTGTGTATATATATTTAGAATTTTATTTTCAATGTTAATCACATGACAGCTGGCATCAATTTTCCAATTACTTTTGTCAAACATTTGTATGCTTTATTAGCACATTTATATTGTTCTTTGATAAAAAATATTCCTGTCTTTTAAACTGAATTTTTACATGGTGATCATCTGCTTGTCTCCCTGATGATTAAGACAAGTCTGAAAATTTCCAACAGACTTCAAAGCAGTTACTCTAATCATCACCAGCCATCACCATACCTGCAATTGTTGTGCTGCTATTTTCTTAAAATGATATAATAGTGATACTTTGAAGAATAAAAATAGGAATTATTAAGCATTGCAGAATGGTCTGCCTTCATAGAAAGTAATAGAGAAGTAATTCTGTATGTCAATGGCGTTGATTGTACAGTGGAGAAATTTGGCTTTGAAGCATTTATGTATGCCTTGACCTAAGATAAGCTGAAATATAAAGTGTAAACTAACACATCGATAAACCATGAACAACTATCTAAATGATGAAAATGATTTACCATAGAGGTCTTTTCAATTAGTTCTGAAACTGTTAGGCTCATACATTGCTGCTGACACAGTAAATTGAAACTAGTGATTCATTTGTGGAAAAAGTGTCTTTTAAGAAAAAATTTTAGGGAGGCCTGGGTGGCTCAGTTGGTTGGACGACTGCCTTTGGCTCAGGTCATGATCCCGGAGTCCGGGGATCGAGTCCTGCATTGTGCTCCCAGCTCCACAGGGAGTCTGCTTCTCTCTCTGACCTTCTCCTCGCTCATGTTCTCTCTCACTGTCTCTCTCTCAAATAAATAAATAAAATCTTTAAAAAAAAAAAAAGAAAAAATTTTAAAACTTTACAAATATGTGCACAAATTTGTTCATCATCATACTATGTAGGCTTCAAAAAAAAAAATGGCTTAAATATCTAACAACCAGACAATAATCCTAAGGTAAGTGACATTTCATTTACTAAATGAACAATTATAAAATTTTTTAAATGAACATTTTAAAAAATCTTATAAATTGTCTAAAAAAATCTTTAAAATGATTATAGCAAATTTTGTTATGTGTATTTTATCATTAGAAAAAAACTTAGAAAATATGGAAGCAATGTTTGACTAGGGTATGATACTAGAGGAAAAGCAGAAAAGACTGTGAATAGAGCATTATTAGAACCACAGCAAATGTATACACAGATGGAAAGAGACAAAGGATATATTCAGATATCAAAATTTATTATTTGGGGACACCTAGGTGGCTCAGTGGGTTAAGCCTTCAGCTCAGGTGATGATCCTGGGGTCCTGGAATCCAGCCCTCCCACCCTGGGCTCCCTGCTCAACAGGGGGTCTTCTTCCTTCCCCTCTATCCCTCCCCCAGCTCATGCCCTCTCTCTCTCAAATAAATTAATAAAATTAAAATTGTATTATTTAACTTGGTAAAATCGTGGATAATTCTTTTAGTTAATATTCAATATTTTTAATCATTATTTTATAAGAAAATAAGCTTTATTCAAAAATAATAGTAAAATAGATTGAATCTATGTGCAGATCAGGAACTCATTTCAAATTATAACTGTCATTAGTCCTATTATCTAATTAGTTGCGTAAAGGAACTCAGTAATTTGCTTTTATTTTGGTAGTGCATGTTTCATGCAAGATGTTACTGCAAATAAACAGATTCTCAGATACAAACAAGAGGAAAACTAGATATATTGGAATTTGTGTGGGTGAGAGACAGAGGTAGTTATTCAGCATTTCATTTGAAGAACAAGACAAAAATAATTTAAAAATACCACTGATAAAAACTTAGTGGCTGTTTTTCTCATCTCTGGTACAAGAATGCCTCATCATTCTAATGCTGCTGAGTCCTGAGGGGTGCTTAACAAAACCTCAACTTCTCTTTAAAGCATTAAAACTAAAGAGCAAATAAACACTAACAAATATTTTGATGAAAATCTTTTTGAGATGTATTATATACTTCCTTGACTTCCTAAATGTTTTCCACTGAATTGAATTTGATCTTCTTTTGGTTACTTACATTAAATTTACTTTCATTACTGGTCTTACACTGCCAAGTTTGTGTAAATTCTTCTGTTTTCATAGTTGCTTAATCCCTTCCCTTATTATCAAATATCACTTCTTTAACAAAAGACATGAGATAGCTTCAGTAGAACCATCTCCTGCTGCCATTTGAATTTCCTGTGTCCAGTTTCCTCCAAACAGGTAAACTCTACAGCAAGCCTTTTTGAGCTTTGCATATTATGTGGTTAATAAGGTAAACCATTTGGCATCCTGAGAAGTAAAGGGCTTGAGTTTTGAGAAAGCTCTTTTGACAGCCCAGGGGATATGTCCTTAATTCTGAATGTACAACTATATTCTGGAATGGTTAGGCTTCCAAAAGTCTGGCTCCCAGATAAGTGTAGAGTTACAGAGCTATTATACAGAAACAAAAGAAAACAGGGTGAAAATGCTGATAAGCAAATTATGTTTTGTCAATGTTATATTAATGCATAGAATGGAAGAAATAACCCAAAAAGGAAGCCAGGGATTGGGAAAATTCCAAATGATCAGAAGTTGGTACATGGAATATTGAAATGTAGAGGAGAAAGGAAAAAAGAATCTTTATCATTAACCTTGCAATATTCAATCTGTATGAGGCTTTGCTCATAGCCACTGAATTCAGTTTTTCTTGAATGTCCAGTAATCCATACTGAAGGAAGGAGTTAGGACTATAATGTTTCCCCAAAACATGTGAAAGGTTAAAAAATTATAGTATCCTTAAATAAACCACCACTTCGCATTGTAATATTCTGAAGCCAGTATTAGCGATACGATAGAAGACCCGTCTGAAGTCATAAAGTATAACAGTCCCATCCACTCTGGCCAGAATAAAACTCATGATTCTTGACTTGGGTAGGAAGTCAAAGAACATAATCCTATTTCAAGAATTACCCTTCTAGGGAACCCTCCTACACTGTTGGTGGGAATGCAAGCTGGTGCAACCACTCTGGAAAACATCCGGGAGGTTCCTCAAAAAGTTGAAAATAGAGCTACCCTACGACCCAGAAATTGCACTACTGGGTATTTACCCTAAAGATACAAATGTAGTGATCTGAAGGGGCACGTGTACTCGAATGTTTATAGCAGCAATGTCCACAATAGCCAAACTATGGAAAGAACCTACATGTCCATCAACAGATGAATGGATAAAGAAGAGGTGGTATATATATAATGGATTACTATGCAGCCATCAAAAGGAATGAAATCTTGCCATTTGTGACAACATGGATGGAACTAGAGGGTATTATGCTTAGCGAAATAAGTCAATCGGAGAAAGACAATTATCATATGATCTCCCTGATAAGAGGAAGTGGAGATGCAATGTGGGGGGGTTTAGGGGGTAGGAAAAGAATAAATGAAACAAGATGGGTTCAGGAGGGAGACAAACCATAAGAGACTCTTAATCTTACAAAACAAACTGAGGGTTGCTTGGGGGTGGGGAGTAGGGAGAGGGTAGTGGGGTTATGGACATCGGGGAGGGTATGTGCTATGGTGAGTGCTGTGAAGTGTGTAAAACTGGTGATTCACAGACCTGTACCCATGGGGCTAATAATACATTTTATGTTTATTAAAAAATAAAATAAAACAAAAACAAAACAAAACAAAAACTAATTACCCTTCTATAACATAGTACAAGTCCTTTCCTCTTTCTGGACTCTTTCCTCCCTCTTTCCTTCCTTCCTTCTTTTCTTTCTTCCTTCTGTCCTTTGTTTTTTCTTCTGCCATTCCTTTTTTTTCCTACTTCCTACTTAAATCTCAGGTGTAAATGAGGGAGTGGAATAGAACCTTGCTAAGGCTTCTTTTAGAGCTCAAAAAGAAAGTCATCATCTTGTGCAACTTCTAATAATATTGGAAGAAGTTGACCATTATCACCTTGAAACACTATTTTTTAAATTTCCATGACCCATTATTCACCTAAATTTTTGATCCCTCTTCTTATTGCTTTTCTTTTGCTTTGTCAACAATTTCTTTTCTGCCAAACTTCAAATACTAGTTGGAGTTCCTTAAGGTTAAGCTCTGGTACCTCTTTTGTTTACACTCTGATTTCTATTTTTAGGCAAATTCATTCCCATATTTTGAACGTAAAATTTTCAAAACATAACATAATTAAAGTCTATAATGCATAAGTATATAGTTTTATAGGTTAAAAAATAATTATAAAGAATACAACCAGATAAATACCATTTATGTGGAGAAATAAAATACTGGAAGCAAGAAAAGTATAAGTGTTTGTGACCGCAAGCCACTGAAATTTGGAAAAACGTTTGTTTTTGCAGCAAATCTAATGTAACCTTCCCTAAAATTTTTATTTTAAAGTCCTACTTAATAAGTTTTATGGCTATCCTGAACATCACAGCAGGTTTTTTATTTGTTTGTTTTCCTTTGTTTTGTTTTGCTTTAATGAGAAGTATTACTTCCTAGGGATTCATTTTCTGTTATCATGGAATACTTGAAAAAATATATTTTTTTAAATCATGCATGGATGTCAAATTTTATTACATCATTTTTGCTCATCTATTATCCTGTAATTTGTTAATGTAGTAATTACATTGTTCAATTTGTTAATGATGAACCAATCTTTTATGTAATGTCAATTTAGTCATGTTGAATTATTATTTTTTAAATAGTTTTGAATTTACGTAAAAATTTGTTCAAAAATTTTACATTATAAATCAATGATGCAAGGATGGTTAGGTCTCTGGGACAGCTCTGATCCACCTGACTTCCCATTCTAAAAGTCTGTCAGGAGTGGTCCTTATCGGGGCTACTACATTGTCTGACAGAAGAGCGGTGGAGGAAATTCTGATGCTTCAGAAACAATAAATTAGATACAGTGGTCATTAAAATCACTCACATGTCCTGGCCCCAAATGAGACCATGTATAAAAAGCAAGATCATTATTCCAGGGAATAACATTTATGGCTGAATAAAAACTGAAAGGTAATTTTTAGGAGCCAACATGTTTAAAAGCATCTTAAACAATACTTATACCTTACAGGTTCATATACAATGAAAGTTTTGATAATAAATAAGAACAATTTAAATTTTAATACAAAGAAGTAAAAACCATGTTAACATTTTAGCGTTTTTAACATCATCCTGATTTGGAGGAGTGGGAGTCGTACTTGGGACATGCAAAGAGAAGAGCATACTTTAATCAAAACAAATATCCAAATATGAAGACATGTGTATCAGAAATGCATGTTAAGAAAATGTATGCGGTTTCTATTGCCACATGACAAATTACTTCAAGCTATAGCAGCTTGAAGCAACATTTATCATCTCACAGTTTCTGGGTCTGTAATGTAGGAGCAGTGTAGCCGGGTGGCTTAGGCTCAAGGTCTCATGAGGATGCAGTCAAGGTGTCGGCCACCATCGCAGCTATCTCAGGCTTGACTTGGAAGGAGCCAGTTCCAAGTTCACTCACAGGGCTATTGGCAAGCCTCAGCAAATCTGTTTCTAAGGTCACTGACATGTTTCTCTCCACAGGGCTTCCTCACAGCATGGTAGCTGGCTTCCCCTGGAGCAAGTTGTCCAAGAGAGAGTGAGACTGCACTCAAGAAGGAAGTCTTTTTATAACCTAATCTCAGAAGTGATGTCCCAATATTTCTGCCATATTCTGTGCAATAGGAGCAATTCAGTCAATCCAGTCCATGGGCGAGGAGATCATGTGACTACTAGGAGGTAAGAATCACTGGGGGCCATTTCAGACACTGCCTTATATAAAAAGTGTATACATTTCTATGGAAATCCATAATTCTGAAAATGAATAAGGCAAACTTCTGAAAGACGATGAATTGATAATGGGCAACTCTCACTTTTTGTTCTATACACATCTGTATTTTCAAATAGTTTTTAAATGACTGTATTCTATAACTACAGAATAAGAGTAAATAAAAAATAATATAGATTACCAAGGTGATTTTTAAGGTCTGCTCTCATAGTAGGCAAATATTCAAATTTGTCCCATAATTAAATTATTTATCACTATAGGGATTGATAAGAATATGAAAGAACTGGTGTTGGCCAAATGTCGCTCCTTTCTACAGGCCAGTCCTTCTGGACTTATCTTGGTAGAGGGTCAGCAATAATGTAGAGAATCATGTAGACTGAGCTGCAAGGTTAGTTCTGTGAGTTTGAATTAAGACTTCCATGACTTGGGGATTCTGCCATTAGATAAAAATTCTTCCCCCAAACCTTAACCTGCTGAGGGAGGTTTTAAAACATAGATAATTATGATAATAGTACATAATTTGGGAGTATTTGGGTTGGAAATGAAAGAAAATCAAATCAAACTGGTTTTTAGGAAAAAAGGAAATGTATATGGTGTCTAACATAACATTAAAAAAAAAGAAATGCATTAATTCAAATAAAAATTTCAGAAGCTGAACTGGCTCCAAGAGCTATTTGACTCAGAGTTTCACAAGGTCTTTAGATTTCTGATTCTTTATGTTAAGAGTTCTTTCCACTGCTCTCTCCTTTGTGTGTTGACTAGATGTCATGTTTGCAAAAGCGGCAGCAACAGTTCCAGGTTCCACATTCTTCTGTCAGCTAGTCCAACAAGGAAGGGAAAAAAATGTTGCAAGCATTACCAATAAATCTTGTTTACAAAGACTGACTTAGGCCATGTCCATATCTGACTGGGTCACTGTGTCCAAGTGGTGGTATATTTACCACCAGAGTACTTTATATTTTAGCCTAACAGAGTCCACTCTTAAAGCTAAGAGTAGGGTCAATTTCACCTAAAACTCACAGCAGAGGTGGGGGAATGAGTAATATTCTGAAAGAAATTAAGAGTAATGTTACCAGGGTAAATAAGAAATTGATACTAGGCATCAAACAAAAAAAAAAAAATGTTCATTACTTAGGGATACAAAATTGTAATTAAGAATTTATTGTAAATGATTATCTTTTGCTTAAAATTTATAACTCGATACTATAATTCAAACAAAGGTAAATAAATATTAATACTCATGTAAAAATTACATATGCTTTTTAGTGCTGGAAAGATAAAAGTTTATAGGTTTAAAATGCTTCTTTGGCTAGTTCCAGTAATATATAAATTTCTCTATATTCCTTCATTTCATTGGAAGTCATGGCTCTATTTCTCTATAATTCTTTCAGCTATGTCCTCTTTTGTGTGTTGATTCTTCTTAGCCTGGTTTCTCTCGTAATGGAAAAACAACTATGAAACTGGACAAAATAAATGAAAAAACTTGTTTAAGACAATGGACATCAAAGCAGGAGAGTGAGATCCCTATTCCCACTGAATTTTTGACTAGGGATACTTCTCAAACTATAGTGTAGGGAAGTAGAGTCCAAAAATAAAGCAGCATTCTTAGTAGGTGGAAGAAACAAATCAAATTTGGAACTTCTGAGGTTGGTGGGTGGGATTTTTAGGCCAAAGTATCAGAGGGGAAGTAGTCATATAGTAGAGGAATGCCAGAAATGAGCTATTGTCTCAACTTCAGATGCACATGTTCAGGGACAGATTCTTTTGGGCCAGGCAAAAAACAATTCTGGGAGAGTCATGAGCTGAATAGAGGTTCCAGAGATGGCATAGTGGTAGAAGATATTGGGATTTTGACTAGCCAGCATGGGGAGACATTGCTGAATATTTGAAGCATCATTTTGGGACCTCGGAAAGGCCATACCATTGGAATAAGACTTCTCTACCTCTATGGTAAGGTTTTTGAATGATACAATTGTTGACATTTTGGGTAAGATAACTCTTCGTTGTGGATGCTGTCCTGTGCATTGCAGAGTGGTTAGCAGCTCCCCATATCTTTATTGTATGAAAATAACACTTATCTTTCAGTTATTACAATCAAAAGTATTTTTGAACAATGCCAAATAGCCCATCAGGAAAAAAATTCACCGAACTGAGAACCACAGCTCTTGATTAAGGGCTACTTTAAAGATTTTATTTCTTTATTTGCGAAAGAGGAGAGAGTGAGCGGGAGCACGCAGGAGCGGGGAGAAGGACAGACAGAGGCGGGGATGCTAACGCCAGAGAATCTTGAAATCAGCCAAGAGAGGAGACTCATCACATACAAGGGATCCTTCTTAAAATTAACAGCTAATATCTTAACAGAAACCATTGAAGACAGAAGACAGCGAGATGATATTCTCAAAATACTGAATCAAAAAAAAAAAGCTATCAAATAAGATTTCTATATCTGGCAAACTATCTTCAAAAATGAAGGGCAAATTAAGATATTCCTAGATAAACAGAAACAGAGTTTGTCAGTAGGAAACTTGCTCTTTAAGAGAAGCTACAACTAGTCCTTAAGGCCGAAAAGAAAGAATACTAGACGGTAAATCAACTGTGAATCCACAGTAAATTCAAGGAATATAGAACAGTGGTAAAGGTAACTACATAGGTAAATTTAAAAAGATGGTATTATTGTAATTTTTTTCTTGTAACACCTGTTTTTTCCCATGTGACTTAAAATACAGCTGCATAAAATAATTGCTGGTCTTTGTATAGAAATACAATTCATGAAAATACCAACATAAAGGGGAAGCAGAGCTTACAGGAGCAAGGTCTTTGTGTACTACTGAAATTAAATTTATACTGATCCAAACAAGATTATTATAAATTAAGATGTTAATTTTCTCCCTAGGGCAATGACCAAGAAAATAACTAAGAAGTATATAGTAAAAGAAATAAGAAGAGAATAATAATGGAATACTATAAAATATTTATACTGCAAAGGAGGGCAGTAATGGAGAAAACTAAGGAACAAAATATATAATATATAGGGGGCACCTGGGTGGCTCAGTGGGTTAAGCCTCTGCCTTCGGCTCAGGTCATGATCTCAGGGTCCTGGGATCAAGCCCCACATGGGGCTCTCCGCTCAGCAGGGATTCCCCCTCCTCTCTCTGCCTACTTGCAGATCTCTCTCTGTTGAATGAACAAATAAAAATCTTAAAAAAAAAAGTTATAAAGTATATGGAAAATAAACAGTAAAATGGCAGAAGTGGTTCTAACTTATGGGTCAAGATTTTCAATTAACAAGCAGAAATTGCAAGAATAGATTAAAAAATGATCCAACTATATGCTGTCTACAAGAGCCTCAATTTATATTCAAATAGAGTAAAAGAAAAATGATGAAAAAATACATTCTGTGCAAAGAGTAACCAAGAGAGCTGTATTACTGTCATAGAAAGACTTTAAATAAAAATGATTATAGGGACGCCTGGGTGGCTCAGTTGGTTAAGCAGCTGCCTTCAGCTCAGGTCATGATCCCAGCATCCTGGGATCGAGTCCCACATCAGGCTCCTTGCTTGGCAGGAAGCCTGCTTCTCCGTCTGCCTCTGCCTGCTACTCTGTCTGCCTGTGCTCACTCTGACCAATAAATAAATAAAATCTTAAAAAAAAAAAAAAAGAATAAAACCTGTATAGTGACATAAATATACTACATGTTCATAGGCATTTGGGTGGCATGGGTATACACATTTGTCAAAATTAATTGAAGTGGGGGCACCTAGGTGGCTCAGTGGGTTAAACCCTCTGCCTTTGGCTCAGGTCATGATCTCAGGTCCTGGGATTGAGCCCCACATTGGGCCCTCTGCTCAGTGGGGAGCCTGCTTCCTCCTCTCTCTCTCTGCCTGTCTCTCTGCCTACTTGTGATCTCTGTCAAATAAATAAATAAAATCATTTAAAAATTAATCTATACATATTTCCATAAATAATAAAAAGAGAAATCCTTACTGGGACAAGATAGGTACAAATAATGTAAACTTGATTTTTTTCTCCCTAAGTATAGTTTATTTACTCTCTCTCACTTTTAAGGTTACACCAGAGACAGTATGAGAAATTAAAAACTCTTGGTTAAGTCAGAGAACACCTTAGAAATTCAACATTAATGTTGTGCTCCTTTTGCATTCCTATCGTTTTATTCTGCAGAGATGGAAATTAGGATTTCTACAATGTGCTTTATGCTCTTAAAATGCCTGGTTATTGAAGAGATGCTTATCTTCATTCTCCAACACCTGCAGAGGCTCATAACGTACTCCATTTGTATTTTTAAAGTTCCTGGTGGGTAAGCAGAATGAGAAATATTTGAAAGCTCTATGACTTCCTTCCTGCTGGTTTTAAGTTTAAGGAGAATCTTTAGTCAAGCAAACTATTATTCTTTGGGGACAATATTTTATACATTTTTTGCTAATATTAAAGCTGTTTCTATGGAATTACCCTATTTTTAAAAATAAAAGCTGACATTTTGAATTAATCTTCAATATATTCTATGAGAATTTAATTACTCATAAAACATCTCTTACTGAAACAAAGCCTAGAAACCCTGAGGTTTGTGTTCTGGGACCTCTTGGTGGGGGCAGCTACCTGTCATTTCCACACTGACCCAGGATCTAGTTTCCACCCTGCTAAATCTTTCAGGTAAGACTGGATAAAACCACCTCCTCTTGATATTTTTAGTACAGCTGAGATAGCTTACAATTTTCAAAAAGATTTTAGTTAATCTAATAATACAAGAGAAAAAGATCAATGAATGCAATAAATAAAAAGAGGTTTTGGGATTCCATTCTCGGTAGTTTGACCCTGTGTCTTACCTCAGGAGGAAGATTATTTTTCACCAAGACCTTAAATTTTTCCTACCATCTTCCCTGGGGTATCTACTTCTCAATCCTTAGCTGGCAAATTTGTGACGGTCAGTTGCATAATGAAACTTACAGTTTACACAGTGAAATCCCCTATGCTGCATACAAAGATGTACTCTGATATAAAGAATCACCATTTTTATTTGGAAATTCAGCCTCTCTCCCCTCTTCACTCATGGCATCTGTGTGGTGCCCTGCTTACAGGGGCTGCAGATGGACATGTGAGACAGTTCTAAGCCAATCAGGGTGTTCCATTCCCTTGCCTGCACTGACTTGCTCAGAAATGGGCAAGTGACCTAAGCCATACTAATCAGAGTTAATCTTTTTACAGAATGCCCAGAAAAGGGGTGTTGTATGAAGACTCTGCCGTTTTTTTAGTTGGGTTTGGCCAGGTTTACCAGTTCCATGAACTCTGCCAACTATTTTGCAGTCCCGAGAAAAGAGCCCTTTGGAATGAATGAAATTATATATGGATGATGTTTTATCCTTTGTTTCCAGCAGGGCCTGATGTCAGAGTTACCCTTAGACTATTCAATTATTGGAACCAATGTATTCCATGTTCTTGCTTGAGGCTAGTTTGAATTAGGTTTTCTATACAACTGAAAGAATTTGTGCTGGTACAGGGACTATTATCTGTGACACAAAATTAGTAAGATGTATCACTGTAAGAATACTTAGGAAATAGTTTGTGATAGGGTATGATAGGATGTGTTGGGAAGAAAAGTAGGATTTAAATTTTCCATAACTTATTATCTAATTATCTTTTATGATAAATTTTATTTATCAAGCATTTATTTTCTGCCAGACACTATGAGTGTAATTTTAGACATTTCATTAAATTTATTGCTTCCAACTATGCAATGAAATAGTTATAATTATCCTATTTCACAAATAAGGGATCTAGGGAGTAGAGATGTTATGCAATATTCTTCAGGTAATGTAAGTGGTAAATAGTAGAGCCACGATTTGAACTCCTCTGTGTTTGATTCCAGGTAAGTGCTATTTAACTTTGTTGGGTGGCTTTCTATAAATTGTGAACAATATTTCCCAGCATTAATATGCTGTAACCTTTTTTAGGATATGACTCATATGACTATAAAGAATAAACCACTATATCATGTTTACATTTATTACAGTGGATTTAAGAGCAGTCATTAGCAATATTATTTCCATGTTTAAGTTGTCCTATATATGAGCTATAGGTAGATATTTGTGAGAGCCATTGTTAAATAAATCTATAATTTTTGACATCTGCTATACTCACCTTTGATTTTTGACCTTCTGACCTGATGATCACCCCAGTAAGGAGCACAAAAGCTTAACTAGTTTAAAGAACTTACTACATTAGCTTTCATGGCCCCCATTTGTCAATAAACGGCTCAGGGATGAGGCAGGGAGATGAAACCAGGGACTTTGAGATTGAGAAATGAAGTGTGAAAGATGGAGTGGTGAAAAGGTTCTGTGATTCAAAGAGTGGGCTAGCTGTTACTTTCATCCTTGGCTACATAATGGAAGTGTAGCCATTGGTAACACCAATGAGTGTTTTACAAAATACCCCTGCCTTGCTCTGGCTCACTCTGGACCAATGCAATCAGATTTCATGGCTGATGAATCTGGGATTTATCATTAAAGTTCCACATTCCATTGTGCTGGCAGGATTGAAGTCCATTGAGAGAATGGAAGAAAGTGGCACTTTTCTTTCAGTTTATGCAATTATAGTCATTTTTATGTTTCAATTATTAATTCACCTGTGAATTCATTAACTTGTTAGGTTGTGCATGTATTCATGCATTTATCCTTTCATTTGTTTGGTTATTCAATTCTTCGTCTATGCACTCATTTACTCAGCCACCCATTTATTTATTCACTCATCCACTGAGTTAGTCAGTCACATACTCCATCCAGAATAGTTATAGAGCGTCGCAGCTCTTTGTTTTTGAAGATACAGAAGTGAATGCGGCGAGTAGGTCATTGTCCACCAAAGCCACCAGCTGGTACTGCAGTGTTTCTAAGAGTGTGTACTGAGAAACATTACTTCTCTAATTAAAAGGGATTATGAAAAACACTGGCTTATGGACTAATTCTGAAGTTATGAAAACTTCCCCTTTAATGTCATTTGCATGGAATGGTAATATCTCAGCATCTCTGACACATGTAAGGATACTGAAAATTCTAATTTTAAATTTACTGAAGTGAGATGATGACTGAGGAAAAGAAATAAATAATGTGTAATTACCACTTCCCTCCCACCTCACACCAAATAAAGTTTAGTTTAATATCTTCAGCTGAAAGATGCAGAAAATGACTGTAATTAACTTTGGTTCAGTTCTAAGTCCCTTTTCTATTTCCAGATATTTCTAATTCCCACAAAAAGCCTAATTTATATATCTTTTGATTCATTCAACTAAAACTTCTTCAAGCTCCCACCTTATCAAATCAACAAATTTTGTGTTGATGTGCTTTGTTTTGGTTGCTCCTTATTTATTTGTACTGATTCATTCAGCTTAAATAGCTCCTGTTACAGTCTATGGTTGCTATTTATTTTTGAGTGAGGACAGGATGTAAGTACTACATGTTCTTGGACATCAATACCAATTTGATCTTTCTTGCTTGCTGAATCCTGGATTGTTAAGTTTTACTCCTATTGTATGTTATACATTTTAATGTGATATTTGTGTTTAACATTAAAAAAAAAAAAGCAAAGCATTTGTCAGACTTCATCACAAATCAACATGTCCAAACTGTCAATTTTATACATCCTTGAATTTTTATACATTCTTGAATTTTTACAACTCTCGGGTTTCATATGCAATTACTTTGAACAGTGGTTCCCATGTGAGTAAGTTATTAGAAATGTGCCTCAGAGGTGCCGTGGTCTTGAAAACCTAAGCTCTTTAGAATTCTTTTGGTTTAACCTGACTTTAAGAAATCATTACTTTTTAAAATATAAGTATTTGTTAAATTATTTTTAGCACAAATATAATATAAACACATTTTTCAAATGTCACAAAAGGGGATAGAAAGGTGAATATATATTGCTTTTGTTTTCTCCTTACCAATCCTACTCCATAGAAGTTAACCAATGTTATTGCTTAAGAACCTCTTCCAGAAATTTTATATGTAAATGATGCTGTAGGCTGGGTTCCCCAAAAAGAGAGAAAAGAAGAAATGGAGACTTTATCTAACTACCTCTACCCCCAGTTGGTGAAAAGTTTACCCAAGAAACTGTAACTCCCTCAGACTTCCAGGTTGAGCACGCTGCAAGCTAGGCAGTGCCTCTCCAGGAAGCCTCAGGGCAGGATGTGAGATGCCTGGTGTGGATCTGAGGTAAAATATTGCTGCGTTAAGCCTCCTCCTCTTTTATAAATACTTGGCTTTTCCCTTGACCAGCTATCACTGGAAAAAGAGACAGTTGAGGCTGAGTCTGCCCTACTGCATTAGAGTTGCTAAATGTAGTTTGTATGTAATTGGTGAGTGCGCATGCACATGTGCATGTGCTTGTAGTTTCATGTATTGAAAAATCATGTCTTTTAATTCGTGACTTATGGTATTACATTTCATAACTTTTGGCAGATTAGATATTTTTCACTTTATAAAAATTCCCAACTATCATCCACATTGGTTGCCAGAAAAATTATAGCCAAGCTGAAGAAAGTTACTCATGGCCAAATAACTTCAAAGGCAAAATTATAAAAAAATCTTTGAAACATTTTTATAGCAAATAAAGAAATATGACTGTGGCATGTGGATGTATTTTAATGAGTTTGTTCTACCTCTTGTGGTGCCTCTGAAAGTAAGAATCTTAAGTTCAAAAAAGATTTTAACATGGCCTTTGCACTTACTGGGCCATTTCTAAACCCTAGGATTGATACAGATTTTCTTTGAGTCTTTGTTTGAAAATTCTCATTTTAGAAGACTCAGACATAATATTAGAAGAGAGATATTGACTAGAAATTAGGGGTATAGCTAACATGCATGTATATATACATACATACATACATACATATACAAAAAAACATGTCTTGAGAAAAGTGGCAGAAACATGGAAGATCTAATACACTCAAAATATTAACAAAAGAAAAGAGAAAAATGAATCTTGATGACCCATGTAAACCTATGTGAATTGCTCAGATAATTTTCATTGGATTGAACTGAAAGATACAATGGGAAACACAAGGATATTTGCAGTCTCAATTTTTTCTAAATCAGGGTATTTGTTGGTGTAGGTTGTTGCATCAAAGATAAAAACATTATTCATCTAATGAGAATCTCCTTATTGGACTGGAACTAGAAACTGTGCTTCCAATGAGAGCTTATACTCACTATTCCTGAACTATGATAGTTCAGTGGAAACTTTCCTGGATAATCTTTGAAACTGATGGAAGCTAATTAAAGCTACAGACCTTTACTTAGTGATTGATTCTTCTCCAACTTTCTCCTTTATATACAAAACTATGGTTTTGTAAACTAATGGTGTGTGAACTGAGGTAAGAATCTTAGAAACAAACCAAAACTTGAGGTGATTTTTCAGAGTTTGTCTTCAAAATGTGGATTCTTTCTTTACACTCTAGCACTTTGAATTACAGATGAAATAACTTGACATGATAAAAATGCAATAGTCTTTCTGAAGTATTTTGATTACATATTTTTCTGAAGACTGCTTCTTTTTCTTTTTCCTTTAAATACAGGGTTCATCTCTCATTGCCCCCCACACTTGAACACTATTCTCTGAATAATTAAGCTTGCTGTGTGCATGGCAAGTGTATGAAATATGTGGATAGGAATAAGAATTCCTGATTAACACAAGGTAGGAGTGTGTTAGATGTCATAATTTGCAAACAGCCCAAGAAATATAATTTTTTTAGATTTACAGTTTACTTAGGATCAGTGGGAATGTTAAAAAGCAGTAACTCCACTACCTTTGCCAATGCTCACTGCACTCTTCAAGTTGTCTCCGTTATTAAACTTTCTTTAAAAATTGCTTCGAGGAAAGTAAGTTCCTTTTTCTTTCGCTAATGATTATAATATAATATCAATCTGAAACAGAGGAACAGCAAGGAGAAAAAATATATGTACAATTTACAACACTCAGAATCTGGTAAATTCTGGATATTTAAGAATGGACAACAATGCTCATCTTATTGTCTTATTTACTGTCTTATTTTTTAGCAAATCCAGTGAATATCATTATTGTTCCTTGAATTTAGACATGACAGTAAGTTTTAAAAATATTCAATGGACCTGATGATAATTAAGACATAATGAGATGGCAATCAATTAATGCAATCTACTTATTTACTACCCTTAATTTCAAAAGCAAAAATTCTCAGTGCTAGACAGTGCTGCTGGAATATAAATTCATCCAATCCATTTGGAAAGTGATTTGTCACTATCCGTCAGAAGCCTCGAAGATGTCTATGCTCTTTGGCTCAGTAATTGCACTTTTGGGATTCTAACCTAAGGAAAAAATTATAATAGTGTAAATAATCCAAATATAGACAAACACTTTTGTATAAAGATATTCAAAGGAGCTAATCACCATAAAGCACTTATTATTACAATAGCAACAGTGATAAATGTTTTAGGTGTGTTAGCCTATGTAATCATTCTCAACACAGTTCTATAAGACATTTACTATTATTGCCTCTATTTATTGGTAAGAAAATGAGCTAAGTGAGATTAAATTACTAATTATACAACTAATAAGTGGTGAAACTGGGATTAAAACCTAAGTGTGTAGAAGTTCAGGGTCTTCCCTGAATTTCTTCCCATTTTGAAAATTTTAGGTCTATAGAAGAATTGAGAGCTGAGAACAATGAACCATTCACCTAGTCAATCAGATTTACCAGTTGTTAAGTTTTTGCTGTATCTGTTCTCTCTACATTACCTCAAAATATTTCAACATGTATCACAAAGAATAAGAAGATTATTCTGCTTAAGCACATGTCATTATTGCTGTTGGACATTTAACATTAATTCAAAAAATATCACTTACCATATACTCTATTTTTTAATCATGCTTCTCCCCATTTTTTGAAGGTAAGATTCATACTTTATTTCTCTGCTATACTGACTTCTTTACAACAACATTGTGCTTTTTATAATAGCAAAAATAAGGAGGGGATGTGATTAGTAATATAAACCATTTAAAGAAATTACAATATAGGCATGTGATAAATATTATACCTCAAAATTTTTTTTTTTTTTTTTTTTTTTTTAGAGAGAGAGAGAGGCAAAGAGAGCAGGGCAGGGGGAGGATTAGAGGGAGAGGGAGAAGCAGACTTCCCGCTGAACAGGGATCCCGAAGCAGGGCTCCATGCAGGGTTCAGTCCCAGGACCTAGAGATGACCTGAGCCAAAGGCTCAGGCTTAACCATCTGAACCACCCAGGTGCCCCTTAAAAAATGAATTTTTGAGGAACTTAATGACATGGAATAGTTCTTATGATATAATGTTAATGAAAAAAGTTAGATATAGAATCACAGTTGAGGGGCGCTTGGGTGGCTCAGTGGGCTAAGCTGCTGTCTTCAGCTCAGGTCATGATCTCAGAGTCCTGGGATCAAGCCCTGCATTGGGCTCTCTGTTCGGCAGGGAGCCTGCTTCCCCCTCTCTCTCTGCCTGCCTACTTGTGGTGTCTATCAAATAAATAAATAAAATCTTAAAAAAAAAAAAAGAACCACAGTTGAACTTACTTGTACATTTGTTCTTTTAACAATCCTGGGCTTAATTTTTATACACGCAGGGTACCTGGTATTAGGGCTACAAAGAAGAATTAGGATCTCTCTCATTTAAAATTTTTAGTAAAGAGGGATGAACAAATTTTTCAACAGATACCTAGAATAAGGTGCAGTAAGGAAGTGAGGGAAATATGAATATTCTGAGAGAGGAAGCTGTTTAGTTATGGTGAAAAGGCTCCCCAGAGGAAGTATGATGTCCGTTACTTAAAAAGTATGGAAATGATATGCAAGAATGAGATAAATATTCAATATGTTAGAGACTATTTTTAGGTGGTGAGATTATGGGTTCTTCTTATTCTCTGTTTTACTTCTAAATTTTTAAAATAAGCATCCACGATCCTTAATAAACACACAAAGTAACTTGGAGATTTATAAAAAATCAATTTTTAAGATTTACCCAATGCCCATGGTAAGTTGGGTAGTTACAGAACAGAGATAAAACAACTCTTGATCTGGGGGTGCCTAGGGTGGCTCAGGTGGTTAAGTGGCTAACTCTTGATTTCAGCTCAGGTCTTGATCTGAGGGCTGTGAGTTCAAGTCCCCCCTTGGGCTCCACAAACAAACAAAAACCCCTTGATCTTAGAAAGTAATAGGTACTGTGGATAATGAAAATAATGGCTATTAGATTTCATTACCTTTTCTAATTGTTCAATAATATTTTAGTAAGGATGTTGTGTTGATAGCATCTCCCTTACTACATGTCCATATTTATGCAATTTGGTACATAGTGATATAGAATATAGAAATACATTAGCCCACAAAATAATGAGGCTTACTTAGATGCCTTATGAACATGTATGACTGTTCTTCCTATAGCCACAGTGGTAGTACTGTGGAGGCTGAGAAAAATTAAGGCCATCCCACCTCAGGTTTAGCCTTAGCATAAGTACAGCCATCTTAGCTCCGGCAGCCATCTCAGACCCCTGTCCCTTACTTTGCTTAGTAACAAGAACCCCCACCCTGCTTTGGTTCCAGAGACTCCCACCCCACTTTAGTAACCAGAATCCCCACCCTGCTTTAGTTCCAGAGACCCCCACCCTGCCTTAACTAAGCTCGGGATCCAAGTCCCTACTCCACTATGTCGGGTATACTTGGGCCCAGGCTTATGCTTGTTGAATAAACCCTCGTGTGCTTGCATCGGTATTGGTTCCTTGGTGGTCTCTCGGATGCAAAAGCTCTGGTATAACAAGTACTTCTACCAGCAGCTGAGTAGTCCAACTAGACTTAAAGTCATTCTCACTTATATTCAACAAATATTGTGATGGAAAATGCTATACATTTTGCAAGAAAACTTTCATGGAGTTATGAAGTAGTAGATTTTATGGCATGTAGATTTTTTTTTATTTGCTTTCATTATTGGTTCATTTTAAATTTAGACTTTCTTTCTTTAGTCTTTCCCTTGGCATATGTTTAATGTTAATTTGCATAGCTGTTAAAATACATAGTACAAATAGCTCATGTTTAAAATATTTATAGTCTCCGATATGGAATGGGGATGTGCAAGCTTGAGTTAATGGAGTAACCTGGGATGTCTGTATAATCAAAAATGCCAGAAGCCAATTAGAACCTTGAACAAAAGCCAGAGTCAACTTGAAGATCAGACATCTCTATTGCTGTCAACTTAGAAGCAAATAGATCAGCTGATGGAGGGAAGAGGAGGAAGAAAATTGGAAAGTTGAATTGATCTCTCCAGTTGCTTCTTTACTACCTGCAATTAGACTCCTCCCCCTTATCGCTATAATGTGTTTATATGATAAATCAAATGGCTCTTTTAATTTAGTGCCTTTTAATTAAGGAGACCTATTTTAATAGCTAGCACTTTGATACATGTAGTGCTCACAGCTCCCAACACATTGAATACAACCGCTCATTAGGAAACTCTTTAAAAAGTCATTTAGTGCAGGCGGTAGATTCTGCTTAGCAAAATGCAAACCTTTAAGTCAGGCTCAACGTAACTGCAGTATTATTCACAAGCTCAAAGACAAATATTACAAACATCTAAAAAAGTTAGGCCTATGTGTATAAAGATCACTGGACACATATATCAGGATATATCTTTAAATAGGCACTAGATAATACTTGCCATTTTAATTTTTCTTGCTTTTATTAGGGATCTATACACTGGCAAGAGCCTAGCATTATCTAGAAACTAATAAGTCATTGTTTCATTGCTTCTGCCTCTGCAAATGGCTTTAGATTTAAACATTTATTTTATTGATGAAAACAAAAGTCTGAACTCCAGAGGTCTAAATTAAATTTAATGACATATTCTCTTTGCTGAGTCTTTGTCTCACCCAGACAGGTTAAAGTGCATGGGGGAATGATTTGATCTCATTAACTTGCTGCTGCTGGCGGCTGGTGGTTATCACAGATGGTGAGGGTTTTCATCACGGAGCTGTGCAACCGGAGATTCTGCACAAAGAGGGCCCGCCTAGCCTCCAGGTGGTCATTTCTGGTAATTAATGCCTTGGGGAAGGTTCAGTTCTGTAACAGTATAATAGTCAGTAAGCCTGCCAAGGAAGTGGCCCTTTTCAAAACATATATATGTATGTGTATATGTTTTGGAAAGGGTGTATGTGTATGTAGATGATGATATAGATAGATATTAGATATAGATATATATAGATATAGATATAGATATAGATATAGATATAGATATAGATATAGTAGATATATACCTTTTTCCTGTTAGTCCTAACAGGAGTATACAAGAAGCCAGTATACAAGTATACAACAGATTTGTTTTCTAATAGAGGAGCCAATTAGAAGAAGTATTCAGTGTAGTTTTTCCTCTTGGTCTTGCTGACCAAACCCAGGTCTTCTTTATCTAGAGCATTCAGTTTTATTCATTGCTTACCACTATCTGGATTGCACTGGGAATGGTTTATCTATTTGAAGTACCTGATTCGTGCCATATACAAAATGTAGTGGAGCTAATCACTGATACGCTGTGAAAAGGAGTATTTGCTTTAGTACTTAAACAGACTCTAAGAGCTTCTCGAGTTGCAAAGGGCTAATTGTATCAGGGACACTGTTTCCAAATAAGAAAGCTATTAATAACTGTTATTTCTCAATCCCAACTTGGAATTATAAATTAGCTGCTGAAAAGTCTTATGAGATATGGATAAGGAGGATTTGGCAGTTGTGAAGGGTTGTTAAGATAAGTCTTTCAGAATGAACCATCTTGTGGCAATGCCTGCCGTTTGATGAATGCTTATTATGTGTCAATCTCCTAGCAGATATTACATTATGTAATCTTTTTTTTTTTAAAGATTTTATTTATTTGACAGAGATCACAAGTAGGAAGAGAGGCAGGCAGGAGGTGGGGGAAGCAGGCTCCCCGCTGAGCAGAGAGCCCCATGTGGGGCTTGATCCCAGGACGCTGGGATCATGACCTGAGCTGAAGGCAGAGGCTTAGCCCCCTGAGCCACCCAGGCGCCCCATTATGTAATCTTCATGGCAAACTCATGAAACAGGAATTGTTATCCTTAATTTTGCAGAAAAGGAAATGGATCCGTAAAGAGGTTAAATAATTTAACAAATTCATAAAACCAGGTATGGACTGGGACTAGAACTCAGACCATCTTGCCATAATTGGCTTCTCCCTCTATACTTGTGGTCCTCAAACTTTAGTGTGCATGAGAATCACACAGAAGGCTTATCAAGGCATAGATGTCTGAGCCCCAGTTCAGAGCTTGTGATGCAGAAGTTCCGGGCTGGGCCCAAAGAATTTGCATTCCTTCCTCATCATGCCTGAGTGAGGCGGATGCTGTGCCTCTGGAGATCACACTTTGAAATCCAGTGCTCTAGACCACACTGTGGCTCCTAAGAAGTAAATCAAACTTAGGAAGTGGGTTAACAGATCCCGAAGTTTAGGTAACGTTAAAAGCTTTAGTTATAATTAACATCAATCAATAAGTTAATATGGGGGCTATTTTTAACATAATTGACAATGAAGAGTCTTTGCTTAGGGAGTATCACTTCAAGTATGCAAGCATTAATCTACACCATACATGTATCAGGTGTCCAACCAGAAGCTGATATAGGAGGTATGATGATGAATTAGAAATGATACTTGTTTCTCAAGAGCTTAGAACTCTCAAGAGATATATATTTACAAATTAGTAAGCAGAATGCAGAAATATAACAGAGGCAAAAACAATACACCTAAAAGCACCAAAATTGAGGATATTTATTCGAACAGAATATGAATTTCACTTTGGGAAAAATGATTTGTAAATATTAGGTTTATTCTTTTTAATTTCAGATATATTTTATGCCACACTTCTGGCACTTTTTTTTTTTTTTTTTTTTTTTTTGCTTTCATCACACTGTAGGTAAATAAAAACCCTTTTTATGAGTTTTATGTAGAAGGTAGGCATTATTTAGCAGGAGATTCCATTTTCTAATCTAGTCTAGTGATAGTGACAATGGTCTAAACATGAGTCATAACCTTCCTTCTCTTGGAAATTTGGCTATTGAGTTTGCCCTTCAAATGTCTCCAAAGAGCCAGTGGCCAGGAGTCAGGGAGAGCCCAGCCCTGCGAGCTAGGAGGTTGCAAATTTTGCTGCTAGGTAATGTCTTGCCTGGGGGTCTGGTTCACTCTAAATGTGTCTCAGGGGCGCCTGGGTGGCTCAGTGGGTTAAGCCGCTGCCTTCGGCTCAGGTCATGATCTCAGGGTCCTGGGATTGAGTCCCGCATCGGGCTCTCTGCTCAGCGGGGAGCCTGCTTCTCTCTCTCTCTCTCTCTGCCTGCCTCTCTGTCTACTTGTGATTTCTCTCTGTCAAATAAATAAATAAAATCTTAAAAAAAAATAAATAAATGTGTCTCAGGAATTTGATGTGTTCTTTGTGGGGTGGGGAGGAGGGCATGGAGGTGCAAAGTTATTTTGTTCTAGAATTAAGGTGGGATAAAGCAGGAAATGAATTCTGGGACTTAGTAGGAGGTATACTCAGACATAATCACATTTAAATTCTTCCCCCAAAATTATGGAAGGTAGACACTTTGCTTTTCTGCACAAGAAATTAGCAAATACTTTTTATCCTTTCTCTTAACCCTATCTTCCACTATCCATTTCCTCTGTGCGAATTGTTTTTAGAGATTAGTTCAGGATGAAATATTTCCCTTGAGAGTCCTCTAAAAGCGGAGAATGGAGGGCTTACTCTCACCCAGGGCTGCACTGGCAGTTCTTTGAGGCTGGACATGCTAAATCCACAGCCTTTGTATCAAATGCTTTCTCCCTGTGGTCCCAGACACAGTGAGTGACATTCTGGCAATACTTGCTAAATAGATCCTGTTTCCTAATATTTTCTTCATTTTGTAAATTATTCTCTTTTTTACATGAAAGTTTCTCTTGGTTTTTCTTTAAATGCCAAGGTCTTTAGTAATACTGAAAATACATCCATTTTAAACTAGTATTTGAACTTTAAGAAATTATGGGCCAAAGTATTTTTTTAAGGGAGGGGGGATGGTGAAGGGGCAGAGAGAGAGGGAGAGAGAGAGAATCTTAAGCAGGCACCAGGCCCAGTGCAGAGCCAATGTGGGGCATGATCTCACAACATTGAGATCCTGACCTGAGCCAAAATCAAGACCTGGATGACTAACTGACTAAGCCACCCAGTGTCCCCAAAATTATGGGCCAAAGTATTCTTAATACAGAACCTAGATCTTCTGAGATATCCTGAATTACATTTGTCTTTTGCTAACACTGTTGTCTACAAAGGATGTGAAGTCAAAGTTGTTTTTGTTCATTTTCTAACTTTTGAAACTAATAACTGATATTATTAGTTTTTCTTACAGTGTACCAGCTTCTATGTTAAACCCTTTACATGCATTAAAAAAAAAAATTATTCCCACTATAACTCTGTTATAGGTGTTATTATCATTCCTACTTTCTGGGTGGGAAACCTGAGGCTTATAAAGTATGTATGATTTGCACAAAAACATACTGATAAGCCTGGTTATATAACTTGTAGGGCCAAGTGCAAGATAAAAATGTGGGCCCCTTATTCAAAAAGTAGGAAAAAAAAGGCTTTTCTTTTGCAGTCTCTGTCTCAAGTTATCATAATGCTTTTTTACTTGTTGTGGAATGTTGCCCTCATTTAGGTATGAGGATGCTCAAAGGGTACATGCAGTTCCCAGGTGTCCCGAACCTTACTCTGCATCTTGTTGCACTGAGGATATAGGCCTCACCTGACTCTCCCTAGTTAAGCTCCACAAGGGACGGAAGACAGCACCAGTCACTGGGAAGAACCAGGACGGGGAGCCTGGGTGAGGTTTAAGGTCCTAGGGGAAGCTGGAACAGGCAGCTGAGAAGAACCAGCCCCAGGAAGGTGGGACTCTGTGGGAGGTAGGACCATATGTGAATCAGGTTCCAAGCCTTGGTGCTTGGAATAGCATGTGCTATTGTCCCTTTAGACCTTGCTTAACAGATCACAAATTCAGAGATAAATTTATGAAAAATTTCAGGACAGTGGCTGTAAAAGACTAAATTCTAAACACAGGACCCCTTTCTGAACCTTTCTTTCAGTGGGAAAGAGTTCATAAAAATGGGTAAAGTTCAAAAACTTCATTAGGTCAAACACCCATAAAGCTAGCACTTGTTAGTACCAAGAGCACAGTTCTGAATCCAGCACAGTTATGTAGGACTCCAAAGCCTGATTCCTTCCCATCCTGGAAGTCACGTCATACAGTAGAGGAAATAGGAGTCATATAAGTTCATTGGGGATCAAAAAAAATTGATGAGGAGTCTCCTGTAAGTCTGATGTTGGGATGGGAAGACAAACACCCACCTTTCAGGCAATCTGTGCTGCTGTAGGCTTTTGACTCTCAGTACTCATTATGTTTTCCTTCAGATGGTTTAAACTGCATAGTATCTATGTGAAAGCAAGGAGTATGAGTCATGTTAATGCATCATTATTATTGCTTACAAAAAGTTTTTCTATTATGGTGACCTGGAAACTCTCTTCCCTAGCTTGTTAATTAGGGTTTTCTGAAGCAATGCTTAATCTTGACCATGTGATTCTCAGCCTCAGATGGTAGTCACCCAGGGATGTGATGACCCACCTCCCCACAAAGTTAGCCTGGAGTCCTCTGTTTGGAGTGGAGGCTGACACCCAGCCCCAACCCACTCTGCTGTTATAATTTAATGACAAATTTCCCTATTAAGTCTGTGTTCAAATTTCATCTGAGGAAAGAAAAGCAAATTCCCCACCAGACCTGCACGTTTCCCATTACCCTTAATAAAACATATTCCGCAGTGAGGAGTGACATTTTAAAAGAACAGACCTTTCAGCAGACTGTCTCCATGTCATTGTGCATAACTGAAGCCTGCCAGGTCACAAAGGGAGATGCTTGGGAAGTGGATTAATATGTAAACCAACCTAGGCAACTTAAAATGATGAATTCTAAGGCACACTTTGTGAAATTCATTTCATTTGGAGAGCCGTTGTGCTCAGAAATGAATTTGTATTCTAAAACTCCCCCTTTTTCTCTTTAGAAAAAGGCTTTCTATTTGAAAAGTTTGTTTTTAACAATGTGGCAAATTAATTCTGTAGAATAAATATTTGTAACCAAAACATGATATAGAGAGTTATGGATAGAAAATAAAATGTATTTTCCAAAAATATATAGAATGTCCTAGTTCTCCTGTGGTACCTGACTTTAAAATGCAATGAATATAGTCTATTGTGTGTTTTTAAGGAACATATTAAAATTCATATATGTAAGCCTTGCTTATTTTAACATGATAGAAAAGCACTCCTAATTTTTAAACTAATCGCTGCAGCTAAGAGCACTGGGATTTAATTATTGCTCTGTTCTGAGTACATGGCAATCTTTCATATTAGATAAGAACAAGTCGGGGGAAGCATAGGGGTTTGAACAGGCCTCCTGAGGACAGGATCTGCATTGACCTGACTTTCTTCTGGAAGCTTCTATTGTTTATCACTCTAATCAGTATAGTTTCTTTCTACAGTATCTTTGAACTATAAATATTCAAGCCATTGTTACATACAGTAGTATGTCTATGATAAGTACATTACAAACTCCTAGGCCTTAGATCCCACCTAATGGATTGTCAGGAAGAAATATGGAGTCATGGGTCATGAATTTGTCAGCTGGCAACTCCTTAAATCTTCAGAGTACTGTCTTCAGAGGGGAAAGTTCATCAAAAAGAACTGAGCTCTGTGAACCATGCATTTTCTTTCTTTATTTCTTTCTTCTTCTTTTTTTTAATAGGAATAAAGGTGCTTCTGATTAGTCAGAGAGCATAAAGGATCCATTTGATTATGTGACGGGCATGCAACTTTTGTTGATGCCATGACTCATCTTTATCATTTTTCTATACTGTAGTGCCTTTTATTAAGACAATATTTCTACAGGTTTCAAAATAATCCATTGACTAGAAAAATTTGCATCACAATGGCTTCAATGAGAAAAGTGTTCAAAGCAGTGCTTGGAATTGGTGTTTGTCATTTACCCTGCCTACACAAAAGGGAAAGAATTGCCAAAGGAAGATAAATACTAAGTGACAGCTCTTAAAGATGGCAGCAGATTCCCAGAAACAATGTTGAGTCAACCTGCATTTCTGAAAATGTACTCAGAGCTCTTTGCTCTTGTATACTGCCACAGTGAAATTGCTCTTAAATTAAATTTGCCTAAATAGCTAAATGAGGTTTACCTACCCTGGTGCTCCCCCCAAAGAAACCCTAATGTCAAATAAGCTGTGAATGCAGGATATTCCTTTTTGCCAGCTTCTCTGGCTTGCCTCCCATACTCCAGTATGGAAGGTGATAGACCATAGAGTCCAGTTAAACACAGAGAACTAAAAAACCTGTATGTATTTTTCAAATGATAGGCAATTCAGATAGAAAGTATAACTGAAACATGACGGTCTTCTCAAAATGCTTAAAGTACCAATTGCGTCATGGTGATCCCTTACTTCACGTACCTGCACCTCCTTTCCACTGCCTACTGGCTTTCTCTTCTCTGGCCTGACTGCTGTATAGATCCTTCCCAGAGCTGGCCCTTCCTCTCTCTTCTCTGGTCTTTATTTATCCTACACAGTCTACAAGTGGTTGTACACAGTCTACAATTACATGGAATTGTATTATAATTCTTCATCTCTCCAGTGCAGCCTAACTCTTATGCCATAACCACACATTTTTTCCATAATCAGAGAAGTTTATTCTAAAAATAAAACTATAAGTAAAATGAAGGGATCCATGTTTAAAACAGTTTCCTTTGCAAGCTTTCTTTGCTTATAATAGAACTGCCTATTCACATTATCTCTTTTCAGGAGCATGTTACTAAGTATTTTTTATAGCCACATGTATCACAGGATGCTCTTCATTTACGTAAGCATCATCAGTTTTTTATCCACATTACCTCAACCATCCTTGAACTGGTTGGCAGCACGAAGCATCTCTAAACCAATAGGTGAAAATTTTAATGTGGATGCACCATAGCTTCATGGTAATGGTAATGATGGTCATGTCAGCCATGTTAAGAAGAAATAGCCCGTTCATATAGCTTGTTTTCTAAGCTCCTATTTATGTTCTGAAACACAATGAGAAAATCTTTGATTTAGTTTTCCTAATATAAAGGAAAAACCACAGTCCTCTGTCTCAGAGTAAAAAGTATTACTCTAATTTTGTAATCTTGTGCTAGAAATGAACAGAAAAATAGATTTTTAAAAAATGATTTGTGGATTTTCAGTGTGATAGAATTCCTCCTTTTAAGAAAAATTCTCTGGAAAAACTAAAAAAACACCATCTAACGTTAATGTGTCTACAAGTTAGAATGAGGAAAAAGAAAAAGTACTAAACATATTTTTAAGATTATTATCTGGTGTGTGTGACTGTCCTTACTAAAGCTACTTGAACTAAATAATGTGTATTTTATTTTTTAGCTGATTTTTCTAGAAAACAAGTAATTAAATTATAGGGGGAAAAGGAAAAAAACAGATAAGAAAGTATTTGACTTTTTTTTTTTTTAAATCTTTTGTTTTGAAAGAGTTTGGCTGTGTATCCTGCAATGCCAAAATTTGAGCAACCACCACCCAAGCAGTAAGTTCTCAAAGGAATGGGGGCTAGTTTCTCTTTATAGTTATTACAGAGGTCTGTTTTTAATCCCGGGCCATTTTGTCAGGGTGGGAAAATGTTAAACTGATTTATTGATATTCTGCCTGCAAGTTGGCTTTCAGCTCACAGCAAAACATTATTCCATGTCCTGACAACTAATTAACCAAAGGGATGGTTTTTATTTTTGGAGGGAGGAAGGTGTGTGTATAGTAAGATAACAATGAGATACAAAATGGTAGCATACAACTATAGGCAGTATGTGAAAAGCTTTATAAGGGCTCTTGCATGACCATAGCATTACTCAAGAACAACTGTAAGTCAGTGATGATTCACTGTAGGTAAGATTGACAGGAACAGGCTTGTTCACATTTTACCTGCCTTGGGTGAATTGGACGGACCTGGTGTGTTTTGCTCCAGTCCTACCGATTGCCCTTGGGTAAGCTCAGTTAATCAAGAAGATTTTAACCAGTTCAGTTTGTATTTTATAACAAAAGGTCAGTTTTTCTACCTATACCATTCATCTCAAAGATTACACTTGATATTTCAGGATGCCTAAGACTGTTTTGTTCTAATGTTCATTGATAGGAATAGCTTTTCTGTATTACCCCCTCCCTATGCTGAGATGCATGGGTTAGGACCCAAAATAAAGGTCAGTGTTTCAGTTGCTACAACAGAAGCACAAAGAACAGGTTAGCCAGGTACTTTTAGAACAGCAATGTCCAAATATATTGGATCTTTTGATTCCCAATCTATCAAATCAACAGCATCCTCTAGAGAAGAATAAGTGGGCAGCTTGCTCTCATCCAGCACAGTCCACACCAAATATCACATTGTTCAGTAGAGGGAAAGAAAACTTTACTGATTTTTTTTCATGGGGAATGTGAAAACAGGCTAATAATTTAGCTAGACTTGTCAGTTAATCTGGCAAAAAATTGTACTGTGGAAGAATCTTCCTCTTAAAATTATTAAATCAGAGAAGTCTGGAGCAAAGATAATACAAGTTTTATAAGTATATAAAAAACATTTTTATGAAGGAGATGCTTTCAAAAAATATGATCTGTTTATCAAAAAGACTCAGCTTGTATTTCTCTATTTCTTCATTATGGATTAGGTGTCCCCCCATAATTAATCTCTGTATATGTCTATCACAGAACATTGTGAATATTATTTTGCCTTCAATGTAGCACAACCTTTTTTATAGAGATTTTTGCATTTTTGTTCTATGGACCCAGCACATGGTATAGTGTCTTATATAAGCAGTATTTAGAGAATAGGTGTTTTCTATTTCATATACAAATATGAAAACAATGGATCAAAGCAGGTGGTTGTGTAGTGCCATATCTGATCTCAGTTTCATCTAGTGGCTAACAGTGTGGGTTCCCAATCAAACAGCACGTAAATACTCTAAATCTAGAGTATTCTGTACTAACTCTGTGATCCTGGACAATTAACTGGGGCTCTCTAAGCATTCATTTCTTGATGCATAATGAGGGAAATTATAGTGCTTACAAAGTTTTCATGAGGATCAAATGAGTCCCAAAGTTTTCTTCCAGTTTTCAGAAGACTGCCTGACTCATAGTCAGTGTTCAGTGAATGTTATTTAAATGCATCCTTTAAAAATCAAACACCACATTATCACTCTTCTTACAAATTATAGCTTTGCCCCTGTGAAATAACATAAAAGGATGAATCTTGGAATTAAGACACTTGGCTTTGAATTCCAGCTTCACCACTTCTTAGTAGCCAGAAGGATTAATAAATTTGCTTCTCTAAGTATTTTGTAGATTAAGGATATTAAAATTTAATTCACACGTTTGTTGTGAGAATTGAATAGAATGACATTTGCAAAGTGCCTAAAGCAATGTGGTAGCACCACATATAACTCACTTTCCATTTAGCTAACTTGCTGATTGGATTAGTTAGCTTGCAGTGCAGAAATTATATACCAATTTACCAGAAATTCAGAAAAAGTAGACTTGAAGACCATAGGTAATAATGAAGTTACATAGAAACAAATTGTATTGCTGAGAGCAATGCCTAAACTTTGACATTATTATAGGTCAAAGGTACTTTCCCCACGTTTTGGTTGTTTTGTCTTTCTGGAAATATCTTTCTGTGGGATGGAAAGTTCACTTTTTCTTCAAGGTAGTAAGGCTTAAGGACAGACAGACTGTGTCTGACAACTTGTGTTTTCCTCTCAGTGAGGAACACATGGCAGGAAATCAACAAAGAATTTTTCATTAATAACTGATAGATTTGTGTTTTATTACACAGAGCAGCTGAAATGAGATACTACCCAATATGACCAATATACTAACTGGGTAAAAATGAGTAAAATCTCTTATAATGCCTAAAGCCCATTCTAGTTGGGTTTGCAAGTATATTTATGGCATAGATGGAAAACAGAACCAGGTATATAGAATACAGAGAGACGTAGAGAGCTAGGGATTTTCCAATTAATTTGATCACTGTAGATAATGGATATTTATCGTCTTTTTTTCTGTGGAGGTATATCCCTGTTATGCTGGGATTTGATGCATGCAACAACAGGGAATAGTTTAACTGAATACTTTCCATTTCATAAATATGTCATCTTGATTCAGAATTGGGAGCACATTTAATGGAAAAATCATTTAGATTTAAGCACTATATCTCAGCAAGTAATTCAGATTAAATCTGATTACTGAAGGTGTTTATTTCAACTTGATTATTCTTTATTACACTGCATTACCAATTTATACTGATTAAAATGCTAATGTTCTGTGTTAATAAAGGATTAAATTTAATTTTTTAATTTTCCTAAATTACCAAGACTGAAACATTTACAAAAAATTCTACTTGCCTGTGTACTAAATAATGGAATTATGAAATTTCAAAATAAGATGATTAGAAGCAATTTAAGGTCAGAAGCAGTTCTGATGTGTTGTGTTTTTTTTTTTTTTCCTTTTTTTTTTTCCTTTTGTAAAGCTTGCTTGCCTAGAGACTTTTTAGATGCCACTTCTGTAAATATTAAAATATAGGGATGGAAGCAGAATCTTAAACTATCTGTAGCCACTTGAAACTCAATTCTCTGTCTTCCTTCTGCTTAGGGTTTATTACACTAGCCCTTATTTGTGCTAATAGTATCAAAACAGCATTGCATAGTAGTAGGTATTTTTGTCAAATTAGTACATTTGAAAGTAGCAGATATTTGTTATAATTATCTTACCATTATCTAATTTTAGTGGGAATTAATCTCAGCCACAATTAGTTTACTTAATTTATATTATTTTTATACTGTCACTTTAAATCCCCATAATGTGATATCACTGCACATCCTAAGAAGAGATATTCAGGGAGATACAACTTATTTTTGATTGAATTGAATATTTATATATGCACATATAGCCAGAGATGTTTAAGAATTTATATGAACCAAAAAATGAGGTTTCCCAGTGTAAATGGAATGTACGCTCTTGCTTGTAGTTCTGCAGGCTACTTAAAAGGTCTATGAAAAAAAGATCTTTCTTTATATTTTTTTGTTTGTTTGTTTCAAGTTTTTATTTACATTCTACCTATACTGTAACTGTTGAAGTTAAGAAATGGGCAGAAGACATTTTTCCAAAGAAGACATCCAGATGGCTAACAGACACATGAAAAGATGCTTAACATCATTCATCATCAGAGAAATACAAATCAAAACTACAATGAGATATCACCTCACCTGTCAGAATGGCTAAAATTAACAACACAGGAAACAAGAGATATCGGTGAGGAAGTGGGGAAGAGGGAATGAATCCCCTTATGCTGTTAGTGGGAACATAAACTGGTGCAGCCACTCTGGAAAACAGTTTGGCGATTCTTCGAAAAGTTAAAAATAGAAATGTCCTATGAAAAAGACCTTTAGAAATAGGGTTGATCCTGTTGCATCTTCATATTTTTATCTTACTCATATAATGAACTACTACCTAAGGCAAGTGTTAGGAACATACACTATGATGAAATATTTGAAAAATAAAAGAATTTAAAACCTAAATCTGGGAGAGACATCTTTATCACTTTAAATCTTTCTTTTTTTTTTTTTTTTTTAAAGATTTTATTTATTTATTTGTCAGAGAGAGAGCGAGCAAGAGCGAGCATAGGCAGACAGAGTGGAAGGCAGAGTCAGAGGGAGAAGCAGGCTCCCTGCGGAGCAAGGAGCCCGATGTGGGACTCGATCCCAAGACGCTGGGATCATGACCTGAGCCAAAGGCAGCTGCTTAACCAACTGAGCCACCCAGGCGTCCCAATCACTTTAAATCTTTCTAAATTAACCAGGATAATAGCAACATAAAGGTGCCTCAGGGCACCACTATCAGAAGTTCCTGTGGAGCCACAACCACCATTTAGAGAACCATTTCCTCCATTCACAGGGAAGAGATGGCAGTGAACTTGACAACTAAGGACTAACTGTTTCTACTTAATCTGTAGTTGGTGGGAGGTATACCTACTAATGATGTCTTCATATACTAGTGAGTCTTAAAATTTCCCCTTTAATTTTTACTAAACTGTTTGAAAAACAGTTAGTATGAGCAGCTATTATCTATGATAGGTCCAAGTAGTCTGATATAAATTATCTCTAATTGAACCAGAACAATTCATGTGAGAGCAATAAAGACTAAATTCCTTTAAAAATATTTAATTAGGAGACCTTTTAAATATGTGGAAACATATATAGCAGACACTCATGTGCCCATAACCCATGGTTACCAGATGTTGCCATATACATGCTATGATCTAAATGTTTCTATTTCCCCAAAATTCCTATGTTGAAATACTAACCTCTAAAAATGATGGTATTAGAAGGTAGGACCTTTGAGAAGTTTTTAGGTCATGAAGGAAGAGCCCTCATGAATGGGATTAGTGCTCTAATCCCATTAAACAACTCACAGAGATCCCTCACCCTTTCTACTATGTAAAGGTACAATGAGAAGGTGCCGGCTATGAACAGGAAGTGGACCCCCACCAGAACATGAACATGCTGGAGACATGATCTTGGACTTCTAGCCTCCAGAACTGTGAGAAATATGTTTCTATTATTTATAAGCTAACCAATCTATGGTATTTTTGTTATAGCCACTCAAATGGACTAAGACTGTATTTTTTAGAAAAAGGAAATATATACATCTAAATCACATTGTCTGTATTTCTCCCATACAACATTTTTTACCACCAGAGATTATGACCATTCTGTAGCTGCTGTGACTCATCCCTAAGTATGTCTTTATCCTTTTTAAATATATGCATAGAACCATAAAGAACAAAAATAATTTTTAGATGTTTTTCAGTTTCCTTTGAATGGCATAGGAAACATATCCTTTTGTGATCTGCCAATTTAACTGAACTTTAGTTTTTGAGATTTATCTGTTTTAATGCACATATATTAAATCATTCATTTTAATGTGTATAGTAGTCCATTGTATGAAAAGGTCATTTTCTCTATTTCTTTATTGATAGGCATTATTAATGATTTCCATGCTATAAAATGCTACCATTATGTAAGCGTCCTATGCACATGTAAGAGAAATACTCTAGCATAGGGGTGCCTGGGTGGCTCAGTTGGTTAAGCATCTGCCTTTGGCTCAGGTCATGGTCTTGGGGTCCTGGGATCAAGCCCTGCATCAGGCTTACTGCTCAGCAGGGAGTCTGCTTCTTCCTCTTCCTCTGTGAGCTCTCTCTCTCTCAAATAAATAAATAAAATCTTTAAAAAAAAAGAAATACTCCAATATAGTTGTCTAAAACTAAAATTGCTAGATCAAAAAGTGTACATTTTTGCAATTTTAATGAATATTGCCAGTTGCTTTCCAGAATGATTTTTTTCAAATCATACTCTCATTTTCAGTGAATTGAATAAAGCTCCTGTTACTTCACATACTAATCAACACTTTTAATTTTTGTCAATGTGATAAGTATGAAATGATTGTTTTTAAGTTACATTTCATGAGATTATTATACTTCAGAATCTTCTCATTTGTAATTTTTAAATTAAAGTGATATCAACATATAATTGAAGGATGAAGCAATTTTTCTAGTTCTGTCCCAGGATATAAAGATCAGGGAGAAGCAACAATCCCAGCATTTCAATAAAAAAGAGCCAGACATACTTTAATCTCAAGTTTTTTCCATATCCATTGAACACATGGCAAACAACTGGCCCAAAATATAAAGAGAGACAGTACCTATAGAAGAGAGGGGAGATGTAAGCACTTGCTCACCTGGCTGGACAGAAGGCAACACTAATATCCAGCTTTCAACAAAAGGTTTAAGACCTTATGAGAAGGAAGCAAAAGACAAGCTCAGAAGAGACAAAGCAATTATTAGGGTTAAACTCAGATATGACACAGATGTTGAAACTATATGACAGGAAATTTAAAATGATTGTGATTTATATATTAAAGATGCTAAAGAAGAAGATAGAAAACATGCAAAATTAGGTAGATAATTTCAGCATGGAGATGAAAATTATAAAAATGAGTCAAATGGAGGGGCTCCTGGGTGGCTCAGTGGTTTGGGCATCTAACTCTTTGTTTCAGCTCAGACTGTAATATTCTGCATGGTAGGATCAAGCCCTGTGCTGGGCTCCACAGTCCTCCAGGGGAGTCTGCTTGAAGATTCTCTCCCTCTCCTTTTCTCCCTAATCACGCATATGCTCTCTCTCACTCTCAAATGAATAAATAGATCTTTAAAAAATGAATCAAATTGGGGCATCTGGGTGACTCAGTGGGTTAAGCCTCTGCCTTTAGCTCAGGTCATGATCCTTCGGGTCCTGGGATTGAGCCCCATGTCAGGTTCTCTGCTCAGCAGAGAGCCTGCTTCCCCCCTCCCCCTGTCTGCCTCTCTGCCTACTTATGATCTCTGTCTGTCAAATAAATAAATAAAATCTTAAAAAAATAAAAATGAATCAAATTGAAATGCTAGAAATGAGAAACATAGTAATAAAGAATTTCTTTAAAAGACCCATCAGTAGATGTGGCATAGTAAAAGAATCAGTAAACTTGAAGATAGGACAATAGAAATGATCCAAAACACAACAACACAAGGAGAAAAAATGAAAGAGAGAGAAACAGAAATGGGATATTAAGAGATATGGGACAATATTAAACAGTTTAATATAAGTGTAATTGGAATCCCAGGAGATAAGAAAGAAAATAAGCAGAAGAAATATTTGAAGAAGTAATGACCAAAATTTTCCAGAATTAATGACAGACTCCAAGCCATAGATCCAGTAATTCACAGATCAGCCAGAAATAATCCCACCCATCACTTAAGACATGTCATATTTAAACTATTGAAAACAAAATAGATAGAGGAGATATGGAAAATAGCCAGAGAAAAATATAACATTGCTTACCAAAGAAAAAAGGTAAGATTCATGGCAAACTTCTCTTCAGAAATCATGCAAGCTGGGAAGCAGGAGATATCTCTAAAATTCTTAGAAAACAAAACAAACAAACAAACAAAAAAAAATGTCAAACCAGAATTCCAAACCTAGTGAACATAAATTTCCATATCAAAAAATAGAAATAAAAATCTCAAAAAACCTAGGAAATTCATTGTCATCATATTTGCTCTACAAGAAATGATTAATGTTTAGGCAGAAGTAATATATCAGAAAAAATGGAATCTATACAATGAAATGAGGAATACAAAGAATGGAATAAGTAGGGTCATGAAACAAGGAATGCAATTTGCCTCTACAGCCTATAAAAAGTAAGGAAACAGATTTTCTCTTCAGAGCCTCGAGGGGGAACTGGCCTTCCCAACATCTTGACTTTAATCCATATAGACTGATTTTGGACTTCTGACATGCAGAACTGTAATATAACAGATTTACATTAAATTAAACTACAAAGTTTGTGGTAATATGTTATAACATCAATAAGAAACTAATATAGATGTATATTGTAAACCCTAGGGCAACCATAGAATATTTTTAAAGACATAATAATAGCGACAATGAAATTATTAAAAATTCTTGAATAGCATAAGAGAAGGCAGAAGAAGAAAAAAGAAACAAAGACTGAATTGAATAAACAAAAAAAAACAGCTAACAAGATAAATTTCATTGCAACCATATTAATAATACCTAAATTTGACTAGCCTAAACATACCAGTTGATACTGAGATTGTCAAAATGGATTTTTAAAAAATACCAAATCACAAGATATCTATGTGAAACTGATTTTAATATAAAAATATGTAGGCTAAAAGTAAGTGAATGATGAAATATATATCATGCAAATACTATCCAATAGAAAGCTGGAGTATATTAGTAACAAAGTAGATTTTAGAATGAATACTACTAGAAATGAAGAGAGTCATTACATAATGTTAAAGTGTACAGTTCTCAAGAGAACAATTCTAAATGTGTATATTACCTAACAACAGAGCTTCAAAATACATAGAGCACATACTGAAAAAACAATAGATGAATCCACAATTATAGTTGAATACTTCACCACTCTTCTTTCAGTAATTTATTGAACAAAGTAGAAAGTCAGTAAAGATAGAGATGATCTCAACAATACCATAAACCAACTATATCTAATAGAGAACAGTCCATCAAGAAAAATAGCATATACTTTATTTTCAATGTAGATGGAATATTCACCAAAACAGAGAATGTGGTAGGTCAAAAAGAAACCTGAAAAAAATTTTTTATAAATCCTACAAAGTATGTTTTTTGAGAAATTAAACAACATTCTTTATAGAACTTATGCATCAAAGAAGAGTGTCAAGGGAAATTTAAAAAAAAAACACATTTTGAACCAAATGAAAATAAAAATGACATCGTATCAAAACTATGTACCTAATAGCAGTTCTTACAGGAAAAATATATGGTTAAAAGCTCAAATTAGAAATGAAGAAAATTTTGAAATCAATTACCAAACTTCCAGCAGAATAAACCAGTAAAAAGCAAATAAACAGAGGGAATTGTTAAATATAAAATCAGATGTCAATGAAATTTAAAACAGAAAATAGTAGGGAAAATCAGTGAAACCAAAAGTTGTTTCTTTGAAGGTATCAATAATATTGATAAATCTCTAGTTAGAATGTCCAAAAAAGTAAGAGAGAAGACATCAATTACCAGTATTGGAGGAAGATATATCACTATAGTTCCCACAGACTTTAAAAGGATAGGTGTGTAATACAGCCTGCCTCCATTCCTCGCAAAGATCAATACCTGTTGGTATTTATGCTCTTATGTAATACTCTCCCCTTGACTGTTATCTGGACTTACTGACTTGCTTCTAATGAAGAGATTATTCTAGAAACAGTGGACTGTCTCTTCTAAGATTAGGTTATAAAATGAATTTGATTTTCACCTTGGGCTCTCTCACTTGCTCTTTTTTTTTTTTTTTTTAAATTCTTCTGTAGTCCTTTTCTGGAGGACTCCAAATACCACGTTGTGAGAAAGCTTTATAGAGGCCCACATGGCAAGAGAGTGACACCTGCTAACAAGAACCTGAGTGAAGTATATTCCCCCCAACCCCAGATCAAATTCAGATGAAACCATTGCCCTGGTCAACAGCTTACCTGCAACCTCATAAGAGATCATGAGCCAGGAACATCTAGGTAAGTCAGGCTCTTTCTTTGATTTATGGGTTGCTGACCCACAGAAACTGTGAGGAAACAAATATTTAATGGTGTAGCCTTTGTCTCTAATTTTTAGTGTAATTTGTGGTAACAAATTCATTAAGGAGATAACACAATTCAATGCCCATAAATTTGACACTATAAATAAAATGAGCCAATTTTTTGAAAGACACAAACTATCAAAAATCATTCAAAAAGTAACCAATAACCCAAGTATTTTGATACTTCTTAAACAAATTGAATTTCTAGTTAAAAATTTTATACACATACAAACAACAGGCTCAGGTAGTTTCACTAATGAATACTACCAAACATTTAAGGAATAAATAACAATTAAACAAAATCTCTTCTAGGAAATATAAAGAGGGAATATTTTCTAACTCAGTTTCTGAGACCAGCATTATCCTAATATCAAAACCATAAAAAAAAATTTAAGGAAAGAAAATTATATGCCCTCATGGATGTAGATACAAAAATCTTCAAAAAAAAAAACACCCCAAAAACAAACAAAAAAAAACCTTAGCAAATCAAATCTAACAATGTATACAAACAATAATATATCATGACTAGTTTGGGTTTATCCCAGAAATGTAAAGCTCATTTATTGCAAAATCAATATAATGCATAATAACAGACCAAACAGAAAAAAAATTAATTTTAATATATGTATAAAAATTCAGTAAAATGAAACACCTGTATGTGATATAAGCTTTCAGCAATCTAGGAATAGAAGGTAGCTTATCCTAATAAAGAACATTTACAAAATTCTACACACATCATACTTATTAGTGAAAGACTGAATGCTTTCTCCCTAAGAGCTATAGCAAGGCATGAATGTCATTTTTCATGACTTCAATTTAATGTTGTACTGTAAAATCTATCCAAAGCAATAAGGCAAGAAAAAAGAAAAGCATCCAAATCAGAAAAGAAGAAATAATTCTATTTGAAGAGAACACAATTATTTAGATAATCTCAAAGAATATACAAAAATCTCCTACATCTAGTAAATCAGCTTATCCAGGTTGCAGTATACAAAGTCCACACACACAAAACACACACAATTAATTATATTTAGATAAATTAGTAGTAAGCAATTATAATATGCAATTATAAGAACAGTCCTGTTTATGATTACATCAACAAATTTGACATGGATATATAAATCTGAAGGGAAAAAAGTAATATGTAAGGTGAAAACTATGAGAGATTGACAAAAATTAATAATAAATAAATTGAAAGATATACAATGTCCATGGATTAGAAGACTCACTATTGTTAGGATATTAAGTATCCTCAGTTTCACTGAGGATGGTGAATTCAACTCAATCTCAATCAAAACCTCAGCAGAATTTTTATAGATATTGATAAGCCAACTCTAAAATTTATTCTTCTCAAACATCTGGTGATAAAGTCTAAGTGTTAGGTTCTGTAAAGCTCAGTGACACCTCTGTGTGCTTTGGTGAGTCTTGTCTATTAGTGGGCTTCACTTCAGGAAGACAGTGGAGTACTTCTGCATTTTGTTGGAAGACACACATGCCAATATTGGTTGAGCTTATCTTTGGGCTCTTCAGTTTCTCTTGGAAGACCAATTTAGTTTATGAATTAGGGTGTGCTGATAAATACCTGGCTGTAAACATTTTATTCAAATAAGCTGGGAAATAAGACTAGGGTAGGGGAAGTATTTCACCATTTACTGGATAAAATTTCACTTGATATCTTATTTTTATTGTAATACCTCACCCCTACTTTCAATTGACTAGTTTCTCTGAATCTAGAGTTTCTATAGTTCAATTTATCCCCCCAAAAGCTTTTGGTTTCCCCACAGGGAGTTGGCAGGGAAGCAAAGGAGACTTTGGTTTTAACTCCATTTTATGCTCACTTTAAATTGGCCACTATACTTTTCATCCCATTGTTCATCTCCTCTGGAAATAAATGGTGCTTCTATTCTGGCCTTTATAGGTTTTACTTGCTGAATTAGTGTTCTCTGTTATAGGCATCGTCTGTGCTCATATCGAGGCTTAAAGTCTTTTTACAATTTTATGTTAGTAACCATAATGTGTCCACTTTCAACAATATATCTTATAAATATTTATGGATATCATTCATTGACTGTGGCTTTCTTTTCCATTGATACCCACTTACTGTTATTTTAGTGGAGCTGCATAAGGCAGTAAAAATAAATGAACATTTTAATTCAAGCCATTTAATTTTATGTCTGAGGTTGATAAGGCTTTCATATGATTATTGCTCATTCTCTTTTTCTTTTTTGAATTGTCAGCTCATAGTCTTTTCCCATTTTTTTTTTTGGGGGGGTTGTGTATGTATGTGTTTTTGCTTTATTGTTTGTAGGCAATCTTTACTTCCTAGGAGATGAAAATATTTGGAACAAGAAAGAAATTTGGGTCATAAGATACACAAATATGACATCCCTTTTGACTAAGAAAAGCAAAATATTTATTAAAAATATTTCTAATTATTTAAAAAAAGTATTATGAAGCTCCTACTACATATTACACACTGTGCTAAGATGTAGAAATTGCAAAACTTAAATTTCATTTTTCTCAAAATACAAGATTCATTTTCTGTGGCCCCTCAGATGCACTCAGCCTCATCTACCCATCTAGTCTTAGCTGTTTGTCTCTCCCCTAACCTGAGCAACCCTACATATAATTTTATTGAGATTGTATTATCCATAGGCCAGTTTGTGGAGAATTTACTTCTTTATAAAACTGTATTTTTCAGAAATGAACGTTTGCCATTTTAACCACTTTAAATGTCAGTTTATATGCATTTAAGTACATTTACAATGTTATAAAACAATCACTACTATCCCTCTCTAAAACTTTTTCATAACTGCAAACTGATATTCCATATCCATTAAACAATAAATCCCAATATCCTCCTTCTCACCGTCCCTGGCAGCCACAATTCTATTTTCTATATCTATGAATTTGGCTATTCTAAGCATCTCATTTAATGGTATCATAGAGTATTTGTCCTTTTGTGTCTGGCTTATTTCAGTTAGGATAATGCCTTTAAAATTCATATTGCAGCATGTGTCAGAATTTCCTTGTTTTTAACACCAAATAATATTCAATATATGTATACACCACATTTCGTTTATCCATTCATCTGTCAATAGACACTTGGGTTGCTTTCCCCTTTTAGTTACTGTGAATAGTGCTACTATGAATGTGGATATACAAATATCTGTTTAAGACTCTCTGTTTTCAATTATTTCAGAAGTAGAATTGCTGGATCATATGATAATTCCATTTTTAGTTTTTGAGGAATGGCCATGACATTTTCCATAGCAGCTGAGCCACTTTACATTCCCAGTACTAGGACTTCCAATCTCACCACATCCTTGCCAACACTTGTTATTTTCTGTGTTTTTGATAATAACCATCCTAATGGGTATGAAGTGGCATTTCATTGTGTTTTTAATTTACATTCCCTAATGATTAGCTATGTTGAGCATCATTTCATGTCTTATTATCCATTTGTATATCTTCTTTAGAGAAAGGTCTATTCAAGCCTTTCCATTTTTAAATTGAGTTATCTTTTCTTGGTTTTGTTGACTTGTAGGAGTTCTTTACTCTGGACATTAACCCTTTATAAGACACGATTTGCAAGTATTTTCCCCATTTTGGGGGTTGCATCTAATTCTTTTGATAATGTCTTTTGATGTATAAAAGTTTTAATTTTGATGTAGTCCAATTTATCTGTTTTTCTTGTGCTTTTTGTGTTACATCCAGGAAATCACTGCCAACTCAAATGTCACCAAGATTTTTGCCTGTTTATTTCTAAGAGTTTTACAGTTTTTGGGTCTTAGGACTTTTAGGTTTTTTATACATTTTGAATTAATTTTTTAAATATATGGTATCGAGTAGAGGTCCAACTTCATCCTTTTGCATGCAGATATCCAGTTTTCCAAACACCATTTTTTTCATTCATTAATTTTTGAAAATTCTTGGACAGCATATCTTCAATTGTTGCTTCTGTCATATACTCTCTAACCTCTTTTTCTTTTAGAATATTTAACAGTGTACAACATACCTCTTCCTCTTTTCTGATTTTTCACCCCTTCTTCTGTGTTTCAATCTAGTCTTTTACAGTGATTTATTATTCTATTTTATAGTGATCTTTGTTGTGTCTAATCTAATAAACCCATTTATTCTTAATTTTGGTTACTATATTTTTTAGGTTTTGTGCCTCAAGAGAATGAACTCTATGGGTTGACCTAAGTTCCACCCATTGGGAGTACTGACACAGAAGAGTAAAGGAAGGGAGGAGAGCAAATTTATAACCCTGGTTTCCTCCCTCCGTTCCTGAAGGGTATCTGTATTCCTGCAGGATTATGTTCTGGTAGCCAGCTCTCTTAAAAATTTATCTGAGTCCAGTAGCTGCTCTTCCCTCACCTCTTCAAGCTTAAAAGAAATTATGTACCCTACTAGTACCAGTTTTTAGGCAATGCACTAACTCGTGTTTTCCTAATAATCCTACACTTTGCTTTGTCCTTTTATTCAATCTTCCTCAAATCACTCAATTTGGGTGAACTATTTTTTTCTACCTGGGATATTACCTCTAGTGAATTTTATATATAGGAAGTCTTATTTTTTTTCAATATTTTCTTTACTGGTTTCAGGAATTTGTCATACTTTCAAAGGACATTTTCATACAAGTATTATATAAAGTGTCTTGTGTTTCCTTTTACCACTTTTTTTTTTTCATGGTGCATTATCTTTAATTAAGTGTAGAGAATTCCAGTCATCACCAAGACACCAATTCACCCACTGTTCTATTTGGTTACCAGTGTCTTGTCTATCTCTTCAGCAATGGTGAGGCAGATACCCTTTCCATGGGAAAGAGAAATCCATGGCTTATTGTCTTTGCCAATAACAAAAATGTTGGAGGGCTGGATGACAAATTTGTTGCTATTGGTATCTTTCATGTGAACTATACTGAAAGAACCCCGGGTCTCTCTCTCTTGGTGATTACACCAATTCTTCCCAGGTTAACACATTCAGTTACCATATACAAATTACCAGTATTGAACCTGATGGAATCAGTAAACTTTCAAGTCTCCAAATCAATGTGAATGATGAAGGGATCAGGGCAGTTGATGGTGTGAACATCAGGGGTCATTAGATGAAGGATTCCTTTTGTTTCCACAAGAATCTTTGTCACTTTGCAAAACTTGGACTTGCCCTCCTCAGATGAAATACAGTGAATAGCGAAGTGACTCTTGGTGTCACAGATTAGACCGAAATTCTCTTCAGTCTTATTACCACTTGGGACATCCATAAAGCCAACATGTAAGTTAGATCAGTTTGGACCTTGGCACCAATGAAGCATTACATGCTTATCTTCCTTACTTTATCTTCTTTTATGGCATGCTTAAGCCTATTCTTTAGGAAAATGATGAAAGGGAGACAGTCTCTCAGACAATGACAACTTGGAGATGGTTGAGGAGCTAACATATCAGTTTATCCAACTTCCAGTGCTTTAGAGTTGCTTTCTGCTTCAGATGCTTTTTGGAACCATAGGTCATGGCTGTTCCAGGCATGAAAAAAACTCTTTTCACAACTTCAGATATTACATTCAAATCTGTGATTCATCTGGTATGTCTTATGATATTAGAAATGAGGTATTACTCATTTTTTCCTATAATTTTTGTAGCTATTTTTCTCTGATTTATTTTCTATTTGACTTTTTGAAAGTTTATCAAATTAAAAACATAATACTGGTATTTTTATTGAACAAATATAAAATGTGTAAATTAATTTAGGTATAAGTACAATCTTGGAATCCACTTACGCATGAATATAGTACTCTTTCCACTTGTTCAAGTCTTCATTTGTATTTCCCACTAGTATTTTTTTTTTAGGTTTTCTTTGAGAGGTTTTGTTTTGTTTTGTTTTGTTTTAACAGGTCTTGATACCCTAGATACATTGCACAGTTGTTAAGTTACTGTAAATGTCTGCTTTTATTATTAATTGATTTACATATTTGAAACCTAGTAATTCTTGACCCAGCTACCTTCATTTTGAACCCAGACACTTTATTGAGTTCTTTTTACGTTTATAATAGTTATAATTTTTTTTTAGTTTTCCTTTAACCAGCCTCTGGTAAGAGCAAAATAGAAGAAGCTCGCAGACTCTGTGTTCAACTGAAACTTTACACAGGAAGTGACTTTTTAACTGAGTCCCCGGGTTTCAAATGGGATTTTGATAGTTGCAAATAAAGGTGAGAGGCATATGGGAAGAATGTTCTAGATTAAGAAAGGAATAGCTTTTTATGTGTGGAATCACCATGGCAGCCTGTGCATATATCCTGAAAACTGGAGGGCCTTCAAGTCTCTCATTGCTGCTCAGTACAATGGGGCTTAGGTCCATGTACTCTCTGCAACCCCTACTTCCACTTTGGCCAAATCAACCACACTTCCCAATTTCTCTATAAATTTCCTGTCAGCAAGTTTCCAGCATTTAAGGGTGACAATGGTTTCTGTGTGTTTGACAGCAATGCCAGTGCCTACTCTGTGAGCAATAAGGAGCTGTGGGGAGGTACTCCAGAGGCAGCAAAGCTCAAAGGTAAGCTTCACTGACAGTGACATAGTGACCCCAGTCAGTACCTGGGTGTTCCCCACTTTGGGCATTGTGTACCACAAGAAGCAGGCAACAGAGAATGCAAAGAAGGAAGTAAGGCAAATTCTGGGGCTACTGGATGCTCACTTAAAGACAAGGACTTTTTTGGGCGTCTGGGTGGCTCAGTGGGTTAAGCTGCTGCCTTCGGCTCAGGTCATGATCTCAGGGTCCTGGGATCGAGTCCCGCATCGGGCTCTCTACTCAGCAGGGAGCTTGCTTCCTCCTCCCTCTCTCTGCCTGCCTCTCTGCCTACTTCTGATCTCTGTCTGTCAAATAAATAAATAAAATCTTAAAAAAAAAAAAAAAAAAAAACAAGGACTTTTCTGTGGGCGAATGTGTGACACTGGCTGACGTCACAGTTGTCTGCACCCTGTTGTGGCTCTATAAAAAGGTCCTGGAGCCTTCTTTCCACCAGGCCTTTCCTGACACCAGCCACTGGATCCTCCCTGCATTAACCAGCCCCAGTTTGGGGCTATCTTGGGGGAAGTGAAACTCTGTATGAGAAGATAGACCAGGTCGATGTTAAAATTTGCAGAGAGCCATCCTGAAAAGATTACTCCATGGAAAGAGAAGCGTTCTTGAGAAGAGAAGCAGAAGCCCCAGGCTGAGTGGAAAGAGGAGAAAAAGACTGCTGTCCCTGCTCCTGAGGAGAAGATGGATGACTGTAAGTAGGTGTTGACTATTGAGTCAAAGGCTGAGGATCCCTTTGCTCACCTGTCCAAGAATACCTTTGTATTGGTTGAATTTAAGTGCAAATAATCCAATGAGGAAACCCTCTCTGTGGTGCTGCCCTATGTTTGGGAGCACTTTGCTAAGGATGGCTGGTCTCTGTGCTATTCTGAGGACTGCTTCCCCGAGAGCTCACCCAGACCTTCATGAGCTGCAACCTCACCACTGGGATGTTCTAGAGGTTGGACAAACCAAGGAAGAATGTTTTTGCCTGTGTCACTCCGTTTGGAGCCAACAATAGCAGCTGGTCTGGGTCTTCTAAGGCCAGGATCTTGCTTTTCTGTTGAGTCCAGACTGGCAGGTGGACTAAGAGTCGGAGTCATATACATGGCAGAAACTGGATCTTGGCAGTGAGGAGAATCCAAACACTGGTTTCAGAGTTTGTTTCCTGGGAGGAGAACTTCCATCATGTGGGCAAAGCATTCAGTTAGGGAAAGATCTTTAAGTGAACATCTCTTGCCATCACCTATCATCCTGAACCTGTCCTTCAGGGAGATAGGCATCAGTAAAGGCAACTGAACATTGGAAGAAAAAGAGAGAAAGGAACACTATGTAATGGTTAAAAGAAACAAAGCACATGGTCAGTTTGAAGACTTGCATGTCATTCAGTATCATGTGGCAATGGGTTTTGAAGTGCAAAGTTGTGAGACATGAAAAAGATAGGGAAAAAATGAGTTCATTTAGGGACCTTAAAGAAGTTTAGGAATCATGCTAAGAACAGGGGAAGCAATTGGATTTTAGCCAAAGAGCAAGTAAGATGACTATCAATATGGAGAATGAAATTTTGTCCTTCGTATGGCTGATATAAGTGCATTGCAATGATATGGGAGGTAAACTTTGTTTCACAAATAAAGAGGAATGCATGGGTTGAAGGCCTATTAATGAGGTAGCACCTGCAAGAATTGATGACTCACTGGCAGGGAGAAGAAAGGAGAGGGAGAGGTGAAGCATTCTGGCTGGGCCAGTGGTTGGAGCAGGAAAGGATCTGTGAGAAGGAGAGGAATTCAGATTTGTTGAGGTTGAATTTGAGAAGCCTGTGGAACATATACATACTAATTTACAAAATATGTCCATATGTTGGATCCAGTCATTCATTTATTTAATGAATATTGATTAAATGTCCTCTCCAAATCAGATCTTTCTCCTTGAGTTATGCCTCCTGCACTATTATAACAATCAAGATAGTATGGTATAAAAATATTTGTTATTTATATATTTTATATCCAAAAAGAAGCAAAGTGATTGTTATGGGCTGAATTATGTCTCTTTAAAATTTATGTTGTAGCCCTAACCCCCAGCCTCTCACAATGTAGGCATATTTAGAAATAAGATCTTCAAAGGGGTGATTAAGCTAAAATGAAACTGCTAGATTTCCAACAACAGTGTAAGAGGGTTCCCCTTTCTTCACAACTTCTCCTTCATTTGTTATTTCTTGCCTCATAGATTTTTGCCATTCTAACTGGTGTAATGTGGTATCTCAGTGTGGTTTTGATTTGAATTTCCCTGATGGCTAATGATGTTGAACACTTTTTCAGATATCTGTTAGTCATTTGTATGTCTTCTTTTGAGAAGTGTCTGCTCATGTCTTCTGCCCATTTTTTGACTTGATTACTGTTTTTTTGGGTGTTAAATTTGAGAAGTTCTTTATAGATCTTGGATATCAACCCTTTGTCTGTAATGTCATTTTCAAATATCTTCTCCCATTCTGTGGGTTATCTCTTTGTTTTGTTGACTGTTTCCTTTTCTGTGCAGGAGATTTTAATCTTGATGAAATCCCAAAAGTTCATTTTTGTTTTTGTTTCCCTTGCCTTTCGAGACATGTCTTGAAAGAAGTTGCTATGGCTGATGTTGACGAGGTTACTGCCTATGTTCTCCTCCAGGATTTTGATGGGTTGAGGTCTTTCACATTGAGGTCTTTCTTCTATTTAGAGTTTATCTTTGTGTATGGTGTAAGAGAATTGTTGAGTTTCACTCTTTTGTATATAACTGTTCAATTTTCCCAGCACCATTTATTGAAGACACAGTCTTTTTTCCATTGGATATTTTTTCCTTTTTTGTCGAAGATTAGTTGACTATGGAGCTGAGGTTCCATAACTGGGCTCTCTATTTTGTTCCATTGCTTTATGTGTCTGTTTTTGTGTCAATACCATGTTATCTTGGTGACCACAGCTTTGTATATAACTTGAAATCAGGCAATGTGATGCCCCAGCTTTGTTTTCCTTTTTCAACATTTCCTTGGGAATTCAGGGTCTTTTATGGTCCTGTACAAATTTTAGGATTGTTTGTTCCAGAATTTTTGAAAAATGTCATTGGTATTTTGATCAGGATGTTGTTGGAGGTATAGATTGCTCAGAGAAGCATGGACATTTTAACAATGTTTATTTGTCCAAATGAGCATGGGACTCCAGGAGACAAACTGAGTGTTTTGGAAGGGAAGGGAAGGTGGGTGAGCTTTGTGATGGGTATTAAGGAGGGCACAGATTGCATGGAGCACTGGGTGTTACATGAAAACAATAAATCATGGAACACTACATCAAAAACTAATGATGTACTGTATGGTGACCAATATAACACCATAAAAAAAGATGAGACTGTTAGGTTAGGGCTCTAATCCAGTATGACTAGTGTCCTTATAAGAAGGGGAAGAGGTATCAAGAATGTCCACACACAGTGGAACAAATATATAAAAATTTTGAGAGAATGGCCATCTGGAAGCCAAGGAGGGAGTCCTCAGAGGAAGCTAACTTTGCTGGCACCTTAATTTTGGACTTGTAGCCTCTGAAAGTGGGAAAAAATAAATTTCTAGGTTTGTTTTTGATTTGTTTTTGTTTTTATGGAAGCCAGTATGTGGTATTTTTAATGGCAGCCCTAGCAACAAATACATGCTAATAATTAAAACATGCATGTACATGCACACAGAACAAATTAATGATAAAGAGAAATCAAGAAATAGACAAAGAAGATACATAAGAATTATTTTTTTCTAAATTTATTAAGGAATAATTGACAGATGTAATCATATATATTGAGAGTGTACATGATGATTTGATGTATACACACACACACACACACACACACACACACACACATCCTGAATGATTTCTAAGATCAAAATAATTAACCATCACCTCAGGTTAGCTTGCATGTGTGTATGGTAAGGTTTAAAATATACTCTTAGTGACTACCAAGTACACTTCACTGTATTATTAACTATAGCAATTTATTTGTCTTGAACATTTTTCAGAAGTAACTAAATATTTAAATGGAATATTAAGTTGGACTGTGTTCTCTCAGCAAAGGATATAATTTATTAATAGAACTTTAAAATGTTTGATTCACTTCTTTTATTACCATTTTCTTTGGTCAAATAACTTTGCATTATTCCTGAGAGTCTCAGAATGATTCAAATCCAGGGATAAAATATGGAAATTAAAATGTTTCTTATTCTGTGACATGAAGTAATTAGATCATTTGCTTCAGTATGTTGACCTTTCATTTATAAGCTATTTTTTGAAACATATTCTTAATGTATTATACAGAAGCAATGTTCTCAGAAGGGTAAATAGCAAAGGTAATGATTTACTTTTTTTTTTTCTTTTTAGTAAATGCCAGTTCTTCAGCCTTTAACAAATTATTGCTAAAAACTAAACTCATACTTCAGTGTTTCTGGAACATATAATTTGTGATATCAACATGAAAGCACTAGCAGTGAAAGAAAGCTGGCTCAGTAAAGATGAAAGCTAAGAGGATAGCATCTGTGGACCACTTCAAATCAAGGTACTTTATTCACAATCACTGCCTCTCTTTTAGACTGTAGACAAGTTGTCCAAGAGAGTTCACCCTTCAGTGTTTCCAGAGGTTGAGATTTAAATAATGTTTTTGCACATTGGTAAATTTACTTTTTAAGAAGCATCACTCAGAGTATGGTGTTTTGGTTTTTTGTGTGTGTGTTTTTTTTTTGTAATTTTATTTTTTTTCAGTGTTCCAAGATTCAGTATTTATGCACCACACTCAGTGCTCCATGCAATATGTGCCCTCCATAATACCTACCACTAGGCTCACCCAACACTCCCCACAAAACCCGCAGTTTGTTTCTCAGAGAATGTTTTAAAAGCATCTGATGTTCTCTTTAAGGCTTGAAAAATAGCATGATGGCACAGTTGCAGAGGTGAGACAGGCCTCAGTGACCTTAGGCCTCTGATTTGAGTAATTCAGTAGTTTGGAAGCCAATTCAAGTGGATTTAAGCAATAGAAAGAACCTGCTGGTACACATGCTGAAAAGGCCAGAGTGTTGGCAGAATACAGGTACAGATTTAGGCTTCTACTCCATCTTTCAGGGATTCTTTTCAGAATTCCTCTTTAGTTTGTTGGCTATATTCCATCAAAGGCTCAAAGATGTTATAGCAGGTCCTGACCTCTCTAAATGAATTGTGGACAAACAGGACCCAACCCTGGAGCCTGGAGTGAGTACGAGTCCTACTAATAACCCAAGGAAAGGAGATATTCTAAGGATCCCTCTATTCTTAGATGTGAATTTACACTGAGATCTTCTTTTTTATTTTAAATAAAAATCATCTGGGTTCATTTTGAAAGACCTCACTAGTTCATAAATTTGATTCTAATAATGACCAAATAATTTTGCTTTTAGAATAATATACACTCACTCAGTATAATACATTTTGCTCATAATGCCCAAGCAAGTCTGTGACATAGATAGTATTTTTATTTCCAGTACTGCTGTGCTTATTTTGAAAGGGGTAGAAGACCATCTTTCTAAGGAGGACCCACTGGTTGATTTAACGTAGAGATCAGGCAATTACAAATCGATACTTACAAGGCTCCTTTAGGGAAATACATTTTATTAGGTGCTAATTTGGCTGATTAGGCAGCAATCAGACTTCTTTGTATTCTAAATAAAGCAGTTAATATGACAATATTGTTTCATTTACTCTGATTAGGATTCTTAATTAGGTCATGAAGGATATTTAAGATAAATGATGACAAGTCCAGGAAGAAGTTAGGAATCTGATTTAGAGTTGATCTTATCTTCCTTAACTATACTTAATGCCGCAGAAGAACTAAGGGAAACATTGTTTGTACTCATGTCTTAATATTTATTGCATGGATACAATATTATCTCTGTGGCACGGAATCTCATATATACAGTCATCCAACAATCATTTCCTTACATTCAAAGATCTTACCGGCTCAATCGGGAAGATATATACATGCATGAACATAAGTCTAAATACTTAAAAGAAATATAAATAACATTATGGTACAGGAAGGAAGAAAGAACAATGCAAATGCCCCTAAAGTTGTGGAAAGTCTTCCTAGAGGGAGAGATCTTTCAACTGGTGCTTGAAAGATGAGAGCAGTGATCAGAGCTCCACGTACCCCTGAAGAGTGATGCCATAAAGGAGAAATATATGTGACTGTACATGGATTCCATAATGGGAAATGATGGTATGAAGGAAATATTCTGACCAAATTTACAATGGGAGGTCTTGAATCTCATGGTGAGAAATTTAAACCACATTTTATAGCTAATGAGGAACCATCAAAGAAAGTACAATGGGGGAGTAAAAGATTACATAGAATATTTATTACATATACCAGTAACTCTTATGGCCGCATGAAGCACTGAGCATTGAGAGACTTTCAATATTCAAAGGAAAAGAGGAAAAGAAGGCAGGAAAATCAGTTATTAACTGATTGCGGTAGTCTTAGTGAAAACTATTTCCTGAGTATCATTAGAGTGAAAGGAAGAGTCGGAATTGAGAGACATTTAGAAAATGACATTAATAAATTTTGATGATGCAAAGGATGAGATGAATGTGAAAATCAGACTAACTATCTCTCTGATGTGAGGAATTTGAGGAACAAGACAGAGGATCATAGAGGAAGGGAGGGAAAAATGAAACAACATGAAACCAGGGAGAGAGATAAACCGTAAGAGACTCTTAATCTCAGGAAACAAACTGATGGTTGCTGCAGCGTGGGAGGGGAGGGACGGGGTGGCTGGGTGATGGACATTTGGGAGGGTATGTGCTATGGGGAGTACTGGGAACTATGTAAGCCTGATGAATCACACACCTGTACCCCTGCGGCATATAATACATTATATGTTAATTTAAAAAAATCAGACATAACTGTGGCTAAGGTTGCTCATTATCTTTCAGTATTGCTTCTCTTTTTCTTATTTTATTGCAGTGTCCCAAATTTTAGCTGGACGTATTACCACCCAACTAACAGATTGTATTTTTGAATCTGCATAGCTGGGTGTGGTCATAGATTTAAATTCAGGCCTGTGAGGTCTAAGTGCAACTTCTGGAATTTGTCCATGAAAGAGACATGTTTCCCTCTCTCATTTTTTCCTTCCAGATGCTGTGATATGGATGGAATATGCTACAGCGTCACCGACCCATACCGTACTCTGGAGTGGAAGCCAAGTGCTGCCGATGCCGCCTGTCCTTGTGAGGAGCGGGAAAGTGGGAGTGAGTCACTGGTGATGGTGGGTCAGCCTGGGAAGGCTTGCTTCTGGCTGCTTTTCACCTGACACACAAATAAAGGTACAAGTATTTTTTGTCATTCACGTTTTAACTTTTTATATGATATACACCTAAGCTTATTCCTGACTGATTCAGTGATGTCAGATGTCATATTGGAGAAATTACAGAGTTGTCAGAGTAGAATCATTTCTACTAGAGCTGCTAGTAGAGTTTCTAGTAGAGTTTCTAGTAGAGTTGCATTTTAATCATAAACAGTCCCCAAATTTTAGTGGCTCAAATCAACAAAGGGGTTTTTTTCTTGCTCTGTCACAAGGCCATGTCTTTCCTTAAGCGAATGTGGAAATGGCATCCTCTTTGTTCACAGAAGGAGAAGAAAACCAAAAATATTGGTGAACACCATTAGTATTTACCATAGATTTTTGAAAAATGATGATGTCGTTAACCAGAAAGAGAAAGGAAGGAAGGAGGAAGAAGGTAGAGATAATGAATTTAATTATGGCTATCTTGCCCATGGAATTCAGGTTCTTTGCTTTTAGTGTAAAACTGGAAATATGGATCTGGAATATGAGTGCCAGTGGGAGTAAGGCTGAGATTCATCTGTATACCTCTAGAATTTGAATCACGGGCATACAGACTACTTGGAGCCAGAGAGCAGAGAGAAGGTATGTGATAGTATCTTAAAGAATTCCTACATTGAAATGTGCAAAGAAAAGAAAATCATCCAGTGAAAGCATGTGAAGACTGGTCAGAAAAGTAGCAGGGAAGCCAGGGCAGAGTAGGGTCCCAGGACCCAAAAGAGAATTTGGCAGAGAAGGGGTGTCAAACAAAAGAACAATGGATTATTCAAGAAAGCGAATTTCAGAGCAGTGGTAGTTGGAGAGCCAGATTGCTGTAAGTCATGAAGCAAGTGGGATGAGGCGACACATATTCTGAAAGTAGCAGTGAGGAGTTTAGAGAATGACAGGGGGGAAAAAAATAGATTAATAGAACACACCGGAGCCCAGCCAACCTTACAAATGTCTAGGAAGATGCAAATTTTAGGAATTAACATGTTATTGGATAGTTATATAAGCTTTATAAGCATCCACTTTAAGCCAATATTAAGTATTAAAGCAGCTAACCCCCTCCCCTGCATTTATACAGTTATCTGTAAGACATTCTTTGGCAGAAGCAAAATAGAGCTATGCAAAGGACTCAAATCATTCTACCCCAGTAGGATGGTAGTGTGCCGGCAAATAATGCCAAACCCTAGTGGCAAAAAAAAATGTGCGAAAACTCAGTGTAATCCAGAAAGAATCTAGAAAAAAGCAATGCCAGTAATCAAGATTGAACGGCTAAACCAACAGGAGCGATTTTCAGCAAGGCTAATAAAGAACTCTGTGTGCTAGGGATGGTCTCTTGACAGAATCATTTTCCTCCCTGGTCCTGCCTTCTTCTGTATTATCCACCTACCTCAGGACTAAATCATTTTTACTTAGCAACAGAGTAAATTTTCCTACTTCATTACTTTCTCCAACTTATTTTTTACTCAGCATATAACAGAAGTGTAACATTGAGGTCTTGAATAATAAATGTATAAATTATGGGCAAATCTGAAGTGGTTGACAGTAAATATACTTCCTTACAAGTCCAAATTAAATTTTACTCACATATGGCAAAATCATGCATAATGTGTGTGGCAGGCTGAAAAATCAATGATCAATGAGAAATTGGAAGTGTAATAGATTACTTAGTGGAGAACAACAGTTATAGACTCTAGGTGAGTCAAGCTGAGTTTTCCATCTTTTATTTTTTTTAATTTTATTTATTTATTTTGAGAGAGAGAGCACAAGTGAAGGGGAGTGGCGGACAAAGGCAGAGGGGGAAGCAAGCTCACCACTGAGCAGAGAGCCCAATGCAATAGGAAGCTTAATCCCAGGACCCTGTGATCATGACCTGAGCTGAAGGCAGATGCTTAACCCACTGAGCCACTCAGGTGCCCCTCAAGCTGAATTTTCTGTTTAATCTTATGAAAATCTTTTCCTGTTGAAAGCATTAAGCAATATCATTATTTACATGTTACGATTAGAGGAATCATTTAAAAACTAATTTTGAATTTAATTTCTGTACCTATCTATATTTTAACTTATTTGAGAAACTGATTCACATATCCAGGTTCTTTCAGTAGCAAATTTATAAACTACACCCTGCCTTACTTTGAAGCAAAATTTTGAATTAAATAATTTTACCTTGTAAAAATAATGAGATCTTTTTTTACTGAAAAAAATTATAGTACATATTATATTAAGATAGAAGGAAATTCTAATATCTTTCAAAGTGCTTAGTAACCATCACTAAGGAAACAATTCAGAGCGCCTATTTGTTGAGCTAACAGAAATATGTAATTGTCACAAACACATACACATTACCCAACAGGGTTTATGCAGTCATTCCAAATACTGCCACTCTGAAATATCCATGTGTAATGCAGTAACTGTTCAGCTAAATTTATTTCCTAAATGAGAAATTCTCTTTCACTGGTCTTGAGAGTGTTTAAAAAATTAACTGAAGTTAATTATATAGAAGCATGATCTTGAATCAGACTGGGGGTTGTATGCCATGAGCTAAATTAGTACCTGAAAACAACCTAAACAGTATATTGCTAAAGAAGCAGCTTATATTAGGGTTGAAAAAAGAAAAATATGGTATGCTTTCAGGTTTATCATTGATTTTGTGCACTGCCTTCTTTTAGTTGCTTCATTGGTTTGTTTAGATTTGATTCATCCAAACTGTCATAATATTATGTATACCCTAAGAATAAATGTATCCCCTGATTGATTGCTCAGTAAAGCCTCTAAATTGCAGTTAAGATGTGCCATGGTATTAGTGTGAGGGGGACATTACCAAAACACTGTGTCCAGAACTAATATGAGCCCCTGATGAGTGGCAGGAAAATCAACTGAACTGCAGTATTTTGTAAGACAGAGGATAGGAAGAGCCACTGGGGAGGAGATACAGAGTGTGTTGTTGTGGGCTAGGGTATTTCATGCGGTATAGCGGATTAAAAGAGTGAATGTGGGTGAATATAAAAAATAAGACATGAACATGAGGAGAGAAGTTTTTAATTCTTACCAGGAGTACTTTGGAAAGTATACTATGAGAGCATTTAGATAGAGGACACCCTTTCTCTGCTTCCCTGTTTGTAAATTAGCAGGCATATTTTTGTAGAAAAAGTACTTCAACTTTGGTGGTGGTGGTGGTTCCTGTTCTCATTCTTGCTCCTCCTCCTTCCCTTCCCCCCCAAAATATCGAATAGGATTGATTCTCTCTGGTAATTCTCTGTTTATAAGATCTTCATTACTGGGGAACTGATTGTGTCATTGAACAGGTAGGTGATTAATTACTGTGACCACATGAAATCTGAAGACAATCTATTTCTCCACAAAACTTCACCCTTGTAGGCTCTTTCTGGGTAATACTGAAAACAGATTGCATTTTTAAAAATGACAAGTTTTCAAGTGTTAGAAGAAATGAGTTACCCTTTGAAGCAGAGATTCTTAATCCAGCAGGTAATGTAAATGCGTGAGACAGTCTGGGTGAGGACCACAAGGGGCTGTAGACTGCAGAAAGTTGGAGAGGGTGTCCCTGTTCAAAGCAGATACCACACCAGCTGATTGTTGCCATAATGGAATTAAGTTCTGGTTTGCCAGATCTTACAGTTTTTAAAGGCAAAACAAAAATCTGACTGTATGTAAAAATCCCTTGGTTTTTAAAAGAAAATTTTCCAAAAAAATGTAAAACATAATACCTCATCCAAAGAAAATACATTTCTGCACCCAGTGTAGCCAGCTGACAGGCTGCTAGCTTACTACCTCAGCTTTGAAGACAATTTTGTTTTAGATTTTTAAATACACTGGAAAGAGATCAAAGTCTCTTTATATTAAACTCAAAAAGCAGTTATTAAATGTACAATTTAGGCATGACAGTGTCCTGTCTTAAAGTTACTAAGGTATTATGGAGTACACAAAAAAATGGATAAGGTTTGACTACAGGCTTTGAAGAATTTCTGATAAATGAGCCATACTTATCAAACTAAAAACATAAAATCATAAAATGAATCTCAGCAATCATGTTGCCTACTTCACTATGTATTTTTCAAAAATTTTCAGTGGCAAATTGATCTGTTTAAAATCTCTTAAAAAATCTACTCTCAATGTGATCTTACATCCTATCATGTGGAAGCAAATGGCTACTTCTATATAATGATAAAGTTCCTTGATTCCGGGAATTTTTACTTTCTGAAGAATCGACGTCAAATACCATCTTATCCCTTAAAGGAGGCTTATCTGATTATTTTGAATTTTTTTTTTTAATATATTTGAGAGAGAGAGAGAGAGAGCAAGGGTGAGCTTGGCGGGGGGGGGGCAGTAGGAGAGAGAGAGAATCTTTAAGTAGACCCCATGCTGAGAGCAGAGCCCAATGTAGGGCTCAATCCCACTACCCTGAGATCATGACCTGAGCCGAATCCAAGAGTTGGATGCTCAACTGACTGCACTACTCAGGTGCCCCTGATTATTTCAAAGTTCTAAATTCAGTATTCAGTGTTCTAACATGTGCTAGATTTTTAGGAGATTTGTATAACTTCTAAGCAGGAAGGAGAATTTCCTGCTGAGTTGACATGACAGCAAAACAGTGAACCCTTCTCTTAGTAAGCAGCAGAAAATTCATCTTAAACTGCTTGACTTCAACTAAGGGCCATGACAGTTGGGTGGCTCATTTGTAAGTCTTTCTCTTTATAGTTAAGTAGGGAAACAGGATTAAAGGGGATGAGCAATTGTCAGGTGACACAGAGAGTTGGAAGTGTTCAACGGACTGGGAAGGGCCTCTGTAATTTTTCTTCCCCCAGAATATAAAGTTTGAAGCATATCTAGGTGTCACTCCAGTCCTATGCTCTTTCTCCAAATTCCATCAGATAGTAACTTAATAATTAATTGCTAAATACCTAGTATGTGTCAAGGGTTTTGTAGGGTCTAGTGAAAGTATGATTTCTAGAAAGAGAGTTAACATGTACCCAGGTAGGCGAAATGAGCTTTTAAAAAAGAGTAAGACAAAGCATTGAAGAAAAGTAAAAGGCAAAAGCAAGTTGGTAAAGTGCTAATGTGCTTCTCAGTACTTGCAGTCCTTGGCGAGCTATAGAAACGAGATGTGAGTGGGTGGCTTCGTGGTGGATATGGAATCTGATGGATTTGGAGGACTAGAAAGGGAGAACATTCCAGGTGGAGAAAGTAACGGGAGGGGAAGTGGAAAGGGTATGCTTATCCCATTTGCTCAAGCCTCCACTTTCAGTTTGAAATCTAATAGATTCATCAGTGCTAACAAGGCTCAAGGGCCAGGTCAATAATCCCTTCCCACATTATTTAATATCAGTGCACTTCTCCTTGGCTAGAGAACTTCATCTCCCCAAGTATCAGTGGCCAAGTTTCTAGGGATATATGTTTAGATTCAGGCCTCCTAACAACTGTGCACTTTGCCTATCCCCTCCAACTCTGCCCTCCATCCCTACCCAAGCCTGGAACACTTTAGGTAAAAAAATAATAATAATGATGATAATAGTAGTAGTAATGTCAAGAAACTAGCTCTTGTTTACAGTGCTGAGCAAACTTTAACAAATATACTCCTGTCCTTCTCCCCCAGAGCATTTCATTGTCAACAATCCAGTCTCAGAAATTGTTATTTGGAGAGGGAAAAAGAAAAATGATTGTATCGGTCATTACCTCATAGAATTTGGCTCTGGGTCTTTATTCTAGAGACTAAAAGAATAGACGTGTATTTGGAAGAGAAGACATGAAAGTTAATCTTTAAAGCAAAACCAATTTTTTTTTTTAACACAATCTGAGGACAGAATGGTGTGACTCTAGATCTTCTTCTAGTTATTTTGGGTTTTGAGCAGATTTAAATAATATCCAATATTATGTTTATCTCATGATGGTCAATTTAAATAGGCAGAATAGGAGCTTGTAACAAGTGTAATACACAAGCACACACAAACATACACATACACATAACTAGGTTATACCTACGTGCCCATTCAGTTCATTACCGGTAGGTTCTTTCATTTAAAATATGCCCCATTCTGTGCTCAGTGTCCTGGCTGCTGGGCTTCTAATCATTGCATTTCTGTCTGCTGCTTTGTTTTGTTTTCATTGATCAACTTTGTTTTAAACGAGTTTCATTTTCACTGCTTAAGGTATCAATGCATTTTCTTCCTCTTTAGAAGACTAGACATCAAGTATTATTGGTAAATTTATGCATTATTAGCAACTCAGTGAATTTATTTTCAGCCTCTGAGATCTTCAGAGCTGTTTAAGATGCAGAAAAAAATGTTTATTTTTACTTATGTGCATAAAAAAATCACCACAACTTTTAAATAGTAGCTGAAACTTTAAGTTTTATGCCTTCAAGGCTGTAAATTTCAATTATTCCCTTTATTCATATGCACAAAGAGATGAGTGAAGTGGTATAATTAAAAGCACCTGCCATTTAAAAAAAAAAGAAGAAGAAGAAGCTCTACATTCTTCTCGTTTGAATGTGGTCTATGCATAGTCCTGCCTGAATCAGTAAAGGAAAAGAAGGCTAAAAGGAGTACCCAAAGAGAGTCATCAGGCAGTCCCTGAGAAGAAATGAATATTTATGGCCCATAATCATCTTTTCTAACATTCATGTCATACTGTATAGTTACTTTGGGAATTGTGGAATAAAAGGAAAGAAGAAACAGAGGCAGGAAATAGGGACCCTCGTCCTCCATTTGTCACTTCTTAATTTCTTAAACTTCCCCCAGTGTCTTTATCCATATGTGTAAAATTAGCTGAAATATGAACTCTAAGTTTGCCTTAGCTTCACATTCTCTGCCTCACTTGTTAATCTAAATACATGGTGGCAGTTTTTTCACATTTGGATCTGCAAAGCTCCAGTGGTCACGAAAAGCAGTTGGTCATGAGAGGCTATGTATGTAAAAGGAATAAAGGGGCAGGAGCTGTCTGAGAGTCAGACATCCCTGAGGCAACTTTCTCCTCAGCCATAGTTATGTCAGCTGTGAAACAGACTGTTCTGGCCTCACAGGACTGAGGCGATGACTTGTGGGGAAGCATTTAGTGTGGTGTTTGGCACTGGGCTCATTATCAGGATTTTCAACATATGGCACATTCCTGATACATGGAAAACCTTTATTAGAACTTCCAGGAGCCTAACCATGAATTAGCTCGCACATAGATTAATTAGACTTTAGAGTTTGAAGGGAACTTTGTAGCCTTTTGGTCCAACCCTCTTATCATATACTGAAGGAATTGGATCTCCCAAGTTTTGGTGACCTGTTAAGGTCATTCAGTGGTTTATTTGCAAAGCCAGGAATAGAAGTCTGACCTCCTAACTCCCAGTCCACAGTAGATTTTTTGATACAGCTAAATTTTAGAAACCTGGAAGGACTGGCTATAACAATGTAGCTTTGTTTGCTTCAATATCCTGATACTTTTTTCTATCCATGTAATACCTAGGGTTTTTATTGTTGTTTTGTTGTAGTTATTGTTGTTGCTTCTGAACAATTAAGGTGGTGCCTGGGGTCTACCTGGAGAGCATAAAAGTAGCTTTTCACATGGGGCTCCCAGAAATTTCCTCTTCACCCCAGTGAGAAAGTCTGAGCATAAGAAAATGGGTTAGGTTGTGGTAACATGGCTCACGGCCACAGAGTTCAGCTGATGCCCTGAGGGATACTGGCTCAACTCACTGCCTACACTCATGCAGTTGTTAACTTTGCTGATACTACCGTAGGACTCTCCATATAAAGTGCCCACTCGAACTGCATTCTCTCTGTTCCTCATCTGTACAGTGATTTCGTATAGTAAAGCCCATCTGGGAGCTATTGTTCACTGCCGATATTTGAATTATACACTGGACTTGTAGGTTTTAAATTAGAATGCTCTCATTCATGATAGTTTGTTCAAGTTTGTCTTGCTATGCTCAGGAGGAACTTTCCATGCAAGCAGCATGGGATGGCAGGAAGATAAAGCTGGACAGTGGGCTGCCCAAGCCAGAAACCCAAAAGAAGGAAAGGCTCACATGGGCAGAACCTAAACCTGCACTCACCTCCTATGACTCTGAACGGGGAATGCAGCTCCCAAAAGTCATAGGGTCCAAAGCCAATCATAAAACTACCAGTTATGTTGGCATCTCTATTACAACACATTCTGGACTTCAGTGCCATCAGTCTGAAATAAAAATATCTCTTAAAGGATGAAAGAAGGCCCTGAAAGTCAACTTTCAATTTGTGAAATACAAATGTGAGAGAGTCTCACACATCCTGCCTTGATGATGGTAGAAGAGTTCTAAACCAACTTGTATAAATAAGACTTTTCTTCTTCACGGCAGCCCTTGGTAGAGGATATACTAGGGTGGGCTCAAAACCAGGAAGGAAATACCAGGGCTTATTTATTCTTAGGTAAATTTCTTATATTCAGTTTCTGAAACTCAATTTCTGAATCCTTAAGACAAAATGGTAATTTTTACTTCATTAGTTTATTGTATAAGAATAACAGTGCTTATAAAAACACTTTGGATATTCATATAAAGGGCTAGTGTCCAAAATCTATAAAGAACTTAGCAAACTCAACACCCAAAGAACAAATTATCCAATCAAGAAATGGGCAGAAGACATGAACAGACATCTCTGCAAAGAAGACATCCAGATAGCCAACAGACACATGAAAAAGTGCTCCACATCACTCGGCATCAGGGAAATTCAAATCAAAACCACAATGAGATATCACCTCACACCAGTCAGAATGGATAAAATTAATAAGTCAGGAAATGACAGACGCTGGCTACGATACGGAGAAAGGGGAACCCTCCTACAGTGCTGGTAGGAATGCAAGCTGGTGCAACCACTCTAGAAAACAGTATGGAGATTCCTCAAAATGTTGAAAATAGAACTACCCTATGACCCAGCAATTGCACTACTGGGTATTTACCCTAAAGATACAAATGTAGTGATCCGAAGGGGCACGTGCACCCGAATGTTTATAGCCAAACTATGGAAAGAACCTAGATGTCCATCCACAGATGAATGGATAAAGAAGATGTGGTATATATACACAATGGAGTACTATGCAGCCATCAAAAGAAATGAAATCTTGCCATTTGCAATGACATGGATGGAACTAGAGGGTATCATGCTTAGCGAAATAAGTCAATCAGAGAAAGACAACTATCATATGATCTCCCTGATATGAGGAAGTGGAGATGCAACGTGGGGGGTTAAGGGGGTAGGAGAAGAATAAATGAAACAATATGGGATTGGGAGGGAGACAAACCATAAGTGACTCTTAATCTCACAAAACAAACTGAAGGTTGCTGGCGGGAGAGGGGTTGGGAGAGGGGCGTGGGGTTATGGACCTTGGGGAGGGTATGTGCTATGGTGAGTGCTGTGAAGTGTGTAAACCTGGTGATTCACAGACCTGTACCCCTGGGGATAAAAATATATTATAGGTTTATAAAAAATAAAAAATTAAAAAATAAAAAACAACAACAAAAAACCAAAAATAAAACCAAAAAAAACCCACTTTGGATATTAACCCAAAGAATATGAAAATGCTAAATCTAATAGATGAATGGATAAAGAAGATGTGAAATACACACACACACACACACACACACACGTACGTGCACACAATATGTATATACAATAGAATATTACTCAGTCATCAAAAATAAAATGTCAGATTTACAACAGCATGATGGAACTAGAGGGTATAATGCTGAATTGAATAAGTCAGAGAAAGATAAATACCATATGATTTCACTCATGTAAAATTTAATAAACAAAACAAATGAACAAAGAAAAAAAGAAACAAACCAAAACAAACCAGACTCTTAACTATAGAGAACAACTGATGGTTACCAAAGTGGAGATGGTGGGGGGATGAGTGAAATAGGTGGTGGGCATTAAGGAGGGCAATTTTTGTGATGAGCACTGGGTGAGATATACAATTCTTGAATCACTACATTGCACAACTGGAACTAATATAACATTGTATGTTAACATTTTTACTAGAATTAAAATTTACATTTTTTTAAAATAAAGAACTTCTATATTCCCTTCACCCATATTCCTCAGTTGTTAAAACTTTACTGGGTCTCTACTGCAGAGTGGAGTCATGGTTATTAGGGGTTGGGGGTTGAGGAAATAAGGAGATATTGGTCAAAGGATACAAACTTCTAGTTATAAGATTAAGAAGTTCTGGGAATCTAATATACAGCATAGTGATTATAGTTGATAATTTTGTATTATATACTTGAAAGTTGCTATGAGAGTAGATATTAAATGTTCTCACCAAAAAATGATATTATATGAAAAAATAAAAATAAATAAATACACTTTGGAGATGGTAAAGATCCATATAAATGTGAAAATTTATTCTCCATCAAAACAAAATCAGTTATAGACTTCTTACTTTCTATAGCTAGGTTCTGGTTAGACTAGCGTTCAGATCAGAAAGCAGTAATTAATATTAGTATTAGATTCCATTTATTGAAATTAATTATAATGGTACATTATTATTAATATTTCTTCTTACCAATAACTCTCTGAATCTCTGCCCATTCACCAGTTACTGCAGTCATTGTTTTCATCCAGTATATATTTTTGAGTACCTTTTTTGTATAGGTACTGTTCTAGGCAGCTGCATCACTTACCAGGACAACTACCCTCATTAAGCTAACATTCTAGCAAAGGAATGAAAATAGGGGAAGATAAGACATATAATAAACAAGAACATTTTACATCAGATAGTGGTAAGTTTTATTTTTTTTAAGATTTTATTTATTTATTTATTTATTTATTTGACAGAGAGACAGCGAGCACAAGCAGGGGAAGTGGCAGGCAGAGGGAGAGGGAGCAGCAGGCTCCCTGCTGAGCAGAGAGCCCAATGCGGGGTCCGATCCCAGGACCCTGAAATCATGACCTGAGCCGAAGGCAGAGGCTTAACTGACTGAGCCACCTAGCAGCCTCAGATAGTGATAAACTTTATAGGAAAAGGTATTATAGAAAAATTTTAGCATAAATACAAATTGTATTATAGAAGAAAAGAAAAAGTGGAACGGAACAGGGAGAATGAAGCGAGTCAGAATTGGGGGCAATTTTAAATATGGTGATAAGAGGTGGCTTTTTTTATTAAGAAGGTGACATCTGAGCAAAACTCAAGTTGGTCAGGGCATTGCTGTTCTTATACCTGGGAAGAGCATTCTAAGCTGAAAGACTAGAGAGGGATTACAGAGGTTTGGGTCATAGAAGATCTTATAGGTGGTTTCACCTATAAGAATGATTGTTGAATGGTTTTGTGCACAGGAATCTTGTTTTCATAGTATCACTCCGAATGCTCTCTTGAGAACTGACCTTTTGATTTTAGGGAGACCGGGATGGCCACAGGAATCTCCGTTAAGAGGTAACTGCAGGAATCCAGGAGCAAATGAAGGTGGCTCATCACTCCACAGAGGTACATATACTCCCGAATGGGGAACCTGTGGCAGCTCAGCTGACACAGTTGCTTTGCTAATGATTGCATCTTTATTTGGGGCTCAGTTATTCTTCAGACCAGGTTAAGGTTGACTTTTAAGGGTTGCTTAAAAGTCTAGGGTTGGCTTTTAAGGTATATCCTGAGATAAGAGAGATTGTAAGACATTTCTAATGGCAATACTGTGGGTAGGTAGAATCTTTCCCTAATTTATAACCTTGAATTTGAAAAGTTAAAAAAAAAAAAAAAAAGCTTTGTAATAGGGGTCTTGCCATCAAGTCCTTTTTCCAAACCACATGATCTTCTCTAAGAAAAGAAATTAGTGAAAATTAGTGGTAGAGTATGGCCTCACTAGATACAATATGACTCCTATCTGTAAGAAATTGCAGACATTACTTTTTTATGTCTGGGGCTTGTGTCTGTGCCTTTTTATTTGCAGATTTTATTGAGGAGAAAAAGACAGTTATATTGTTATATTGTTTTCAGTATTGATGTGAGTATAAAATAGAGTTATTTCAAAACTACTTTGAAATGGAAAAATCATAATTTCCAAGCCATATGTCTTCCAACTAAATGAGAGAGCTATGATTGTGAACCTACCTTTACCTTTTCAAATATGTATATATAAATAACATTTAATCATATGTTAAATATTCATTTTGGATATATTTATATTATATAAATTAGATATATGCTATAATTTTACCATGAGATGATTTAACCATTATTATACTACTTTCATCAATTTTGTAAGTAACTTAATTTATTAGCATTATATACATTTTGTCTTTCAGTTTTTTAAAAGCAGTGAGATTTTTGAAGTGTTTAAATTTATCACCTTTAAATTTTTACTAGGAAAAAGAAGCCAAATTAAAAACAAAAAAAAAACCCTTGATATTTAAGACCTAGGACACAATTTTCCTCCAGTAAAACAAAAGTGCAGGAGGGCATTTATTCTCATGTCAAAGCAGACTAACCTCCTGGTTAAAGGTCTTTATAAATGCTTAGGGAAGTATGTTGACAGGGTTTTATCAATTAAGAAAGAGCTATGAAAGTAGACATACCCTGTGAATTTCTGAGTGTAAATATTCCATATCCCTCTAAATCCCAGTTTGTCTGCCTTTTTTCTCCCCAATTAAATCACCTTCTTGAGATCTTCAAACAAACTTTGTGCCGGGTAACCATGAAGTTCAGAGCTGCATCTGTCCTTAAAGTTGGTCTATACATATTATGCCAGAATCTCTTTATCTTCTCACTAGACATTTAATCTTAATTTATTTTTAGTCCCAATAACTGACTCATCAGTGTCTAGTTTTTTGTCCTGCTCAGGTCAGGGAAATAGATACATGGCAGAACAGGTCTCTCTAGCTTCCTTGATTGGTTGGATTTTTCTTTAGTGCTGTTCATCAAATGTTTCTAATTCCTTACCTTCCAAACCTATGGTAAAATTGTAGTTCCTTACCTCCTTAGAAGTTAGTTGTGTTGGGGGGGTCATTGAAAGACCTAACTAAGTGTGAGACAAGAATCCATCAAAATTCTAGAGGAGAACACCTCCAGCAACCTCTTTGGCCTCAGCTGCAGCAACTTCTTACTACATGCATTTCCAAAGGCAAAGGAAACAACAACAACAAAAAAAAATGAACTACTGGGACTTTATCAAGATAAAAAAAAAACTTTTCCACAGCAAAAGAAACAGTCAACAAAGCTAAAAGGCAACTTACTGAATGGGAGAAGATTCTTGTAAATGACATATCAGATAAAGAGCTAATATCCAAGATCTAGAAAGAATTTATCAAATTCAACACCTAAAAACAAATAATCCAGTCAAGAAATGAGCAGAAGACATGAACAGACATTTCTCCAAAGAAGACATATGAATGGCCAACAGGCACATGAAAAAATGCTCAACATCACCTGGCATCAGGGAAAAACAAATCAAAACCACAATTAGATACCCCTTCACACCTGTCAGAATGGCTAAAAGTAACAAGTAGGAAAACAACAAATGTTGACAAGGATGTAAAGAAAGGGGAACCCTCTTACACTATTGGTGGGAATGTAAGCTGGTACAACCATTCTTAAAAACAGTATGGAGATTCCTCAAGAAATAAAAAATAGTGGATTAAGCCACTGCCTTTGGCTCGGATCATGATCTCAGGGTCCTGGGATCAAGGCCCGTATCAGGCTCTTGCTCAGTGGGGAGCCTGCTTCCCTCTCTCTCTCTCTGCCTGCCTCTCTGTCTACTTGTGATCTCTCTCTGTCAAATAAATAAATAAAATCTTAAAAAGAAAAAAAAAAAGAAAAGAAATAAAAAATAGAGCTACCCTATGACCCAGCAATTGCACTACCAGGTATTTACTGCAAAGATACAGATGTAGTGATCCAAAGGGGTATATGTACCCAAAGGTTTATAGAAGCAATGTCCACAACAGCCAAACTGTGGAAGGAGCCCAGTTATCCATCGACAGATGAGTAGATAAAGAAAGTATGGTGTGTATACACCCCTGGCCTCCCCCCCACACACACACAATGGAATATTACTCAGCCATCAAAATGATGAAAATTTACCATTTAAATCAATGTGGATAGAACTGGAGGGTTATTATGCTGAGCAAAATAGGTCAGTCAGAGAAAGGCAATTATATGGAATTGCCTTTGTGGAATATAAGAAATAGCATATAGGATCATAGGGGAAGGAAGGGGAAATGAATGGGAAAGAAATTAGAGAGGGAGACAAACTGTGAGAGATACTCTGAACTATAGGAAACAAACCCAGGGTTGCTGGAGGGGCGATGGGTGGGGGCATGAGGTAACTTGATGACAGGCATTAAGTAGAACATGTGATATAATGAGCACTGGGTGTTATATACAACTGATGAATTACTGAACTCTAATGATTTACTATATATTGGCTAATTGAATTTAAACTTAAAAAGTTAGGTATGGGGGCCATGTGGTGGTTAATTTCATGTGTCATCTTGGCTAGTCATAGTCCCAGATATTTGGCCAAATAGTATTCTAGATGTTTCTGTGAAGGTATTTTTCAGATGAGATTAACATTTACATCAGTAGACTTTGAGTAAGGTAGATTCTTCTGCCTAATGTGGTGGGCCTTGTCCAAACAACTGAAGGCCTTAAGAGAAGGAGGGAATTACGCTAATAGACTGCCTTTGGGCTCAAGTTACAACATCAATGCTTTCCTGTCCACCAGCCTATCTTGCAGATTTGGGACTCACCAGTCTCCACAATTGTGTGAGCCAAGTTCTTTAAAATAAATCAGTCTCTAAACACACACACACACACATACACACACACACCCCTGTTGGCTCCGTTTTCTAAAGAACCCTAATACAGGCCACATGATTTGCTTTAACCAATGAAAAATATACAGAAATGATATGTGTCTGTTCTATTCAGGAACCTCAACCACCAGTACATGTTTTGCCACGTTCATTTCCATGCCTCAGGAGATGTAAAAGTTGAGCAGAGCTCTAGCCAAACAATGATGGACCTAGCATTTGAGCAAGAGTTAAACTTTTATTTTTGTAAACTATGAGTCAGAGATTTTATGTTACTACACTATAACATATATTTTCCTTACTGATACAACAACCTCTAAATTTATACTTCAAGGTCAGAATTTTCTTCCCTTTCTAGATTTTATTATTTGATTTGATACTATTTTTAACTTTGGCACTACAAGAATTTACACTGGGCTCTTGCCCAATTAATTGTCCATTTGACTCTGAAGAAAACTTGAACTCAAGAATATAAAACTGTCTTTCAGAGTCCATAGTCTCTCATGGTTCACCTCCCCTTCCAATTTCCCCCAACTCTTTTTTCCTCTCTATCTCCCCATGTCCTCCATGCTCTTTGTTATGCTCCACAAATAAGTGAAACCATATGATAATTGACTCTCTCTGCTTGACTTATTTTACTCAGCATAATCTCTTCCAGTCCCGTCCATGTTGCTACAAAAGTTGGGTATTCGTCCTTTCTGATGGAGGCATAATACTCCATAGTGTATATGGACCACATCTTCCTTATCCATTTATCCGTTGAAGGGCAATCTGAGGGTTTTGAAGGGGGGGGGGGTCGGGGTACCAGGTGGTGGGTATTATAGAGGGCACAGATTGTATGGAGCACTGGGTGTGGTGCAAAGATAATGAATACTGTTATGCTGAAAATAAAAAATAAATTTAAAAAAAAACAAGACTTTGCAATTAAAAGCATAGCTGAATCTTAGTCAGTTGGGATGGTCAAGTAAATGCTACATTTTCTTTACTAATCTGCCACTGAATGCAAACAGGCAATAAAGACAAATGATTTATATGAAAATTCATATAATATGATCACAACTTTCAAGGGAAACTTGAAACCAGCAATTGAAATAAGCCTCATCTTTCTAATCTACAAAATAAACTATTAATGGTGAGATTTGGAAAAAAAAATATGAAACTGTCTAATTCCAAGCTACACAAATGCTAATCCATCCTCACTTCCTTGGCTCAAAAAAACCAGCTGACCACTCTACACTTACAGAGACTATGAACTTCTCTCTTGGGATATTCTCATCATAAAGGGCCTGATACTTGAGAACCTGAGGACTGTACATAGAATGTTCTACTTGCAGTGATCACAAGATAGGTGCTGTCATTCCAAAGTAATGTCTTTCCAGCACTTATCAAGACTTTAAATAATTTACTTTTTTTCTATTAACACAGTGTATTAGTTTTCTGTTGCTGCATAACAAATTACCCCAGGGGTCAGCTGATGAATATTTTAGGAAAGGAGTCAGAGAACTGACAAATTCATATATGTATTTTAGAACGATTTCCTTGGGGCCAGTGAAGAAGACACCTGGGATATGAGTGTATAATAGAAAAGGTGATGTAACAACAAGAGAGAAGAAAGAGAAATTAAGGAGTCAATCCCATTTACAGTCACACCTAAAACCATAAGATACCTAGGAATAAACCTAACCAAAGAGGCACAGAATCTATACTCAGAAAACTATAAAGTACTCATGAAAGAAATTGAGGAAGACACAAAGAAATGGAAAAATGCTCCATGCTCCTGGATCGGAAGAATAAATATTGTGAAAATGTCTGTTCTACCTAAAGCAATCTGCACATTTAATGCAATCCCTATCAAAATCCCATCCATTTTTTTCAAAGAAATGGAACAAATAATCCTAAAATTTTTATGGAACCAGAAAAGACCTCAAATAGCCAAAGGAATATTGAAAAAGAAAACCAAAGTTGGTGGCATCACAATTCTGGACTTCAAGCTCTATTACAAAGCTGTCATCATCAAGACAGTATGGTACTGGCACAAAAACAGACACATCGATCAATGGAACAGAATAGAGAGCCCAGAAATAGACCCTCAACTCTATGGTCAACTGATTGTTGACAAAGCAGGAAAGAATGTCCAGTGGAAAAAAGACAGCCTCTTCAACAAATGGTGTTGGGAAAATTGTACAGCTACATGCAGAATAATGAAATTGGACCATTTCCTTATACCACACATGAAAATAGACTCAAAATGGATGAAGGACCTCAATGTGAGAAAGGAATCCATCAACATCCTTGAGCAGAACACAGGCAGCAACCACTTTGACCTCAGCTGCAGCAACTTCTTCCTAGGAACATTGCCAAGGCAAGGGAAGCAAGGGCAAAAATGAACTATTGGGACTTCATCAAGATCAAAAGCTTTTGCCCAGCAAAGGAAACAGTTAACAAAACCAAAGACAACTGACAGAATGTAAGAAGATATTTGCAAACTACATATCAGATAAAGGGCTAGTATCCAAAATCTATAAAGAGCTTAGCAAACTCAACACCCAAAGAACAAATAATCCAATAAAGAAAGGGGAGGTGAACCATGAGAGACTATGGACTCTGAAAAACAATCTGAGGGTTTTAAAGGGGCAGGGGGTGGAAGGTCGGGGTACCAGGTGGTGGGTATTATAGAGAGCACAGATTGCATGGAGCACTGGGTGTGGTGCAAAAATAATGAATACTGTTATGCTGAAAATAAATAAAAAATAAATGAAAAAATGGAAAAAAAAAAGAGAAATGGGCAGAGGATATGAACGGACACTTCTGCAAAGAAGACATCCAGATGGCCAACAGACATATGAAAAATTGCTCCACATCACTCAGCATCAGGGAAATACAAATCAAAACCACAATGAGATACCACTTCACAACAGTCAGAATGGCTAAAATTAACAAGTCAGGAAATGACAGACACTGGCAAGGATGTGGAGAAAGGGGAACCCTCCTACACTGCTGGTGGGAATGCAAGCTGGTGCAACCACTATGGAAAACAGCATGGAGGTTCCTCAAAAAGTTGAAAATAGAGCTACCTAACCACCCAGCAATTGCACTACTGGGTATTTACCCTAAAGATACAAATGTAGTGATCCAAAGGGGCATGTGAACCCAAATGTTTATAGCAGCAATGTCCACAACAGCCAAACTATAGAAAGAACTTAGATGTCCATCAACAGATGAATGCATAAAGAAGAGATCATATATATATATACTATGGAATACTATGTAGCCATCAAAAGAAATGAAATCTTGCCATTTGCAATGACGTGGATGGAACTAGAGGATATTATGCTTAGCAAAATAAGTCAATCGGAGAAAGACAACTATCATGTGATCTCCCTGATATGAGGAAGTGAATATGCAATGTGGGGGCTTGGGGGGGGGTAGGAAAAGAATAAATGAAACAAGATGGGATAGGAAGGGAGACAAACCATAAGTGACTCTTAATCTCACAAAACAAACTGAGGGGGGCCAGGGGAAGGAGGGTAGAGAGAGGGTTATGGACATAAGGGAGAGTATGTGCTATGGTGAGTGCTGTGAAGTGTGTAAACCTGACGATTCACAGACCTGTACCCCTGGAACTAATAGTACATTATATGTTCATAAAAAAATTTAAGATTTTTTTTTTAAAAGAGAGAGGAGGTGATAGTGCTCAGTGAAAAGATGACTTATAAACTGTTGCAATTGACCCAGCATTGGAAAATATTTTCTATAAGAACCAGATAGTAAATATTTTAGGTTTTGCAGTCTAGATAGTGTTTTTGTCACAAAGATTCAACTCTGCTGTTGTAATGTGAAAGCAGCCACAAATCCTATGTAAACAAATGGATGTGGCTCTGTTTCAGTACAACTTTATTTACAGAATCAGGTGGGCAGGCTGGATCTAAGCCACGGGTTGCTGTTTGCTGATCCCTGTAAGAGACCATAATGGCACTAAAGCAATAACAGTGGGGTTGAACAAGTGGTGGAGGTGATTGACTTAATTACATGTGTTTTGAGCACCCAGTTCTCCTTTAGACACAGGAAATAGGCATGAACAAAATGATAAAATCCCTTCCCAAATGGAGTTTTCATTTTAGGAAAATTAAAAACACAAACATTATACCGTAAGGTTTGCCTGTTAGCAAGGAAAGACAAAAATAAGTCGGGGAGAGGGACAATAGTAAATAGCTAATTCAATTCACGAAAATCCATTGTAGCTGGTCAAGGACTGTGCAAAGAGCATGGTAATTATTAGAGAAAGCTTCCTCAGTTATACATGAACTCATTTTTTTGTCTGCATACATATGTTATAGGGTGTTTTCTACTTGATTTAATATCTATAAAATAATTTGTAATTATTTTACATTTTACATTCAGCATTTGTAAGAAAATATTTTCATGTGAATTGTCTAAAAGCTTCAGTCAAAGAAGGAATTTTGCACAAAGATGAATAAAATGGCTGTATACTGAATTATATAAGGGCCTCTCAACAAAGAATAATAAAACAGATGCTCCTATCTAGAGATAATTAAACATGCAGTCATTCCTCTGGGTCAAGTGGTAATTTTCACAGAAAGGCTAGATGATTTCTTGTCCCTTTATGGAAAATGTGAAGAGAGTTTCAATTTGTTAGGAACATTAGATTCACTCTTTCTTGTTTACCTTTGCATTTGAGTTGTCCCACTTCCTGAGGTGGCCGAATGTAGAGGAAGTCTGGAGAAAAATTTGTCACCACTGATGACCCTTAGGTTCCAATATTTTCAGTAAGGTGCTCCCAACCTGGTACCTATAATTGGAATTGGTATGAGAAATCATGCCATGTGGGGGGCAGGGGGGAGGGTGGGGAGCACCTGTGGAGGTAGAATAGGAAAGATATCATCGAGGGGGAAGAACTCAGAGTAAAGAGCTAAGAAGATAAAATTAGATGTAGTTGCTACTGCAACTAGATATCTGGGGTCTCTTCTGGTTTTCTCCATGCTATCTGAACTCCAAACTGTTGAGGTATCTGCATGTACCTTTTAAGACTCAGAGAGCTGACTTCATCCCAAATCCAGTTGGGGATTCTGACCCATCTGCAGGTATCTCAAATTCCCCAGATTTTAAAACTCACCTGAAAATATTTTTAAATACATAGATTATCAGACTCTTCTATTGAAATTCTGATTTAGTAGGTCTGAGTTGGGGGTCTCATAAATCTGTGTTTTTAGCAGACACATCAAGTCTTTCCTGCCATTAGGGAAGTTGTAATAGTTGTGGATTTAACCTTACTAGTTCAGGGCAAAAGCCTGGCTTGTATCAGTTTGGGGCTGGGCTGGTGACTTAAATTGATCCAAGATGGCTGATAGGAAGATCTTTAATTTCAAACCTTTTGAGAGAGAATTTTTTTCCTACTATTCTTGCTGAACGAAGAGATATGTAGCCCCAGTTGTTGATAGCAACCATCTCAGGAAAGCAAAGGGTGACTAGACTTTGGATGAAGCTGGTGTGTATTTGTGAGAGCAGAAAAAGAAAATAAACAAGAGATGATAATAACAAAAGGAGCCATAAGTCAACTAGCTCTGAAGCCTACCCTGCCTCTGGTCTTTTGTTACATGACATTCAATAACCTTATTTGTTAAGTAAGTTGTATTTTCTATTCCTTGCTGGTAAAAACATTCTAATTGATGCACCTATTGTGTTTTTTTCTTTTCAAGATATATGCTCTTGGCACTAGAAAAAGAAAAATGTAAGAATAGTATTTCTCAGTCTATTGCTCTTATCACATAAAATGATAATAAACTATTAGTTTGTATCATATTTCTCTGATAATAAATTTAGCACCTAGGGAAGAATTATCAGTTTTTTACAATTATGTCATGAACACCATCTCAGGATCAGTTTCTACAACTGTTGTGTCTTTTGGTTAACTTGTTGGTTAATAAATACACAGAGGTGTGCCTATTTGAAAATAAGTTTAAAGATAAAACCAGTTAAATAGTAAAGTAAGTTATCTCCAGTCTATAGTTTTAAGGATGAGATTTAACTTCCCTGAGGCAAAGTGAAATGTTTATAAAAATATTCACATATACATGTGATGCTCATTTTAGCTATGAGACAGCTTCGAGAGCACAGTCTGTTGGCTCTGCATGAGATATATGTCACATTTCTATATCTGTATCTCTAACCACTACGTACTGTTAGTGGGCAGAGTTTGTTGTGTCCTTTCTTCCAAATGTTTTGTATCCAGCAGGTTACACATGAGACTCATAAGTTTCTCTGAGGGCAGAAAAGGACAAGAAATCTGACCCCTCCCCCATAAATGTTATATATATAAACACATCTGCTGGATGGAAGTGGCTGCCAACTGTGTACAAATTGCAAAGACAATATGTTCTACCTACGAATAAGGAGTCTGAACCTGTGTGCGTATGGAGAGGCAGAGTTTAAAGATTGGAAAGGAATGGTGGTTTTCCATTCCATGTAGAGCAGACACCAGGACCCACCCTAGTATCTGACTCATGTGCGCTTCCCAGGGGAAATGGCCCATGTGTACATGTACATTTGCTCAAATGTTTCTGTATATACAGGTGACCTACAACACTTTGGGCCTGTGTAGCTTGGCTGAAGGACACCTTGATTTTGTACAACACAGAAGAAGAGAGGATCCTCCCTCACTTTGAAAGGCTCTGTAGGGTTGCCCCTAGCAGTTAACTAGAGCTGATTAGTTTCCCACACAATCATCACTGATGATATAGTGTTGAAGCCCAACCTCAAGGTGAGTACCTAAATTCCTACTCTCACAATGAGCACTGAGAGTCACTTGGGGTGATTTATAGGCATGGAATCTGAGAAATAGTTAAAAATGGAACATTAAGAAAATACTGGAATTCTTGCCAAGCAAGGAGAGGACAGGGAAACACAAGATTTTGAAGGACTAATATAAATATGATTTTACTGGTATTATAAGCTGAGGAAACATGGGACATACTAATTATGCTTACAAGACAGGTTGGTACTCTGTGATACTACTCTGTGTAACTTTGACTCTTTAAGTTTTCCACAACTCAAATCTTAAAGCCATGAGTTGCCCTTGCTGGAGCTAACACTGTTAGACCAGCAAACTGGCAATATCCCAAATCCTCATAAGGTTTCAGGTATGAGGTGGGTAAGATTGATAGGTGGTGTAATCCAACAGAATGAGAACTTCTCATTCTGATCCCTGAATGAGGGAAGGGGGGAAGTAGCTAGAAGGAAAATGTTAGAAGCAGCTATAAACAGATATTCTAACATACCTCTTTCCCAAACCCCACGAACAGTATTGGAAGAGAGGAAGTAGACAGAAACACAAAAGAATCTCTCATGTAATTTGGGGGTTTCAGTGTAGGTGAGACATCCTTGACAGGGATGTGTCACAGCAAATATTATCCAGAAGTTTCTTTTTTAAAACTATTACTTGTTTCACTGATATTTTTAAATAAATCTACCTCTAGATTTATTATACATTGAAATCCAAATTATAAATCTTATAATTTTACTTATTTATATGTTTATTAGTATAGCAAATTTTAACATCAGTTTTAAGGGAGATTTTACAATTTGGTTAATTAAATTCTCTTAAGCAGTTTGAAACTGCACACATATATTTAGTATATTTGGTTTTGTCTGTAAGTACTTTGTCTAACAAGCAAACTTTCCCAAGTGCCAAAACACACCTTGAAAAGCTCATGAATTAAATATGTATTTAGTAATTGGATTGTAACAATTTTAAATCTTTTAGTATTCCAATACTGTTTTCACACATGTTCAAACATTCTTGTACCTCTCAACCTAAACCTTGTACCTCTAAGTCTAAATCAATAACTTGATTTATTTAAATGCATATTTAAATTGCATATTTAAATTGGAAGCATAATGCTGATCTTTAGATGTTCTAATATTCTAAATTCTCTTAAAGATTACAAGCAATTAAAGACTATTCCCAAATATAACACAAAATATTAATATTAGTGGTTTTGATTTTACTTCCATTTCTGCCTTTTAGTCCTTATAATATGGCCCCAGAACCGGAAGCATCAGCATCACCCAGGAACCTCCTCAATCTGAAATTGTCATGAGACTCAGGAATTTATGGTTTTGTTTTGTTTTTTAAGATTTTATTTATTTATTTGACATACAGAGATCACAAGTAGGCAGAGAGGCAGGCAGAGAGAGAGAGAGGAAGGGAAGCAGGCTCCCTGGTGGCAGAGAGCCCGATGCGGAACTCAATCCCAGGACCGTGGGATCATGACCTGAGCCGAAGGCAGAGGCTTTAACCCACTGAGCCACCCAGGCACCCCAGGAGTTTATGTTTTAATAAGACCTGTAGGTCCTTCTGATGCATGCTGAAGTCTGATAGCTATATTTAATTCTAAAGCTCTTCAAGGGTTAGGCATTCACTATAAAATTAATTAAACTATCCCAAGTAGCTAAGGTTACATTTTTGAGTAAATTTTGGATAAAATTCGAAGCTTGCTGAGGTTTTACATTTCTTTCTTTCTTTCTTTCTTTCCTTATTTCTTTCTTTCTTTCTTTCTTTCTTTCTTTCTTTCTTTCTTTCTTTCTTTCTTTCTTTCTTTTTCTTTCTTTCTATCCTGGGCAGGAAATGTGGGGTATTAGGTATCTCAGGTGATTTTGCTAATGAAAATGTATTACACTCAGGCACAAATTCATAGTCCTCAGACATATTTAGTGCATAGCCCATATCTGCTGGACTCAAATCACACATTAGTTATTTATGAAATCTGATATAAATTTGTAATTCCCATCCATACTGCTTTACCACTTGATCAGACTCAAATACTTTTTTACTTAATCTTGGTCTGGACTTTTGTCATGTATTTTTTTTCTTTTCACCTGTAGGGCTACAATTCTAATAGGTATTTAAATAATAAGTACTTTGATACTTAAGTGACATCCACTTTTTGATTCTGTCTGTCTCTAAAGCTTTTGTGTCTCTCTGGACTCAGCATCAAAATGTTGCTAGTAATGGGAAGATTCACGAGTAAGGCTTGTAAGTTGCTTTTATCTAAAATTTTCTGAAGTGGAAGGGACAGTGGAGCAGGTGTCATGGCATCCAAAGACCTTATTTATAGTAAAAAAATAATGGAAATGGTACCTCCTGGAGTTGTGTGACTAAGCAGCCTTATGTCTGAGCAAGAGTGGACAGAGGACCCAAATTTCCATTGGCTCCTAGCGAGTGTCTAGCGGACAGAGAGAGAACCCACAGTCTTGCCAGGAAAAGAGTCACTAAGATAGGTGATCTTGTTACAGAGAAAGAGGGCTTGTACCATGCACTGTGGAATTAGGAAGACAATGTAGCTCATCATAGAATTCCAGGCGAGGGAGCTGATGATTTCTGGTTACCATTATGGAGAGCTAGCAGGGTAGGTTGGAGTTGAGGTGGGGAGGGGCACACACTAAAGACACTGGTACAGAATTGCTGACAAGAGGAGCTACATCTGGAATAAATGACCAGCATATGAGCAAGCTAGAACAACACCAAGAAGCAGAAAATAAACAAAATCTATGATCCAGTATGGAAAGAAGGAAGGAAATGGAAAGAACATAGTAAGCGTAGTTAGGTCTACTCCGTCCACAGTAAGTATTTCCTTATGTTGACAGTCAGAAGGTCCTGGCTCACTGGCTTGTTCTCTCTCACCACATACTCTAAAGGAAATCTATCTGATTGTGCTATCCCCATTTGCCCTCAAAGCCCTGAGCCCACAGTTGACCCTCTCGTGCTTGGGATGGGCCTTTGTGAAAATGTTAAAGACAAATTCTGAGGAAACTCATTCTAACTAGTTATACCAATCAGCTGCTTATGTAATTCATAAATATGAATCAGTAACCAGAGATCATAAATGTGTGGGGAAAAACTAACAGCCTGATCGAGAGTTTAAAAAAGATGTCAAACAACTACAATCAAAGCAAAGATAACACAAAAGTTAAAGATAATTTTCAAACTTTAATTAATCCGGAGAAATTCAAGAAAATATTGCATTCATAAACACAAGAACTGACTGGTATGAAAAGCAGGTAATCAGAGAGCAGGAAAGAGTACAAACACATTAAACTGGTAATAAGCATGTTTGAAATAAAACACAACAAAGGCTGAGTTGATGGAATAGACAGAGCTGAGACTATCAATGATCTGGAGGAAATTTCCCAGTGAATAGAATTTTTAAAAAGTATGGAAGAATGATTAAGAAGACAAATTGAAAAAACTAATTGATAAAAAAATATTTCTTGAACTGAACCCACACATGCATGCTGTTGGATGTGATGCTCGTACAACATGCCAAGCATATGTAAGGGAAACTGATCCAAACCTGGTTATTTCTTGGCAAGTGTTGTGAACTTCAAGGAGAAAGGAAAAAAAAAATTCCTTGAAGTTTCCAGGGAGAAATACTAGACTATATAAAAATCAAAATCAAACTAGTTTTAGTGTCATATATAATTTAGGATATGAGGAGAAAACCTGGGTCAGATTCTTCAGAGTTTGTTTTTTTTTTTAAGATTTTGTTTATTTATTTGACAGAGATCACAAGCAGTCAGAGAGGCAGGCAGAGAGAGAGGCGGTGGGGGGGGGGGGAGCAGGTTCCCTGCTGAGCAGAGAGCCCAATGCGAAGCTCAATCCCAGGACTCTGAGATCATGACCTGAGCCGAAGGCAGAGGCTTAACCCACTGAGCCACCCAGGTGCCCTGACTCTTCAGAGTTCTGAATGGAAATGCTTTTGAATGTAGAATTCTATACTCAGATAGTATAAAAAAGTAAGAGCTGTTAAAAGATAAAATGAGGTAACTTAAGAATTTGAAGAGTTTATTTGAGTAAAAGTTGATTTGAATCAGGCAGCATCCACTCTAGCAGAAGGGAGCTCTAAGAAGGTATACGAAAAAAAGAGCTTCTATAGGCAGAAAGAAGCAGGAACAAGGCAGTTAGATGAGGCAAAAAAGTGGGTTTGTTATCGCAGGGTCACTTTCCTTTAGGAGATGGTTGGGGTCTGTCAGGCAGATTACATAACTAACTAGTATTGGTCACGTACTTCCTGGTTGACTAGTTTCAGATTCCATTTCTGGGAGAGCCAAAACTATAATTAAATTGTTTTGGTTTGGTGACATGAAACTTACAATAAGACACTTTATATTGGGCCTGTTGTCTTATTTTTAATAGAGTATAACAGAGAACCTTTAAAGCATGCAGTGAGTTTTGGAAAAATTTGTTTTCTAGGCCAAAATCAAAGGATCAATTAATCAATCAGAGACAAAGAGAAAAAGCAAGGATGATAAAACTTGTAAAACTTATAAAATTCAATAACTAGATTAAAAAATATTTGGTATAATAGTCATTCTCTTGTTAAAGGATTTCTGAAAACATGCAGACATGTAAAAATGTTAATATCAATTAAAATTCTAGGTGGTTTGAATAAAACACAAGTGGAGAATAGAGAGTGAACAGAAAAAATCACGTGTTGATTATGCAGTCTTATGAAAAATAATTATACATTTTTTAAGAGAGGGTAATACACTCCAGAGTAATACCATAAATTCATTCACTCAGTTAATAATCACTGAATACTAGTTCCATACCAGGCACTGGGCTCCATACAGTGGATAAAATAGGAAGATGTGCCCTTGCCCATAGGAGTGTAAACTACATTACAGTGAATCAGGGATCTGACACAGGAAGCTCAGGACAGTACAGGAGCATACAGACGTGGTCCCTGGTACAGACCTGGTAAGGTGTGGGAGGAACAACTCATTCTTTTAGGAAATGTTGGCTAAGATGAGATCAGAAAAAGTTACTCAGGGAAAGAAAGAAATAGTGACTTTCCAAGAGCTCGTGGTGCTTTTAAAGAACTGAAACACACTCAGGCTGGCTGGAGTGCAGCATCAGCAGCATGAAGATGCATGGGACGAAGCTGGAGAGGCAATCCGGGGCGACGCGTGCCAGTCTTTCTAAGCTATGTTGGAGTAGTAGTAATAGCCATTGAAATATTCTTTAGCTAAGAGAAAAAGTGGCATGAGAGATTTGCGTAGTAGAACGTTAACTCAGCCTCTGGGTAAACATGGTGGAGATACATGCTTTTACTTCTCCAAAACCAGTAAAATTTTGCTGTGAAGAATGCATTTTAATGTAATCGAGTTTGTAATTTGGGGAGCAAATCTCACCTTTGTCATTTAATAGCTGTGTGATCTTGAATATGTTACTTAACCTCTTTGGGCCTTAGTTTTTAGCTTGTAAAGGAAAATACTGGTAGGTTCCCTGAAGGACTTTTGTGGAGTCAAGAGCTACGAATGAGAATTTAACGTGAAGACATGAAGCACAGTGCTGGCTAGATGTGGGATCTTCTGTTCCAAATAGCAGAAGCCCATCTTAAATTAGGTGTAAAGTCAGAGGGAGGCAATTATGAGAACACACTGGCACATCTCAGAAGCCATGGGGGAGAATAAAACTTGGCCCCAGGAGCACCTGGAATCAGGGATTTGAAAACCAAAGATCCTGCACCTCTCATCTCATTGGTTTTCTTCTCATTCCCTAAGGGCTAAGTGCTTATACTGCCAAGAGCTTGGGGTTATTGTTTCTTCTTCTCAAACTAATAGTCAAACTGAGCTGTAATTTATTAGTTTCATTTCCAGATTTCTAGAAGGGACTCTTCTTTGCTCATCTTAGGTCAGGTGTTTTTTTCCATACCCAGTCAACTGTGGCAGTGGATGAGTTCATGTACTAATAAGGTCATGGGGATATTTCCCAGGAAAGCAGTAATTCTTAAAAAGGAGGCACAACAGGGCCTCAGCAGAAATCACATGACCCATACAAAAGATGATAACTCAGGAAAGGTTTATATAAAAAGTGGCTAACCACAAAAATGTAGGTGAGCTGTAGAATTGTAAGGGATCATGCCCAAACCGGGACTAGCCATATCTGTAGACTATTAAGGATGAGAGGAGGGAGGGTTTACTAGAGCCCAGAATGAAATCGCTGGGTAACTCAGGCTGCCTTCAGAGTTATGGTAACCTTCTGTTCAGAGACATGGCCATAGCAACCTCATGGGGAAAGAACCCGGAAACATACACCTTCCATACCTTCCCTCCCACACCGTGTCAGAAATTGCCATTGGCTAAAACAACATGGAAGCCCAAGGGTACAGAATTCTGTTGATGCACAGGTTAGCCTCTCACGGGCAGATAACAGAGGGAAGAATCTGTCTGCCTCAGGGAGTTGTCAGACAGATGCAATGTCCACTGTACTGCCATTTAGAATACATTTATTAAACTTGAATTTCTGTCTTCTCAAGCAAAATATGTTATATTCAGAATATATGTGTATGTGTATATTTATACATCTATACATATATGTATATGCTGCACAAACACATATATACTCACTGCACATTGACTAATTTCACCCATTGACTGACAGACAATAAACTGCATTTTTTAAACATGAGTAGTATAAGTTTCAGCTATAAAACTGCCAGGGTTGGCCTTTATTGAGTCAACTTTACATAAGAACTCATTCTTTTGGGGTGTCTGGGTGGCTCTGGGGGTTAAAGTCTCTGCTTTCAGCTCAGGTTATGATCCCAGGGTCCTGGGAGTGAGCACCACATCAGGCTCTCTGCTCAGCAGGGAGCTTGCTTCCCTTCCTCTCTCTCTGCCTGCCTCTCTGCCTACTGTGATCTCTGTCTGTCAAATAAATAAATAAAATCTTTTTTAAAAAAAGAAAAGAAACTCATTCTTTCAGATCCCTAATACTTAAAATATCCGAGGTTAGACTTCAGTAGGAAAATTTTGTGAGCAATATTTGTCTTTAAAGATAAGTGCATTAAGGCAAATACTTATAAAAATGTAATTTTCTGAGCAATTTCATTGCATCTTGGCTAACGTAGCTTGTATGTGAGAGAATGCTGTGTTTTATTCAATATTTCAATATAGACATTTTTGAGAATTCTAATCCCTCACAATTTAGTATCTAAACATTATTTTCAATTGATTTAGATTGTTTAAAAATATAACTTCGTTGTATACTTGGGACAAACCTATACAGTCTGTGACTATTCTAAAAATGAATTCATAAGGGAACATGGGAGAAAAAAGCCAAAAAACTTTAACATGATTTCTCTTTTAGAATAATCTTTATGAGAAATCTAGAACAGTCGTTCATTTTAAGTAATAAAGTGTCCTTTTTAATTAGATTGAACAAAATGGTGGGCATCTGAGGTAGGAACACTAGCAGTGTAGGAAGATCCTATTTTATTTATTTATTTATTTGAGAGAGAGAGAGAGAGAGAGAGAGAGAGAGCATGCACTGGAAGGGGAGGGGCAGAGGAAGAGGGAGAGAGAGAAGCTTAAGCACACTCCGTGCCCAGTGTGGCAGAGCCTGATGCAGGGCTCAATCTCATGACTCTGAAATCATGACCTGAGCTGAGATTAAGATATGGACGCTTAACTGACTGAGCCACCCAGGCATCCCCATCATCATTCTTGCATTGGTATTTGTAGCTACTGAAAGATTATAATATGGCATTTTCCTTAGACTCGTTGTTGATGTTTACAAACGAGTATTTTTTTTTTTTAATGTTTTGGGTCAACCAGGGAGCAGAACCCTGGTAAGCACAGGGCAAAGCCCTTGGGAACAATGAGAGTTTTAGAGGCAGTTTATTATAACTGATTTGCTGTCCTAGGTAGTAGAAATTTCAGACTTTTCTGAAAAACACTGGCAGTATATTACTTGGTTTGGTTTCTTAATATGTCAGTTTGGCCTTTCTATAATATTAGCTACTTACTTTAAAAAAATTCTTAAATATCAGAAGAGACTGGAAAGGCTACTGGCTTGTTAATATATTCCAGATGTTTAAAAAAAAATCACAAATAGTCTTGCTCATTCAGAGGGACTATCCAAAGCTAGGACTGGACATGTATGATTTTATCATCAAAAAGATGCCAATTGGTTGAGCTATAAAATATCATTATATTTGGGAGGCTCATTAGTTTACAACCTCTGATAAAAAGGTTCCAAGTCTGAGCCAGGATTACTGAAGAGAGCAACAGGACAATGCTTGTTACGCAGCCTGACTGCATAAATAGATAAAGCAATTTAATGAAAATGGTCCTTAGCTCTGATTTCATCCAAAAGAAACCTTAAATTCTGATTACTTATAAATTATTGTGTCAGACCTTAGTTACATTTGGGTTTATATGAAAAAGGGATACATGTCAGTTTTACAATATAAATAAAAATCAATAAATTTATAAAATTAAAACTATTGATAAAATAAAAATATTTTAAAATATAATATAAATATAATATAAAAATAAAATAAAAAATAGAAAAATTGTATTTTTGAGAAACATACAATATGAGAAAATGCTCACAATCTAAAATTGAATTACAAAATCAAGAAGCAAAATAATATTTAGGGTAAGATCCTAGCTTTGCTAAAATAAAGTTTAAAATTTACTATAAACTAAATATTAAAAAAATAGAGACTTTATATGGTGAGAATAGGGAAACATTTCTTCTTTATATTCCTCTATGTTATTATTTGTTTTACAATGAATTAACAAAATATTTTTATAATCAGAGAAGAATTAAATAAATGTATTTTAAAAAAGAAGAAAAGCAGAAAATTCTGAAATAGCTGTAACATAACCAATTTAAGAATGTTTAACTATCCTAGGTAATTGTTTAAAGAACATATGCTATAAATACACAAGCCTACCACCAATTCTACTGGAATTAGGGCTATATTAGAAAAAGTATATGAATGTTGCTTATAATTAAAAGCAGCAGTACAAAAGCAGCCCCCTGGTTTTGTAGCTTGTGATTCATAACCAATCATTTTCTATTCAACATTAATAAATACTCTTACAATTACTATTGTATTAAAAATAGAAAAAATGTATTTGTCTACTCCTTGAAAAATGCAAAGTCCCCAGCCATGTGACTGCTTCTATTTTATCATAGTGGTCCATAGTGTCTCATCGGTCTGTTCCAGACACCCTGGAATAGAGCCAACATAAGAATATTAATAAGGAGTAAGTACTGAACAAAATAATTTAGTTATCATTTGTTGGCCTCTTCCATCTAAGCTACATGAATATCTATTGTAAGGACACAAAGGCATCATTTTATTAAAGCTGGCAAATACTGCTTACATAGTTTCCTATAGAATAATTAGAATTTGTGTTGTCCATTTATGTGGACATATGTTTGTTTGTTTGGCCTGTTAAGGGTTTTCAAATGTTGTCTGTCAGAGTTGTGGCAAATATTTTCCTATATTGCTGATTAACATTTAATTCTGCTTATTGTACTTTTAAAAATACATAAAGTTATTTCTTTTATAGGGTCATATCCATTGACTTTTTTGTGTTTTCTACTGACTTTATTAATTGATTCAACAAATATTTACCCCATACCATGCCAGGTACTCCTATGTGCTACAGATGCAGCAATAATCCCAAATGACAGAAACTCCTGTCCTTATTGAGCTTACACGCAGATGGAAGGAGACAGATAATAAACAAGTAAAGCAGATCCAAGTTTTATAGGACTTGAAGCTTAAACAATGTGGGAGCTGTCTTTAAGAGAAAGAATAGAAAATAAGGTGCAGGATCTTGGAAGAGACCTGTGTGAATGAAGGGTTTCTGAGTATATCACAGGAGAGTGAGTGCTGAGGAAGAAAATCAAACTGGTAGAGAAGGCTAGGAAGCACTTGGGCAGAGATGGACCTCATAACTTCTTTTTCATTAGTCAGAGAAGGCTTTACTGAGATCAGATTTACACAAAGACCCAGAGAAAGAATGGGAGCATGTCAAGGGGAAAATCTAGCGCAGAGCAAACTGGGAAATTTTCTTCTTCTTCTAAAATTTTCTTGTCTTTTGTCTCTGAGGGAGGGGAAGCCACTAGAGGTAAAATGATTTGGCTTGTGCTTTCACTCAGGTTGCTGAGTTCAGAATAAACCATAAAAAGAAAGGATGCAAACAGGGAAGAGGAGGAGGAAACTACAGTGTCCAGTCAAAAGATCATGATGGCTTCGACTAGCCTGGTAGTGAGGATGGAGAAATGTCATTTGTTACAGAATATGTCTTAAAGGTAGAACGGGCAAGATTTTCTGGTGTATTAGAACACAGATTGTGGGGGCGCCTGGGTGGCTAAGTGGGTTAAAGCCTCTGCCTTCAGCTCAGGTCATGATCCCAGGGTCCTGGGATCGAGCCCCGCATCGGGCTCTCTGCTCCGCAGGGAGCCTGCTTCCTCCTCTCTCTCTGCCTGCCTCTCTGCCTACTTGTGATTTCTGTCTGTCAAATAAATAAATAAAATCTTAAAAAAAAAAAAAAGAACACAGGTTGTGGGGAAAAAAAAAAAAAACAGACTTCAAAGGAGAGATATGGGTTTTATCCTGAGTAAACAAAATTAGAGTTTTAAAGTAATGAGATGAGAAACTCTCTCAGAATGAGCTTTTGGATATAACATAAATGAAAAATTCCTTTAGGGGTATACTGAATTTGATATGCCCATTGGAAATACTGGTGGAGATTGTCAAATAAGCAGTTGGGGTTCAGTAGAGAAGTCCAGACTAGATATGTACATTTGAATATCACCAACATATACCTGGAATTTATAAACCATGATATATGTGAGTTATTTGGGTCACTGTATCAACTAACCTAAGGAGCGTATAGATAAAAAAGAAAATGAGACCTGAGAATTGAGCCCTTGGAGCTGGCCAATGTTTAGCTTATAGAGATTTGGAAGAATCAGAGAGGGGAAATGTAGGTAGATCAATGACACCCCCATAGATGTCCACATCCTGATTTCCCAAAACCTGTGAATATACTAGCTTACATGACAAAAGAGATTTTGAAGATTTAAATTATGGCTCTTGAGATATGGAGATCTTTCCTGGATTATCTGGATGGGTCCAAAGTGATCACAAGTGTCCTTTTGTGAAGGAGGCAGGAAAGTCACAATCAGAGAAGAAGTGATGACAGAAGCAGAGGTCAGTGGGATGTGATTGCTGAAAGAGGCCACAGGCCAAGGAATGCAAACACCTCTAGAAACTGGGAAACACAAGGAAGCCAGTTCTTCCCCAAAGCCCACAGAAGGCTTTACTTCTTGATACTAGCAAGGGAGCCCTTTTGACCTCCAGAAATGTAGAATTATAAATTTATATTGCTTTAGATTACTAAGTTTGTAATAACTTGTCATAGCAACAACTGGAAACAAGTACAGAGACTACTACAGGACCAGTTAGTGAAATAAGTAGGGAAATAAGAGAGTGTCATGTTCTGATGACCAAATGAGGAAAGTGTTTCAAGAAGGAAGGAGTGATCAACTATTTTTCATGCCGCTGATAGGACAGGTAAGATAAAGCCTGAGAAATCACCATTGAATTTAGCAATATGGAAGTCATTGATGACCTTGAAAGTAGATTGGTAGAGACAGTGGGGAAATCCAAATTGGAGTTGGCTTCAATAAAGAATAGAGAGAAAGAATTCTTTTCCTACCTTTTGAATTAGAATGTCTACTGTCTCCTTGCCACTGGAAAAAAAGGAAATAATATTAATATACACAACCATTTGTTTGGGTGTTAGGGATAAGAATTACGCTGGGTGAAAAAAGGCAAACTCAAAATCATATAGACTGTATGATTCCACTTATATGATGTTCTTGAAATGAGGAAATGATAGAAATGGAGGTCAGATTGATGGTTTCTAGGAATTGGAAGGGAAGGGGGGGAAGGGATGGGTGTGGGTAGCCAGAGGAATTTTGGGGATGGAACTGCTCTCTATTTGACTGTGGTGGTAGTTACACCATCCATACATAAGATAAAAGTTCATATGCCTGAATACACAGACACACACATGAGCACATGTAAAACTGGTAAAAATTGAATCAAATCAATGGTTTGTATCACTGTCAGTTTCTCAGTTAAGGTATCATACTGTAGATATGCTGATAATTATCATCAAGGGAAATCAATTGAAAGATACATCTTATAACTTCACATCAATCTACGATAATCTCAAAATTCAAGCTTAAAAAAAGTTTTAAAAGTTTTAAGAAACCTTAAAAAGTTAAAAGAATGGTAGAAATAAATCCAAAGTAAATTGACTAAATTTGCAAGTTAAATGGAAGGAATTCTTAGAGTAGATTAAGAAATAATCCATCTGCCTGTGTTTTATTTATAAGAGACCTACTTAAAACATAAAAGACACAAAAATGAGTGTAAAAGAATGGAAAATTATATTTGAGGTAAATACTAAACAAAGAAAGCTGATGTCACTATAATAACATCAAACAAAATAAACTTTAAAGCCAAAAGTATTCTTAAGGAAAAAGAAGGCTACAGCAAATTAATTAAAAGGAGCAGTTCACTACTATATACTCAATAGTGTTGCTCCAAAGTATATGGAGCAAAATTGGACTGATTTGCAAAAAATAAAAATCAAATCTATAATTATCAAGGTATAATCTAACATACTTCTTTATGCAATTTTCAGATCTACCATATACAAATTATGTATATGTGTATATATATTTATATATATAAATGACTATAATATTCATTATATGTATATATTAAGTACATAGGAGATCTAAAAAGAAGTTAGAAGGTTGACATATATATATAAACCTGTACCCAAGAATTAAAGTATGTTTTTTTCAAACATATAAGGAACTACTAAGAAATGGCAACATATTTAGGTATAAAATAAAGCATACGGATCATACATGTGCCTACAATACAATAAAACTAAAAATTAGGAAAACATAAAAAAGAAATCACCACATATTTGGGGATAAATTTATAAATAACCCCTGGATTTCAAGAGCTCATGGGGGGCACCTAGGATGCTCTGTTGGTTAAGCATCTAATTCTTGATTTCAGCTCAGGTCATGATCCCAGGGTGATGAGATTGAGCCCTGAGTCAGGCTCCATGTTGGGTGTGGAGCCTGCTTAGGGTTCTCTCTCTCCTTCTCCCTCTGCCCCTTCCCATCAGCTTTCTCTGATTCTCCCCACCCTACTCACACTCATGCCACATTTCAAATGGAAATGATGATGGAAATAAGAAAATATTTAGACCTGAATGAAAATACAAACACTATAAATTAAATTATATGTCATTTGGTTGAAACCACTTTTAGAAAATAAAGCCTTAACTGCATATATTAGAAAAGAAAAACATTAAAGTGGTGATAGTAGTTATCTCAAAAAAAAAAAAAAGAAGAAAAGAAGAAATACTTGATATCATAGCTTTCAATTTACACAGATTAAAAAAAAATAATGAAGTCATCTAAAAAAAAGTAAAGGAAATAAAAATGTAAGTATAAGAACAGAAAAAATTTAAATAGAAAATAAAGAACCAGTAAGGGGGAGAAACAAAACCCAAAGTTAATTTTTTTTTAGAAAAACTAATAGAATAGACAAACCTCTGGCAGGTTAAGCAAGAGAGAGAAGCTGTAATGAAGATTAGACCACAATTACACAACAGCACTTTGCCAATGATTTTTAAAATACAAATTTCTTAGAAAAATACAGTTTACAAAATAGATTCAAGAATAAATAGAAAAATCAGAATAATTCTGTTAAAAGACATTGAATCAACAGTTAATAATTTAACCATTGGGAGAAAAAACAATAACAAAACAAAACAAAAGTCACCCAAATAAGCAAAAATGACATGAATCCTAACTATATTTACAGGATAATTTTTATTTTATTTTATTTTATTTTATTATTCTATTTTATTCACACTGTTTTAAAGATGAAGAAATGAGAAAGCTCTTCCACAGTTTTGTGTTTTGGTAAAGCAAATATAACATTTGCTATAACCTGAATATAACCTGACAAGGACAGTTAATAAAAGAGAATGTCAGACTATTGTCTTTGATAAGCACAGTTGCAAAAATCCTAATTAAAATAATACCAAATATAACATAAGTATGTGTAAATTATGATAAAGAAGGATTTTTTTTTTTCAAGAATGCAGGTTTAACAGAGTTAAAATATCTATTGGTATAATTTATCATAATAGGATTAAAAGTTTCAAAACATAATTATCACAATACTTGCAAGAAAATTATTCAATAAACTCAGAGCCCATTCATGGCAAACCCTCAGAGAACAGAAATAGAAGAGATACTATTTACTATGTTAAAAAGTTCACCACCAAATACTACTTACATGAAACAAGATACCTCATAATAAAATACTAAAACATTGTTTTTAAAGTCAGGACCAAGACTTCAAGTATTCTGCTCAACATTATACCGGAACCTCTTTTAAATCAATAAGGCAAGCAAAATAAATTTATGGGGATTAGAAAGAAACAAAACTGTCATCACATGTAGATATTATAATAATGTATAAGAAAGTTAAAGAGTAGCTGTCAAGAATGATTAATATTTAAAACAATCAAAGAAATTATGGTATAAAAACAACAAACAATGTAGAAATATCATTTGAAAATATAGCAATCACCGTAATTTAAAACAAGGATGTATGAAATATTGTGACCACTTAAACATTTTGGTTCTACAGAACCACTGAGAACTACATGTGAAAATCAAACTATAAGGTTTCAGTGAGTGTGGAAAATGCCTTGGGATTTGGTGCCAAGTCATTTGAGGTGTGTGTGTACACACACACACCGGAAATTAATAATGGTGTAATTCTCATAGAAATACATATTAAGTCCTGACTTATGATGTCTTCTCCATTCTTTGTCACACCAAAAAAGAGACATCTGAGATCCTGTATTAAGACAATGAGAAATGATTCAGAGTACATATATGTCATTTACACGTAGGTTTCCAGTAATGCTGTGTTTGTGGCATAGGTATACCTGACAGTAATGACAGTTTAGTAAGAATGACAAAGTGCCCTAATCTATATTATTTGTTATATTTATATTATTTAAATCTATAATATATATATTTGTTTTACATTTATATTAATTATTATATTATTTATATTATTTAAAATGTTGCAAAGTATGATGGGCAGTTCTAATCAATACTTCTCCCATTACATTCTACTGGAGTTAAGTCATTTAAGTTTGGCTTTTTTCTCTCCTGAGTCATTCTGCTTTACTATCTCATCTTCCTTCAGCAGTCATTATTCTAAGTGGTCATGGTGTTGCAGGGAAAAAAACCTCTTAGCTCGTCTTGGTGCCCTAGATTTCCTTAGATTACACCAATTTTATTAGGTCACATAAGGCCCAATTCTAAATTAGATAAGTTTGTGTCGTAGTATTAATAGTGAGAGTGAATATGAAATATGAATGATGACTTGACTATTGCCTTATTCCATTAAAGTGGAAAGCTCTATAAACACAACCAGTTCATATTACTTTCATCCAGTCTGTCTTTGTTTCCATTAATCAGCACTGAAGATTTTGAGTTTTTAGATCATTGTTTTTTTTTAGGTTGATACTTGATCAATTTCATAGCCTCCATGTCTTGAAAACACATGAAACCAAGATATTAGAAGTAAAAGACCACAGGGAACAGAATTTACATCACATAGAGAACGCTGATTTTCATAAATTTTTATTTTACTAACAATATAGATTCAGATTTTGTGCTAACTGAAGGTGGGATGCTTCACCTGTGGCTCTCCTGCATCCTCAAGTTTTGTGTGTAGGAAATCCAAGGCTGCAGATTAAAGCTAACGTTGTTAAGTCCTAATTCTTTACTCTGCTAAAATAGCTTTTAGTAAAAGAAACTGAAGTGGTAATCATTTATTTATATCATGTTCATGCAGCTTAATCCTTACAGTAATCTTCAAAGTTATACTTGTTACTAGAATTCTTTCTGTAAACCCGAATCTGGTGTCCATTTGTCTCCATTTTGGCTGTTTGACCTGCTTTGTGAACAAGCACAGCTTGAACTAAGCCTGTGTCACGAAATTGAAACAAAACTCTGGGTAGACTTGAGCAATTCACAGAGATTAGTCCTCTAGTTCTCTGACTCAGTGGATTCAAATGTTTAAATACAGTATCCTGCATTGTGAGGGTAATTTTGTGCTTAAAATAGCAAACATTTTGAAGAAATAAGCTAAAATAAATTTTGTTCAGAAATTGAGGTACTCACATGTACTGCCTTTCCTTTCGATCATCAATAATAGGAGTATTACTCACTTTTGTGGAGTTTCAAAGTGTCTCAAGAATCAAACTACTAGGATTAATGAAAATCAACAATTATTTTTCTAGAACATCAAGGAAAAGTTTAAAATTCCAATGCATTTGAAATGTATTTGTTTTTTAAGATTTTTCAGTACCTATTCTATGAATGGTTAATTAGGTCCCAAGAAGAGATTAAACAGTAAAGGACTCTTGTGTTGTTATCATGGAAATTACAATATAATTGAGATGACAAGGCATATGCACAGGAAGAGTTAAAGAACGATGGGCCAGTGTAGACTAAATAACCATGAGGCTAATAAAGAATATCTCCATTAGTAATATTCAAGACAAAAGAGGGTACAATAGGTGGGAATGATGAGGAAATCTATAAGATTTTGAGCTGTAGAAGTTTATGGTGGAAAAAAAAAAAGGTTTTTAAGGTGAAACTTCTATAGAAAATACATTGAATAGGTTAGAAGGAAGAAGACTGGAGGAGAAAAGGAACAATTAAAAAGTTAGCTAAGAAGACAAGGTCAAGGAAACTAAAGGAGACAGGAAATTAATAGGTAAAGTTAGAGGTTAGCCTTGGAAAAAAAGATAGGTATCTATTCCCTCAGAAAGATGAGAAGGAAGAGAAGACAGGCAAAAGTGTGGGATATTTGGAACTTAAACAAAGGATTGCATCTTGTACATTGAATCATATGAAATTGCAGATATTAGACTATTTTTTGACCTATAAAACATCCAACCCATATGGTTCAACCTACCCCATCAGCAATTCCTGCTCCCTATCCTTCATACTAGGCCTCATTCTCCATTATTTTTATCACTACTTTATATATTATATACTTATTTATTGCCTCTCCCAGATAGAAAATTATTTTAGGAATGCAGAGATTTTTCTAATTTATTATTGAAAAATTCTTGTACCTAGGACAATGCCTAGCACTTAGAGAACTCAATAAATATTCGTTGAATAAAGGAACCAGGAAAGTTCTCTTTTTTTCCTTTTAATTTCCTTTTTTCCCTTGATTTATAATTAAAGAGGCATTTGAAATTATCAAAAAGATGGCATTCATAATAGAATCAAGGATGGACAAAAGGATTACTTCCTCCAAAGAGGCCTCGGCTGAAACCAAAAAGCATGAATGTGTAGTGAGCAAGATGTCTGTATTTCTAGGATGATCTCAAGAAATATTCTATTATAAAATAGTCTTTTGTAAAATTCCAATAATGGACAAAATATTGAATTGGAGTTAACTAATATGAGAAGGAATTGATTAGTATAGGAAGCTGACAGATCCCAGGCAAGTTTTTCCAGTATAGCCTGGAGGCTAACAAACATGGTAGGCTGGAAATCAGTACACAATTGATCCTGGGAAGGAAAAGAAGCTTCAGGGGTTCTGGGGAAGGGGAAAATTATGTTTGGAAAAGGGAAGAACTAAGTTTGATGAGGAAAGAATGGTATATGGGTCAACGCTATAACAAAAAAGGTAACATGAGTCTTCTTTACTATGAAGTAAATGTTGCCTGTATTTTAAGAAGCTAAGTTCCCTGGACATAAGCAATATTCTTTTTCAGTCATAAAACATTTCCTTCTCCCTAGTGAGATTAGCCACTGTGATTTACATATATTTCTTTTTGAATTTTGGTAACCCCTGTCCCATTGCACAAAGAATGTCTACATACATTATTACATATGATCAACAGAATAATGATGTTGAAAAAAAATCATCAGATACTTCCTGGAGGTCCACTCATCACAAATTGAAAGAATATATGGAAAAGTGGTTTCTATTTTTTAAATTCATTCATTTTATTTTCTGGTAGACATTAAACATTTAACTGTAAATATTGAACAACATACTACTCCACAAACAATGGGCCAAATAGGAAGTCAAACAGCAAATCAAAATATGTCTCAAAACAAAAGAAAAAAAAAGATAATATTCTAAAACCTCTGGGATACAGAAAAAGCAGATGTCAGAGTGAAGTTTTGTGCTATAAATGCTTGTATTAAGAAAAAAAAGTTCAAATAAACAACATTACATCACAAGGAATTAGAAAAAGGAGAAACTCAGCTAATATTTAGTAGAGGAAGGAAGTAAAGTAAAATCAGAAATAAATAAAGTGGAGACCAGAATAAATAATAACCTAGCATTGAAAGTAATGGCCAGTTTTTCCCCAAAAAAATAAACAAAATTGGAATTGCTTTAACTACACTAACAACAACAACAAGAAGACAAGACTTAAAAACCAAAATAAGAAATGGAGGAGAAAACAATGCAACAGGTAACAACAGAAATACATAGTATGATAACAGATTACTATAAATAATTATATACTAACAAATCAGATAACTTCAAAAAAATCCAAATAATTCCAAAAATTATTTTTTAACTTTTTTATCTCTGTATTAAGGGTCTCCCTGATGTCTTCTTTTCTTAAGCCCTTATGACTGTTGCTTTAAATTCTCCATCAGGCACGTGGCAAGTTTTAACTAGGTGTGCTTGTGAAACGAGACCTGACATGAGCTCCACTAGAACTGAGGCCCTGCAGAACTCTCTAGTAGAGAGACACAGTTGTGGGCAGGGGTTTGTGCTTCTGGGGAAGTATCCCACCATACTGGGACTAGGATTTACTGGGATTGGGAAGGGCAGTCCTGCCAGAGCACAAGGGGGTGGGGCTTAGAGTAAGCAAGTTAGGAGCAGACGTTAGTGCTGAGCTGCTTCCCTCAGGTGGCTTTGTGTTTATGCTGAGGGATGGTGGAGGGAATGGTGCCAACCAACTCCTTTGTTCTCAGAGTTGTCTCCCTGAAGGCTGCCTTTCAGGGACGTGCTCCTAGAACAGCAAATAATTTCCCTCCTGTGTGCCCCAGGCATTTTTCAAATTGCTGTTTTTTTCTTTTCTTTTCTTTTCTTTTCTTTTCTTTTCTTTTCTTTTCTTTTCTTTTCTTTTCTTTTTAAGATTTGTTTTATTTTGTTTTTATTTGACAGAGAGAGAGAGAGAGCACAAGTAGACAGAGAGGCAGGCAGAGAAAGAGGGGGAAGCAGGCTCCCCGCTGAGCAGAGAGCCCGATGTGGGGCTCAATCCCAGGACCCTGGGAGCCCAAGGCAGAGGCTTAACCAATTGAGCCACCCAGGTGCCCCCAGATTGCTGTTTTTAAGGGTTATTGCTTGCCTTCTTTTCAGGACAACAGAATGCCCTCCTGGCTCTATGCCAGCCAAAACCTGCTGATCTTTAAAACTTTAGGTTTTAGAGTCAGTGTGGGCTGAGGTTTGTGCTGGTCTTCCGGGTAGGGTCCTGCTATGCTGGGACTGAGGCAAGCTTGACTGAGAAGGGCAGTCCTGCCAAATCACAGATCGCAGGGGTAGGGTGGCAGGGTATACCAGGGGTTGGTATAAGAAAGTTTAGCAGCCAGTGTTAATGTTGTACTGCCTCTCACTGGTGGCTTTGTTTGTGCTGAGGGGCAGGGGAGGGAAGTGGTGCCAGTCATCACCCCTGTTCTGGGAGAGTCCTTTCTGTGAACGTTGCCTCCCAGGGATGCTGTCTGCTCTCCTGAGAGGAGAGGACTAAATAATCTCCACACCATCTGCCCCCCAGTTGTCTGCCTTTTTCTAGGAGCAGAGCAGTGCCTTTTGGGTTCTATCCCAGCCAAGCCTGCTGACCTTTAAAACTCTAGTTTTTCTGGCTGGCTGGTTGTAAGAACTCACAAAATTCAGCTGCTCTTGTTTTCCAAATGAATGGTTTTGGGGAAATGTTCCTGTGCATTCCCTGTGTGCTCCTTTTTCTTACCCTTTTCTGTGACCATGGCTCCCTCCCCTCCACAGCACCTGTGATCCATTTCTCCCTTAAACCATGTCTCTGCACTTTCTGCCTTCTTTGATGTGGCCTCTTCTCTCCCTCTAGTTGCGAAGGTTGTTCTGTCAGGCCAATTTCTGGGGTATTTAGGATGATTTGCTATTTATCTAGTTGTGTTCATGGGATGAGATGAGCCTAGGGTCCTTCTATTCGCTCCCATCTTTGATCTCCCTGTGTCTTGTTTTATATAGCAAGGATTTTAGTCTGACAAAAGATTAAATTATTACTACATATTTTCTTTGTGGAAACATATGAAATATGCAAGATTTGTTGGCATAAAGTTTATTTTAGGAAATCAGAGCATATTTATTTGTCTTAAATGTCCTGATTTTTTCACCTTACTAGTTGGGGTATCACACAGGTATAACAAATACCAGTCCTATGACCTTATCATAGACTTTTAGGAAATTGGAGAGTTTTAACATGATTTTTGTCTATTACGAAGACATAAAATTAACTATAGAATTTTTATGTCTTACAGGTTTGGAGTTAATTTGACAAAAATAATTGGCATATGTAAAATATCATGTTAAATATTCAGAAAACTAACTTTAAGAGAGAGCATGGTGAAGTTTATCTTAATAGATCATACTTTTATCGCCTTGGCAATGCTATTCTACAATATCAACTACCTTACAAAAAAGTAAAGAGCAGCATTAGTTGAAATCCCAGACCAAAATTAATCTCAGACTTCAAACATGAAAACAGAAGAAAAAATATCAGTTTTATTTATTTATTTATTATTATTTTTTTAATTTTTATTTTTAATTTTTTTTTAATTTTTTATTTTTTATAAACGTATATTTTTATCCCCAGGGGTACAGGTCTGTGAATCACCAGGTTTACACACTTCACAGCACTCACCAAAGCACATACCCTCCCCAATGTCCATAATCCCACCCCCTTCTCCCAAACCCCCTCCCCCCAGCAACCCTCAGTTTGTTTTGTGAGATTAAGAGTCACTTATGGTTTGTCTCCCTCCCAATCCCATCTTGTTTCATTGATTCTTCTCCTACCCACTTAAGCCTCCATATTGCATCACCACTTCCTCATATCAGGGAGATCATATGATAGTTGTCTTTCTCTGCTTGACTTATTTCGCTAAGCATGATACGCTCTAGTTCCATCCATGTTGTGGCAAATGGCAAGATTTCATTTCTTTTGATGGCTGCATAAATGAACTATTGGGATTTCATCAAGATCAGTTTTATTTATTAACCTACTGTTGGTACTTATCTAAAAAAAAACTAGAATTTTTTGCATTCTTATTCATAGAATTACTTCATATTATGTGCTGCCTATTTTTTTTGAAACTCAGCAATCTTTCCATATCATAAAATATTTAATAAACTTTTAAGTAACTTTGAAGTTTAAAACTTCTCTATCCTGTATTATTGCTAAAATAATGACATCTCATGGTTATAAAATACATTTGCCTTCTTTCAAATTTTTTGACATATATTACTTCATTTTGCTGTACAACTGTCTATTTTTGTCAAAGTGTTTTACCCAGATTTCAAATATAAGGAAAAAAAAACTGTAACCAGCAATTACTGTTACTTTTTAAGTCATCACAACAAATGTAAATTTTATCCTCACCAGGAGAGCAAGACACTAATAGATGTAAGAATATATCTATATACAAGAAAACTTACAGGAAATTGCTTTATGTACATTTATACTGGTGGAAACTGCAGTCCTTGGAATTATGTGAATCATTAGTTTTTTGCATATAAGATATCTTGTTTCAATCTTGAGTGAGAAGTTTTGGATTGACCCATTAAATGTGTAATTATATACAGAGACACTAATACAGGTTATTGAGATTTGAGAAAATTTTCGCATGCTTCTAATCCTAGCATACATGCCTTCTAAGAAACAACTGGAGACATAATTTTCAAAATAAATAGTCAATTTTAATCTGTGTTTTTCTACAGGGTAAAATGATTTTTAAATATTATAGTGAAAGCTTGTTAAAAATGATAGCTCTTTTATTCTAAATTTTGTTTTGTTTTTAAAGTAAGTAGTAGGTTGACAGTGAGTACACTGTCTTGAAAAGGGGAGTTATCAGTGAGTTTTATGTTCTTCTTTGCATACCCCTCACATATAAAAGGGATTCTATGTATCACTATAATGACAGATACAGGTTTACTGATTTTTGTGACAGTTCTAAATTCACCTTCAAATGAATGTCTAATGGACTTCCAGGTCACTTCCTAAGTAATATTCCTTTTATTATTCAAATTTACTTATAATCATGTGATTTTCAGTCTTAACTAATCTTATGTTCATCTGCTTTCCAAATAAAATAACTAAAATTAGGCCATTCCTGGATTTGTTCCTTGGCTTCTACCAATTTTTACTCCTCTTTCTTTCTTTCTTTCTTTCTTTCTTTCTTTCTTTCTTTCTTTCTTTCTTTCTTCTGTTTACCCTCCTTATCTTATAGTATTTTGGGGAGGGGGTAAGGGGGATTTGTATATATGCTATAAAGTTAGAATATCACTTGTTTAAGTCCATTTATTGTTGACAAGAAACAAAATGACTTGCTGGATATCCTACTAATTAGGGACAGACTGTTATTACTCCTAATTGTAATAATTAATATTTATTTTCTACTTACTAAGGTCGCTCTTTGGAGCTGCTCTCCTCTATCTCACTGTTAATATGCTCTAAAGAGGGCCTACCTCTGTCCTTGATGACTATAGAAGCAAAAATCCTCCATAAAATATTAGCCAGCCAAATTAAACAATACATTAATAGCACCATATAGTATGATCAATTTATTCCACAGATGCAAGGATGGTTTAACATCTGCAAATCAGTCAAGATGATATACCATATTAACAAACTGGAGAATAAAAAAATCATATTATCGGGGCACCTGGGTGGCTCAGTGGGTTAAGCCGCTGCCTTCGGCTCAGGTCATGGTCTCAGGGTCCTGGGATGGAGCCCCACATTGGGCTCTCTGCTCAGCAGATAGCCTGCTTTCCCCTCTCTCTCTGCCTGCCTCTCTGCCTACTTGTGATCTCTGTCTGTCAAATAAATAAATAAAATCTTAAAAAAAATTCGATAAACAAAAAATCATATTATCATTTCAATAGATGCATGAAAAGCATTTAACAAAATCAATATTCATTGATGGCAGAAACTAATTAATTAATTAATTAATTTTATTTAGTTATTTATTTGACAGACAGGGATCACAAGTGGGGAGAGAGGAAGGCAAGAGGAAGCAGGCTCCCCGCCGAGCAGGGAGCCCAACATGGAGCTCAATCCCAGGACCCTGAGATCATGACCGGAGCCGAAGGCAGAGGCTTAACCCACTGAGCCACACAGGTGCCCTGATGAAAAAATCTCTTGACAAAGGGGGAAGGTACCAAAACAGTAGAGGACATATGGACAAACCCACAGCGAATATGTCACTAGGTGAAAAGCTGAAGGCCTTTCCTCTTAAGGTCAGGAACAAAACAAGAATAACAACTCTTGCCAACTTTATTCAACATAGTATCAGAAGTCCTAGCCAGAGCAATGAGGCAAAAAAATAAAAAAGTAAAACTTCATCCAAACTTCATGGGAGAAAAAAAGTAAAACTGTCACTATTTGCAGTGATGTGATATTATATATAGACAAGTTATAGCTTACTTTAAGGAAATAACATCTTAGTGATAGTCTTTATAATATTTACTGTTGTTACATTATAATTAGACATGGAAATAAATAGCATTTAATACTATAATGATTGACCTTTTATATTAGTGATTTATAAAGTTCTGGGATAATTGTATTCTCTTGAAAGTCTCATGAAAACTAGGGGCATGTGTCTTCTAAAATGCAGACAATAGATAAACAGGTAGATAGGTAGATGGGTAGACAAAAAGACAGACACCTAATCTAGTTTATAATTCCAGGGGAGTCACGGATCACTGGAGTCTCTAAGTAGCCTTTGACCTCATATGACCCTCGCTTCAAACATTTGAATATACCAAAAAGCTGCTTAGACCTTGGGTATAAAGAAGTCACCTGAAGATAGTTATATGATCTTAATACAAAACCCCCCTGATTTACTCAACCACTTAAATTTTTATGAATGAAATATACTTACTTAAATCTAAATTCTAATGAGTTACTCTATTTTTATATAGAAGTAAAACCACTTAGGATTATAAAGAGGAACAATAATTTAGAAGTCTTGATACAATTAGGAATATTCTATTTTACTAGGACAGCCTTTATAGATGTTATTATCAATCCTAGGGTTACTTAGTTTAAATTAATAATCTACTTTCATCCTTCCTTTCATTTCTGGGGCCTCAAGCATTGCTCCAGATTTTCTCTGCTGAGCTCACTGTTATTTTGGCTTTGAGGCTTATCATGTCAGAGGTAACCATGAGGTACGCCATGTGTTTAGGCTTTCAACTAATAAATGATGGTCCTCACACTGAGCTTGTCAGTGGTAGCTGTTTATATGAGGGCAGGGACAGAGATCAGACTTTCTGTGTGATTCCAATTATGATTGCCCACAAAGGGAAAGAAGATGGCAGCTGTTTTGCCCCCTGTTTCTTAACACCATGTTTATCCCATTCAAGAAGACACAGTATATGTCAATCATCCTCCCTTCCCTGTAAGGAAATTCGATTCCCTCATTGTTTGCTGTAGGTGAAAATGCTACTGAATAGACAAGTAGGGGGTCCTGGGTGGCTCAGTTGTTAAGCCTTGGCCTTCAGCTCACGTCATGACCCAGGTTTCTGGGATCGAGCCCCACACCAGGCTCCCTGCTCAGCCCTGCATCAGCCCCTGCTTTTGTGCCCTCTCTCATAGTGTCACTCTCTGTCAAGTAAATAAATAAAATCTTTGAAAATAAAAATAGATGAGTAGCATGGGACTAGAAGTTTTTCTCCAGCTTTCCACTTCTGCCAAAGTCATGGGGAAGATTTGCTTTAACCATTGTTTCTTAAAGGAGATATTCTAAAGGGGTCTCCCATTTCTTTTCTTTTCTTTTTTCTTTTTCCTTTTTTTAAAATATTTTATTTATTTATTTAACAGAGAGCACACAAGCAGGGGGGAGTGACAGGCAGAGGGAGAAGGAGAAGCAGGCTTCTTGCTGAGCAAGGAGCCCCATGCGGGGCTGTATCCCAGGACCCTAAGAACATGACCTGAGCCAAAGGCAGGTGCTTAACTAACTGAGCCACCCAGGCACCCTCACCCATTTCTTTTAAGTATCTGATATATTCCACGTGCAATGGCTATGAAGAAGTAACGAGTTACATGCATAACACTGCTGCTTTCTCAACGATCACTGAAGACTGTTGGATTTACAACCAGAAGACAGTCCCATTATATTGAATGATACTTGCATACTTCATTTATTTCCCTCTCAAGCACTGCAGCTGGAATAGCTACTAGGAAGTTATAAAAATATGCAACCACATTTTAAACCTCTAGGAATACTCAGACTTCAAGCTACTTCTTCTTCTTGTATAAATGTTTCAATAATTAATTATTTCTTTTGTTTCTTTTTCGGCCTTCTGGTTTGGGAAACATTAAGGTAACTGGAAATGGAAGGAAAAATACATCACAGAGGAATTTTTATTTGTGGATTTTCAATTTCCATAAAATCAATAATTTTCCTTCTGAGACTGCTAAAGTGGATTCTAACCCAGGTCAATAGTACACTTGTGTGTCATGAAAATTTGTTAGCCCTCTCCTCTGGCAGTCACAGGACAGCCTCTGAAGCCTGTATGAAGGACAGTGCAAGGGATCTCCAGGGTTCTCAGTTTCTAGTACCACTAGTGGGGTTTTTTTCAGGCGCATTTTTGAGAAATGGTCATAAGCTAACATCAAATGGTTTGGAACGAATCTGTTTTGTTGGAAGAAAGGGTTTAATTAACTTTTGAGCCGCACAAATTAATCCGGACCCGAGCAAGGGCCTGAAAATTGATTAAACTGTGAACACCTATTCAGAAAGTATTTGACCAGGAAATAAATTCATTTCTTCAAGGTCAATGACCCTACAAGTTGGTGGGTGGTTTAGATTAATGCACGCTGGGCTTCCAGTTTCAACTGTTGCTTGGCAGAGCTTCCTCACCCTCCCCTGCTGCTTGTCACCATCCACCTGATCTTGCTGTCACTTTTTTCTCTGGACCCACAGTTTCTCTCTGAAGGCCTTTTTATTGTCTTGTTTTATCTAGGGAGGCGGTGAGTAAGGCAATGCAATCAATGCTATATTTATTTTAATTGTCTTATTTTTATCCAAGGATGAATCATAACATGTTAAGATTTAAAAATAAGACAAAGGATGGCCTTACCCAGATTAATATTTTCTTCTGAAAAATGTTAAATGACCATCAAATAGAATGTATTTATCAGTTTCATAAAATCCCACTTGGCATAATGATCTATTTTCTAGCAAGATCTTTTTTTTTTTTTTTTTCCTTGAGGCTAAACGTACATCACACACAAAGTAAGCCTTTGGAGACTCTCTTCTGTACCACTAGAAGACTCGGCTTTTGGTAATGCAAGCTGGGAGGTCAGGTATTAATTGTAAGAAAATACTGAAATGACTAGAGCAATTTTGTTTAAGGATGAGTGAAAAGATTCACTGTTCATTCCAAGGGGAGAGGAAATGAAAAAAGAAAGTCACATCATTGGCTTAAGAAGAGAATTTGAAACATGATTCAAACTTGCTACTCTCATTTATAATGTAATAAATTATGGTCTTATGAGGTTCTCATCTACTACATTCTTTCATAGTTTATGTGAAATGGCAACGGAATGATTTAAAGTGTCTCTGTTTCCCCTTGATTTCATGTCAAGCATAATTTAGTGGACAATTATATGTAATCCCTCTAATCATTAATTTTCCATACCAAATTAGGTTTCAGCAGCCTTTCTCATATCCTTGTATAATTTTTCTTATAGAATAATCTACTCTTTCCTTTTGTTTTCTTTTTTATATAAATTCTTAATTACTTTTGAAGAGTTACTACTCTGCATAATTTCTAAGTAAAATCTTCACATTTTAATAATACATATGTTTTTTAATTATAGAGTGAAGAATGTACTCAGTAAAAGCAAGTTCATGAATACCTAGAGAAGCATGCCAGAGTTTACTAGAAGAGTTGTTCTTTAATTTTCTAAATTTAAATGAATTAAAACAATTTTTCACATGCTTTAACAACTTCTAGCTCTCCTGGAAGAAGTGTTTTAATATGGCAAATCCAAAAATATATTTGAAAAAAACACAAATAATGGCCTTATCAGATAGTGATTTTTATGCCTTTTTAAGCAACTCAAAATATTTTTCTGAGTTAGTGAAAGAGACAAATTGTAACTTTGTTTTTCATAGGATAACTTTTCTTCTGTTAATAGTAGCTTGAAACTCTGGCTCAAAGTATAGATTAAATACTATTTTGAACCTCAATTTTTATTCCAAGTGTACGAGTTGTGTCCCCAAATTGTGAGCTTAAATCAGAGATGGCATACTTCTTTGGATTTCCTGTTGCATTAACATAATGCTCAGCAAATAACAGATTCTCAAAAAATAATTGTGAATTTAGTCGAGGAGGGTAGAACAGCACTGAGAAGCAGGGAGCAGCTGACCAGATGGGTATCTCATGTAGCTTTGGCCTCCAGAATGGCTATGCCAAGTGAAGAAGACTGGAGAAACACCAGATAAGATGAAAGGTGTCAGATTCTAACAATGATTATTTTCATATAGCCTTTCCCCCCTAAGTATTAGATGGTCAATGTGGAAAATATGCATTACAGAGAAGAATAGAAAGGGGGAAGATGGCATTCATAATCCTAAAACTCAAAGGCAACCAAGGAAACCACTATTAACATTTGCTGCATTTGCACCCTGGTTTTTCATATAACATTGCTCTGATATCATCCTATATTATTTGTTTCATGTTATAAATTCTCTTTACAATCATAGTTTTTATTGGTTATATAGCAGTCCATTATATCTCTACCATAGCTTCTTTAAGCATTCTCATACTGTGAAAAATGTTAGATTATTTCTAATTTATAATATTATAATATTATAAATAATGACTTCATGTTACCTTTATGTATAAATCTTTTCTAGACTTTATTTCCTTCAATGCCCAGAAATGAAATCAATGGATCAAAATACATGAACTTCTAAAGGCTTTGAATATATATTGCCAGGTGTTAGGTTATTCATTGAGATCAAAGTTAAATGGGAAGGCATATATTCTAGGAAACCCCACTTAAAGAACCATTGTATTCTTTATATGGCTTGATTACTGTTGATTTTGATTAACCATTTATATTCCTCCTTTGTTACCTGAAACAGTATCTGTTGAGTTGAACCTGAAAGTGTCTTGATTGATCTACAGAGCAGTTGTTGTTTTTCCTATGAAGGTTTGCAAAGCCAGTACATTAACTGGAAATGATGTTTGTACATCATGTTTGGATTGTGTGTGACTTCTCAGACTTAGGATACTGATTGAGATGAGAGACTTACCCCTTTAGCAAGCAGTGATGGTAGGCTTTCTTTGTTTTTTGATTCTATTTAAGTGGGAAGTTTTGGTTTTATTTGTCAACAGCATGTGCAACGATGAGAGTGAGTGGGATGAGGGAATAATAAGGAAATCTTGAAGCCAACTTATTTTTTTAAAGATTTTATTTATTTATTTCACAAACAGAGATCACAAATAGACAGAGAGGTAGGCAGAGAGAGAGAGGAGGAAGCAGACTCCCCACTAAGCAGAGAGCCCAATGTGGGACTCGATCCCAGGACCCTGGGATCATGACCTGATCCGAAGGCAGAGGCTTTAACCTACTGAGACACCCAGGTGCCCCAAAGCCAACCTATTTTTATGAGTTTTCCAGTTTATTAGGTTATAATCTTATTTTCATTTTATTCCTATAGCAGGTTTTTTTTTTTTCCATCAGACAGATAAATTTTTGTTGTCTTGAAATAAAATGTCTATAATGCTTCAGTAATCATAAAACTTCAGGTTTAGGGGGAGGGTTTTTTTGGGTGATAAATTAGCCATTTTCTGTAGCCAAGAATTTGATCATGACTATTCAATCCCCTTGGCATATAGTGATCTGCCATTATAGTAATTAAGGAATACATATTTCACCAAGTTACATTTAAGTCTGCTCAATTCTATTATTTGTTTTTCTCTAAGTTCAATAAAAAATCAGATTAAAATAATACTCAGGGATATTATACAGGTTAACTAACATCCTCAGATCTGTTCTACCTTCCCCACCTTTTCTGTATGTCAGGACATTCCCCAGGATCCCATGCCCATAGGCATCTTAGTAGATCCAGTCAAAGGCAGTATTACATACTGTGTGTCTCCTCAAAATTCATAATTGAAGCCCTGACCCCCCCCCCCCCACCACCACCACCACTGTAGCTGTATTTGGAGACAGAGTCCCCAAGGAATCAAACAAGGCTAAATGAGGTCATAAGGTGGGGTCCTAATCTGATAGGATTAGTGTCCTTACTAGCAAGGGGCACTGGAGAGCTCTTTCTCTCTTCTCCCTTTCTTTCTCTTACTCTTCATGTCTGGAGGAAAGGCCGTGTAAGGACAGAGCAAGAAGGCAGTCATCTACAAGCCAGGAGGAGCTGTTTCATCAGAAACATTGATCTTGGACTTCTGGCCTCCAGAATTTGAGAAAACAAATTTCTGTTTTGTAAGCCACTCAGTCTACAGCAACCCAAGAGGACTTACACAGACAGGCACTGGCCAAAATTAGAGGGCAGGAGAAAGAGGAGAGAAGTCTGCTGTTTCTGACCTTTTCTTTCTGCCTCCTGTGTTGTCTCTAGCAGAGACTGCTGCTCTATAACTCTAGTTCTCTTACCGTGAGGTGCCAGATCTGACCAAGACATTTCTGCCATGGCTCTGGCTCCCAACAGATAGACAGCATTACCCGCCTTTGTCTCTCCTGCCCTTGAGGTAGTGATGGTTTCCTTCCGTTGCCTTACTCTCTCTCCTGTTTGTTCCTCAACAACGACATCATCTATGAAATAGTTTTTAACACTAGATCTTTCTAGATTAGAGACCTAGAGGGGCTTCAACTTTCTTGGATAAATTTGGGCTACTACAGGAGCATTTTGCTTAATAAGGCTTACTCTTTCAGACGTTCGAGTTAGTCTTTTTTTTTTTTTTTTTTAAGATTTCATTTATTTATTTGACAGAGAGAAATCACAAGTAGATGGAGAGGCAGGCAGAGAGAGAGAGAGAAGCAGGCTCTCTGCTGAGCAGAGAGCCCGATGCGGGACTCGATCCCAGGACTCTGAGATCATGACCTGAGCCGAAGGCAGCGGCTTAACCCACTGAGCCACCCAGGCACCCCCGAGTTAGTCTTTTAGTTAATAATTGTTCGAAAATCCTTGCAATCATCTCTGACTTGACAAGTGGGCAACGTAAAATCTGTTCCTGGCTTTCTACTGAAGTCCCCCCCCCCCTTTTTTTTCCTCATGACTCATATATATTAAAAGAGCAAAAACAGTAGGTTAAAAGTTTCCTCTAGCCTATTATACGTTACAGCATTCACTTTTTATTTTCTTTCATGTTTTCCCTCCTTCTTACTTATTATTTTGTTATAAATTTTATAACATATAAATTTTTATATAAATAACAAAATAATAAGTAAGTTTGAATTTTAAAAAATTCTGTCAGTTTGAATTAAAAAAAAAAAAGGATGGAAACAAAGTGCTCCATGCTAAAACTGATTACTAAAAGCCTCCAAGAAATCATGAACTCAGACACTGATTTTGTCACTGTGATTGCTTCTCTAAGATCTTCGATGGTCCTTCAGATGACGTATTAGGTGATGAGTTCTGATTCCCAGATAATTGAGTCCTGTATCCCTAGGTTTAAAATTTCTTTGTCCACCCTTAAAATTGTACCCAGAAAATTCCCTGGATGGAATTTGATTGCACATGTCTGTCATATTTTGATGAACTCCTATCAGTTCAATGTTCCAAAGCATTTTCTATTAAAGTGAAGATGACCTTGTAATATAGTAGCACATAGGCCATTGAAATGTCTCTCTTGTGTAATGCTAACCGGTCACAAATGACTAGGAGAAGCTGGATGGACATCCACTGGAAACTTCTCTGAGTATGTGCTTCACTCTGATTTCTTTCCTCAGTACCTTGAGTTTTCTGTAGCATATTTCAAGTAAGGGCTGTAGGAAATGTGATAATAAGATTTTAATTAAGACGCAACAAGTATCCCACAGAGAAGATTTTCTATAGATTTGGACCATGAGTATGAAGTGTTTATTACGCACCATTCAATATCCTACTTCAATATTTGTCAAACACCTCTAAGAGATATGATGTAGTTTTTTCTCAGTTGCTATATACTTTCAGCCTCATTCAACTAAAACAAGTGTTGTGCAATTAAATACTACTCTGCCAATAATTTAATTGAAAATGTAAAAATAATCTAATTTATAACCCGAGAAAGTGTATTTTGATATAAAATTATCAGCATTCATTAGCAAATTCAGTGTTCCTTCATTCCCCTTCCACATTTTTATCTAAACAAATAAGGTTCTTTTCTCACCTTATCCTGGAATTAGCAATAGCTTGGCCTTAGTAACCTCTCCCGACTTATATGTGACATTATCTCTTATCACAAAGACCGATATAGTTCAAGTATTTGTTAGAATTTATGCATTTACAGAACCCTTTTCTTCTCAAGCTTTATTGTGCATTCATCACTCTTATCATTATTAAATAATAATTGCTGCTATCCTCAAATGCATGATGCTGGATGGGAGACTGTGAAGTTGTATTCAACTCCTCTGTCCCTTTTTAGAAATTTGCCCAACTGTTAAGTCGTATAGAAAGAGGTGAGAGTTAAATGTCAGATCTAAGGCATTTGGATGTGCTCTATCACATCCAGCATTTTACAGCAACTCGTGTACTGTATGTTTTTGTTCTGAGCTAAAACGGAGATGGGGAGAAAATTTCATTTTCTAAACTGTAAGTCTGCTGCGCAAGAAATGGGAAAGAATGTCCCCAGGCAATATTGGAATGGCTGCTGCTTTCTCTTCCCATTCCAATTAGAGTTCCGGCCCCAGGTGACTGGGTAGGTACAGATGCAGGTGACTTGCTTTTTATTGACAATCCCATGAAGCCAGCTGGATGAGGGATTCCTGGGATTATGTGGGGGATTCCTTTCCCTCAGGGCTGGTTTTGGAATAAGCCCTTGAATCCTGACTAAAGAAGAACTTGAATTCTTCTTCATATCACAATCAGACTTAGAGTTGGAAAGCACCTGAGAGACAACTTCCCAAAAGGCCAGCATCTCTTGTGAAGCTTCTAAAACAAACACTGGCTTCATCTCTGGTTGACCCATTTTCATGAGAATCTTGTAACTTCAAGTTTGCAACATCATCCCTTTCTGTTCTTTTCACCTGCCCAGAGAGTTCTCCTCCTCCAACTGGTGCAGACCAAATGAAAAAAAATATATATATATATGGCACAAGAATATGTTCTTTTTCCCCTAACTGATATGCAGTTTTCTGACCAGATTGAAGAATTAAAGGTATGTACTTTCCATGATTTAAAAATAAAAGAATAGTAGTATCCACAGATGTGAATTTAGCCTTAATAAGTGAAATACATGACTCTCACACAGCAGTGAGTCAATTCAAGGTGGAAGTAGTCTCCTTTTATCCTGTAAGTGTTGTCATTCAAGCCATAATAGAACTGTATTCTTTCTTTCTAACTCATCCCAAATCCTACTTTAATTCCTTGTTCAGCTAATTTCTGACACTGTCCTTTTTCACAGTCTGCTGCAGAACCAACTTGGCAGCCAAGACTTGTTTCTTGACTCTCAGGCATTTATATCTAATTACTTACTTGCAGGCTTGCGTTAAGAGCTCCATGGACAACTGAAACTTAACCTGTGAAATACTGAGGCCATCATTTCTCCCACTCTCCACTGTGTGGTATTCCTTAGTTCAATGAATGTCATCCTACATAACCATGTGTCCAAAAAAGAAATCTGGGAATTGCCCCAGACTTTCTTATTGCCCCATATGTTCCGTTTTCTCTCCCCCCATTTTGCCATCTCAGCTGTCATTGATGCAGCTCAGGTCTTCTTCATGTCTTAAAAGAAAAGTATGCCAAGATACAGGAATGTGTGTACATGTGAACCACTGTAACATTATTTGTAATGTCCAGCAACAGAGGATTTGTTACATAATTCATGTATGGATCGCTCAGGCAATAGAATACTCTGCAGCCACTCAAATATTGATATGTATATATTTACATGTAAATTTTTATAGAAAAACATGCTTAGTATGATTCCATTTGTAACTAAAAGTACACAGACATGTAGGGGCACTTGAGTGGTTCAGTTGGCTGAGCCTTCAGCTCAAATTATGATCTCAGAGTCGTTAGATTGGTTCCTGATTTGGGCTCTGCATTGGGTGTGGAGCCTGCTTGGCATTCTTTCTCCCTCTCCTCCTCTCCCCACCATTTGGTTGTACATGAGTGCTCACTCACTCTCTCTCTTAAAAATAAAAATAAAAATAAAAATAATACCTACACATATATTCAAGTAAACCTATTTTTTTTTCTTTTTGTAAGCATATAACCTAAAGCTGAAAATGTGGTTGTATCAGGGAAAGGAATGAAGGGTTGGATGAAGAAAATTTTTCTCTTTTGTTTTATGCGATGCTTGAATTTTCGTCTCACATGTAGTTCTTTTTCAAACAATTATTAAAATTCCAATGAAATTATTCATATTATGATAACTTACAAGGATTTACAAACAAAGGAGAAAGTTTTAGCTCAAGGAACATAAGTCTAGGAATAAAACACTTCAAATGAAATGAGTGAGATAGGAGGGAAATACTTGGAGATACTAAAATTGGAAATACGTCTTAGAAATACTCAAATTGCTTCAAAGTGCTCATCTCTTTTCTGGAGTCCTAAAGAAGGCCCTATACAGGGGCGCCTGGGTGGCTCAGTGGGTTAAGCTGCTGCCTTCGGCTCAGGTCATGATCTCAGGGTCCTGGGATCGAGTCCCGCATCGGGCTCTCTGCTCAGCAGGGAGCCTGCTTCCTTCTCTCTCTCTCTGCCTGTCTCTCAGTGTACTTGTAATTTCTCTCTGTCAAATAAATAAATAAAATCTTAAAAAAAAAAAAAAAGAAGGCCCTATACAGGCTTTTTTGGATCCTAGATTTGAGTCATTCTCTGGAGGAAAAACAGAAAAAATGAGTTAGAAATGCTTAAGATTGGTGATGATAATATGTAGCTGAGTATTGATAAATCCTGATTAAGAGAATCACAAGGGAATGAGTGGTAGTTACTTAGAGTAGCTTTCTGAGAATAGTGGGACCCATGAAGACATTTATTTGCATGTACTAAAACCTTCAGAGGAACACCTAAGAAAAGTATCTACCCACTTCCTCAGTATGTTGCCAGGAACAGTAATCTGTTGTTACATATTGTGCTATGGGCTTTATATATGTTATGTCTTTAATCTGCATGACAACTTTTAAATGAAATATTAATATTCCTATATATAAATAATTTTTAAAAAAGAACTTCAGGGAGGTAAATCAAGCAAAGAGAGTAAATTATCATATGGTTTCACTTATTTGTGGAGCATAACAAATAGCATGGAGGACATGGGGAGTTAGAGAGGAGAAGGGAGTTGGGGGAAATTGGAAGGGGAGGTGAACCATGAGAGACTATGGACTCTGAAAAACAATCAGGGTTTTGAAGGGGTGGGGGGGGTGGGAGGTTGGGGTACCAGGTGGTGGGTATTATAGAGGGTACGGATTGCATGGAGCACTGGGTGTGGTGCAAAAATAATGAATACTGTTATGCTGAAAATTAAAAAAAAAAAAAAAAAAGAAGTTCAGGGAGGTTAGGTTGACTCTCCATGGTCAGGTAATAAACATCAGAGTCAGGGTTTGAACCCAGGTGGTGTCACTCCAGACAGCTTGGTGACTGGTGTTAGTGAAAGAAATGTCTGGACCATGCACTTGGATGAATGCAGGGTCCAGGAAGCTAACATAAGTGAACACAAAAGACAAGGTCTAAGGTATCAAATAGGAAGTAGTAGGAACTGTGAATCAGAGAGCTGAGAGCAGATCCTATGTTGTCGGACTCACTGGAAATTCACCTGTGTTTTATGTGGAGACAATTTGGACAACTTTCATAAAGCAGGTCAATATTTTTTTAATCTCAGTCTCAAAATTTATGTTACTATAGAGTATCCAAGGAAAATGCCTTCTTGCCTGTTGGACTTGTACTTAGAGAACAGACATAACTAATAAAAACCTCTGGAGACAAATCATCTCATTCCCTTCTTTTTATTCCCAAATATCTGAAATAAAGACTGCGATGAGCAGTGTATAAAGTTGCAGCTCAAACTGAAAGTGGGAACTTCTCCCTCCCTACTCTTAAAAAATAAAAAGTTCTTAAGTGCTTATTAAACTAGACACTTTACCACATTATTCCATTTAAGTCTCAGAAGAATCCTGTGAGTGGACACAATTTTACACTGTTAAAATGAGAAACCCAAAACTCTGGGAAGTAATTGTGTATTTTTTAAAGTCACCAGGTGGTCGTACAAAAACTAGTGGTGCATGACTCCAAATGTCACTGTCTGAAGGTTAGTTACCCATTTTCTGCCCCCTCCTACCTTATGTACATTTCATTTTTTATTGCACCTCTTCCACTACTCATTTTCAGCTGCTTGCCACATGGGTCCATTGTCATCACTTGCACGTACCCTCCATTCTCAATGACTGTGATCACATCCAGAGGAAACCTTATGACTACCCCCAGTTCCACACCCTGCTGAAGAGGCAGAAACCCTGGAAACATTCCTTGACACCTCCATTTCTTTCCTCATCCCATATGTAATTCATCTTTAAGCCTTATTGCTTCTGCCTCCTAAATATTGTTCAACTACAAACAGTTCTTTCCATTTTGGTGGCTACCATTCTAAACAAACCTATCAATTCTCACTTGCACTCCTGCAGTGGTCTCCCCGCCCATGACTTCCCTCAATGCCTCCAATCCATTCTTCCCAGAAGGAGAGTCAGGGAGACTCCCTCCAGCTAGAGAGAACCTCCTAAAATGTAAATATTGATCAAGTCAATCCCCCACATGAACAACTGAAATCCTTACTCTATTTTTTTTAAGATTTTATTTATTTATTGACAGAGAGAGAGAGAGAAAGCATACAAGCAGAGGGAGCTGCAGGAAGAGGGAAAAGCAGGATCCCCGAGGAGTAGAGAGTTCCTGCTGAGACAACCCAGGACCCTGGGATGGTGACCTGAGTGAAAGGCAGCTGCTTAACAGACTGAGCCACCCAGGTGCCCCTCTACTTTATTTTTTTAAAGATTTTAATTACTTATTAGAAAGAGAGAGAGAGGGGTGCCTGGGGGGCTCAGCGGGTTAAGCCTCTGCCTTTCACTTAGGTCATGGTCTCAGGGTCCTGGGATCAAGCCCTGGATGGGGCGCTCTGCTCAGCGGGAAGCCTGCTTCTCCCTCTCTTTCTCTGCCTGTATCTCTACCTAATTGTGATCTCTGTTTGTCAAATAAATAAATAAAATCTTAAAAAAAAATAAAGTGTATGTGCATGAGAGAGAGAGAGAGAGAGAGAGACTGAGAGAATGAGTGGGGGGAGGGGCAGAGGGACAAGCAGGCTCCCCATTGAATAGGGAGCCCAAGACAGGACTGTATCCCAGGACCAAAGGCAGATACTTTACTGATTGAGCCACCCAGCTGCCCAAATCCTTACTGTATTTAAATATTTCAGTAGTGGTTTCCCATCAGTTGATTTTTTTTCCACATTGTTTTGTTTTTAATCATTTTTGATGCTCTGAAGATCACATTTAAACATTTCTTTTAAAGACATGAAATAATATAGGGTTTTTTTTGAGGGGGAGTTGGGGGGGAGGTGGTTTTTTTTGTTCTGGTGGTGGTGGTGATGGTTTTTGTTTGTTCGTTTGTTTTTTAAGTACAACCACAACTACAGAGGATCTTAAAATGACTGAGGCCAAGTCGGCTTCATACACAGGATGGGACAGTCTAATACACAGCACAACATGGATCTTTCCAAACAAGTTTGCTAAGAAACAACTCTCAGGTTTAGCGTTAGAAATAAAAAATCATCTCATTTAGAAGAATTGAGACATCATTTGATTAATAAAGCCTATTCTTCCTCCATTTTTGTACTTGCTTGTCTTCATTTAGATGATGTAAATTCATGAGAAAGGAACAAATTGTGTTATGGTATAAAAATCTCAGGCACATTTATTCTTTGGGGATAAAAATATATGTTTATAAAAAATAAAAAATTCAAAAAAAATTCAAAAAAAATCGCAGGCACAACAAATTACAAATATTCAATTTTTTAAGAAACAAAAATATTTTCCGTTCCTGAATGTAAACACTCAATAAATAAAAGAAACATAGTATCCCAAGTATAGAACCATTAGTAACTGGTTTATGAAAGAGGTGTATTTGGTAACATTTTGGGGAACTTCTCCCTTGCAGCCTTTAGAATAAAGCATACGATCTGGGCTCCTGGGAGGGTTTGCTTCCAGCTTGAACACCTACCAGCAGTGCATCCTTGCAGGCACTCTGTGTGTGGTAATGTCGAAGCTCTGCAGCTGCCTGCAAGACCTTGATCCTCTCTATGCAAGCCTCCAGCTTGAGGGGCTCCACCAGGCATACAGAGTGTTCACGCTGGCCCAATAAGACGTAGCAGCAGCTCTGGGCTCCCAAGGCCGACAGTTTCCTATCATTTTAAAGACAAGGAACAAAAATCCTTAATCTGACCTAAAAGGTGTACTTCAACCAGCTCTGGTGGACCTCACATTGTGTCTCATGTCATGTGACATAACTGACATTAGGCGATCTCTATCTCCTTTCATTCTAGTTTCAAAGAGAGGCAAAACAAGCCAAATTTCTCCTGCCACAGGGCCTTTGCATGCACTGTTCCTTCTGCCTAATAAACTCCTTCCACCCTCTTATATAGTTATAACCTACTCTTTCGTTTGACTTCAGTTTAATATTCTTACTTTGGAAAGTCTTTCCTAGCCTTCCTTAACCCAATTTTCCCACTGTCAGTGATCCAACATTTCATTTCTTGGTTATAGAAAGTACTTTTATACCTACTCATGTGATAAAATGTCCTGATAGACTCATAGCTTCATTTTATGAAGCCATTTTTGTACACTATTGTATTCCCAACACCCTTTTCAATTCTTGGAAGAAGCAGTTGTTTGTTGAATTGAACGAATAGTTGAATGAGTGTTTTTTATTTATGCAATTCCTTAATAAAAAACTAAAATGGTCTTCCTTTCATGTGCTAAAAAGATCCACCAAGTTTGCTCTGACTATTCTAATAAGCATTCTCTTCCTTCTTTGAGTATCACACAAATGAGAAGTTCCGTGTTACTGGTATTTACTTATTCTTTCTGTTTCCATAGGAGACATGCCCCTTCAGATCAAGTGTCATACTGTCCAATTTGAGTTGATTTACCCACTCCACTGCCTCCCTCCATCTCATGCTGCATCTTGTGCTGCAAATAAAATACTGCTAGTTTAGAGTAGGTATTAAATAAATGCTAATTGATTTGAGGTTTTATAAAACTCATCGGGAAATTTGTGGAAAAAGTATGAGAGAAGCAACATGGCTAGATTAACATCACTTTCTTTTTGGGATTTTATACAGACCTGACTTTGGAAGTTTAGAAAAAGAGTATGGCCAAACACGAAGATATGTTGTGGAAAAAGTATGAGAGAAGCAACATGGCTAGATTAACATCACTTTCTTTTTGGGATTTTATACAGACCTGACTTTGGAAGTTTAGAAAAAGAGTATGGCAAAACACGAAGATACGTTGAAAGGAGAAAAATGGAAAAAACGTAACAAATGCCAACAGACAAATTAAGGATGGAAATATGAAAGTTGTATGGAATGGAACTGAAGGAAAAGATTATTTGTGAATAGAAAGAAATAGTTTATAATGATTAAGAGCCAGTCCACCAAGTACCTCTTGTAGCTGTAACCCCACATATACCAAATAATATAAGATCAACATAATATAGTTGATCTTGTACTAGGAAGTTTTAAACTAAAAATCCTAGAGCTGGTAATGCACATAGACACACATACAACATTGAACCTAATAAGTAGAGACCTCTCATTATTTGCTAATGAATTTGCAAATTTGCTATTTGAATTTGATTTTTATAGTTTTTCAAATGCTAGGGTCAACAGAAATTCCAATAACTTCCTAAAACTAGATATTAAAGCCGCACTGTATGGAAATAAAATAAAACAACTAGACAGCATAGTGAGAAGTTATCTAAGCACTTAGAAAATGCATAAATCAATTTCTCAAATATTAAGTTATAGATGAAATTACAAAACTATATGGAATATATAAGTATATTTAATATTATTGCATAAAATATAATATTGTTGCATAAAATATAATATTGTTGCATAAAATAGTTGCAGAAACATGATATTCCAGAGAAAATTTATTAGATCATGTAACAATTTTAAAATTAAGATAAATACACTTAAATATATAAGATAAGAAGGACATAGGAGTAAATAAATAAAACATAGCTATCCTCCATCTCCAAAGGCACTTGATGCCAATGGTTTTATGGTGAATTTTGTCTCTGCCTTCAAGGAGCAGGTAATTATTATTTATGCTGCTCTCAAGCACTGAAAAAAATGTAGACAATTCTAAAATTTGTTATATGACTTCAGTATTATTGTAAAAAAAGGCTCTAAGAGAAAATACTCGGGAATTGACAAGAATATTTGGAAAAAAGAAATGAATTCTGACTTGCCCTAACACATATCAGAGTATAAGAAGTAGTTATAGTAATTTAAGCATTTTGGTTTTTTTCTTAAATAGACCAATAGATTCAATTGGAAAAATAAATTCTAACTCTTATTTCAAATCCATTGTGAAAATAGCATGTGATTTGAAAAGCTATTGGGATAAAAGGAAAACATGTTAGCATTCTACTTTACATCATGTCCAAAGAAATTCTATGAAAATTAGAGATCTAAATGTAAGAACCAAATATTAAAATAATTTTTAAGTGGGAAGCCTTTGGGGCACCTGAGTGGCTCAGTGGGGGAAGTGTCTGACTCCTGGTTTCAGCTCAGGTCATGATCTCAGGGTCATGAGATTGAGCCCCAAGTCAGCCTCTGGGCTCAGTGAAGACTGCTTGAGATTCTATCTCTCTCCATCTCCCTCTATCCCTCCCTCTGCTCTCTCTCTCTAAAATAAATATGTAAATCCTTTTAAAAAATAAATAAAATGAAAGGCTGTCTAATGCAGGAAATGCAATAGTTAAAAAGGAAAAGATAAATGGGTATGACCTAGAAATATGAAATTTGTATATGGGCCAAAACAGATAAGTAAGTAATAGGCGAGGAGAAAATATTCCCCATACATATAAAATGCCAAAATTTAATATCATTAACACAAGCATCTATAAATCAGTAACAAGATCAAACAGATAGGATAGAGAGGTAAATTTGAGAAAAAAGTGTAAAAGTGTCCTAAAAACACAAGCTTTGTCATATGAGAAATACAAGGAATAAAAATTAAAAGAATATTTTGCTAATATCCTTTACATGGAAATTTTTTAAAAAATAGATAGTATTCAGTGCTAGCAAGGGTATGGATAAAAGGACATCCCCATACTTTTGGTAGGTGTCAAACTTTTCAGTCAAACTGGTAAAAACTTGGGAAGATTTTAGATGTTCATACAATCCAGCTCAATTATTCCACTTTTACATATCTATGCAATAGAAATACTGTGAAGATATATGTGGAAATATGTACAAAGATGCCCGCTGCAGTGTTGCTTAAATCACAAGAGATTAGAAACAACCTAAGTGTCTATATAGTTCATAAGTTAAGGTACATCCAAAGGTGACAGTAGGACGATTGAACACAAAGATAAATGACAGTACAACATGGGTGCTGACCACTGTAGAATGAATTAATGGACCGTAAATAATGAGCACAAAGAGCCCTGCTATGTTCTGGCTTGATCTCTGCCATAGGTACATCATTTTAGGCAGCTGCTTTTAAGTTTCAGACTGATTTCTATGAATTGCCCTTCAAGGATACCCATAACATACTACTTAGGGGAAAGAGAATAAGTGCAGAATTGTCTCCATGTACTTAACATGATTTTATGTTTTACAAAAAATTAAAAGAAACAGAAAATCCACTGTTTATGTGTCAGAATATGCTGTCTATACTTTCTAAAATATTCTGAAATATTTAATATTTAAATTGTCACTTCTATTAACATTTTCATTTATCACCATATTTTCCTATATGCCCTCACCCTTCTGTCTAATCAGCTGCTCTCTTTTCCTTCCTGCCTCTCAAAAGGGAGGATATAGCAAAAAGAAGAGGGAAAAAGAAGTAGTCAATTTTGAATTTCACAAAATTACTATGTGGGAAGAAATGGAAAGGAGCAAGGCGGGAGAAGAGATTTGGAGGCAGACATGGTAAAGTCAGAGGGTGCCGCCTTCCACACTTCTCATCAAAGAGAAAGGAGGAGGACATTTGGGAGGTAAGCAATGAGGTGATGATAGAAGGGGGTTTGTGAGGAAGAGGCTCTCGATTCCCATCCTTTGGGCATCTTGGAGAAAAGCCAGACTAAGACCAGGGTAAGGTGGTGACAGCCTGCTGGAGGATTTGAGGAACAGAAAGGACAGGGCCCCTCTGCAGAGAGGTGACTGTTCCATATGTCTGGGGAGATGGGTCTGTGTCAGCTTCACAAAGGCAGGACTTACCCAGTGGTGGAGGAACCGTGGCAGGAATCATGTACACCCAGGGGACGTTCCAGTGATTCTTATTAGTCCAAGGACAGCATGAACTTGATATCAGAAGTCATCTGACTTCAGAGCCTCTGCAGAGAGGGACCTCAATGAATCTACCACCCAGGATCCTACTAGATAAAAGTCATCTCCGTAGATGCCCAAATGAGAGGATAAGGATGAAAACAAGATGCCTTGGCACTGTGTAAGCTCATAACCATGAGGCCAGCTCTGAGGAAGGAGGTAGGGTTTCATCAAGGGGAAGAACTGATTCAGCTCCCATTAGTTCTTATGGGAGCATGGGAGCTCCTTCCATACGCCAAGGGGATGCACAAAAGAAAATTCTACTTTCTGAATGCTTGAGTTTGTAGAGGGAAATTTATACCCACCATTACCTGAATCTCTGTCTTCTCTCTTATTTATCTGTTTGTTTATAAATTCCAGTACAGTTAAAATACAGTGTTGTATTAGTTTCAGGTGTATTAAAAATGATTCAGTAATTTCATACAACCCCCAGTGCTCATCATAAGTGTACTCCTTAATCTCCATCACCTACTGCCCCCATCTCCCCACTTCCCTCCCATCTCTGGTGATCGTCAGTTTGTCCTCTATGGTTAAAGTCTGTTTCCTGTCTTGACTCTCTCTCTCTCTCTCTCACCCTTACTTGTTTGTTTTGTTTCTTAAATTCCACATATAAGTGAAATCATATGGTATTTGTCTTTGTCTTCTCTCACATTCTTTAAATCCCAAACACTTACTGTTAGACCACCCGCCTTGAAAATTTTTAGGGAGCAGGTGGAGATGTTCACTTTTTTCATTATAAACCTCTATGTTATGTTGAATGTTTTACAATGGTGCACACTTCTTCTGTAATTAAAAATAACAAGGAAAATAATAATTAACACACAGTCTCAGCCATCAAATAGGGTAAATAAAAGAAAAGATGCAGTACTTGTTCAAGGTTGAATGTTTCCAAAGTAAACATCCCCTTAATTTTTGGCTGCAGTAATCATTCATATTTTCTGCACCTAAATTTAAATTGATTGACCAAATAAAGTAGATGAAGGCTTTTTGTTTAAAGAACATTGTGAAATGTGTTGGACCTGCTTCTTTTCATGCCCCACCATTGCTCAGTAATTGAAGCAACTATTAACTTGGCTGTTGCCTATTAAGGGCTGGCTGCAGTCTTTCAGAATATCCTTCCTAAGACAGCAGGGCAGAATCAATGGCAGTTTCAGCTCTCCTGAAGATTGATGCAGGGTTGCAGTGCTTAGCAAAACCATGTGATCTTTTAATCAATCACTGAAATAAATCTATGCAATTGGTGTCAGGAATCAAAGTAATTTCACACTCACCTTCCCAATTCCCTAGAATCAAAGAAAATAGAATCCAAACTGACTTACTGAGCCACACTACTAAGCCTCCCCTCCCAAAGGGATTTAATATTTGTCACTGTTCAAAAGACTTGTCTTGCAATAATTAAAACAAAAATGGAGGTTGGCATATTTATCTGTAAATATGAAAGTGATGGATCATTCCCTATGGTCTTGGCTCGTAGGTAGGCTAAGCCAGAATGTTGTCACATGAAACCATAATTCCAAATCACTGGCATGTAAATAGTAGTTGTATCTTTTCATGGGATACTAGAAAGGTTTTGCAGAAGTCTTATGATTCACTCTCCTGACTCACATAAAATTTAATATAATATTTCTACACAGAAGACTGTTTTTTGCTCTTAAATATGATGAGGAAAGAAGTCTCTCTACAAATACAATTGATAGCCTCATCTTCTTTACTTCTAGGAATTTCTTCCACATAAGATCAACTCTTGATTTAATCTACAGAATAAGGAAGATGAGTGAACCAGTGGGTACAGAATGATGAATAATTTAAAAAGTAATTTAACCTTGCCCTCAGGTATCATGAGAGCATTACATAGTGAAGAACCATGTAATGTTATCTTGGTAATGTTTTTAAGAGCTTAATAAAAACTGATGAACCCCCCTCCCCCAAAAAACGTTGACCCACCCAAAATTCAAGTGCGTATCAAAGGAGTGGCCATATTCAGTGCTTCTCAAATTCAGGACCAAAATAGCATCTTAAATCATCTTCCTGGACTCTGTGGCTGAACACATAGCCTCTCTGAATACTTTGTTAGTTGCCTACAATCTCACTGGATATGCAGGTAGAGGAAGTAGCAGAAATGTACAGTCAATTCAAAGAGATGTTGTTCTCAGCCTTTTAGCTATACTTTTAAAAAATTATATTAATCAGCATACCATAGCATACAAAGCCTGGGATGAAAGCATTCCAGGGTCTTCATAGCAGATCAGAGGAATGGGAAAGGAAGAGAAAACAAGTGACCAGAGTTGAGAAACCAGCTCCACTGCAATGTAATTGCAACATGAAGGGATCCAGCATGGATCCAAATAGGTTAGGACTATGGTTAACTTGAGCTTGAGCCTGACTCTCTTGAGTACCCCAAAACATCTGCTGTCATTGTTGAGACATGATAGTAGTTTCAGAGCAGCACTGCACTCTGTGTGATGTGATGAGGTGGGTGGCATCGCAATTCAAGATGGTCCCAGCAATAACTAGGAGTATATTCAAGCAAAGTTCCAGTTCCCTGGGAGAGGAAAGTTTTGGCTGGGTAACAGGATCAGATGCCAACAAATACAGACAGAAGCCAACCATGTAGACTAGACAAGTGGACTTCAGAGGAAAAGTTGTGGTTCTTTGGACAACAGATTCTCAAGGTGTTGAGCATGCTAGATATTGTAGGATCAGTCAGATCCCACCAGTTGGCCCCATGGAAGCTACTATTAAACTCTTTACTATTAAACTCTCAGAAGCTGGGCAGAAATGAGCCTTTGGTGAAGTTCCAAAGATATTGCAGAGCTGAGAAAATCGTGAGCTGGGTTAGTTAGACTTTGGGGGTCTTCCCCTACCAACTAACATGCACCAGGTGCTCCAGATAAACCACAAGATTCCCTCTAGGAAGTATTCCTCTCCCTGCTCAGATTTTAAGACCACGGAATTTGTTATTTTTAAGTCTAAATTTAAGGGTGATTTATTGTCATTTCGAAGTGTATGCTACTTTGTGTCTCATAAATGGAAACCAGGTAAAATGTATCCTTTGAAAGACATTCTTTGGGGCTATGTTTAATCAAACTCTTAACACCCAGATGATGGTGTTCTTGGCAGAATTTCAAAACAAAGGCCACTCTGAGGACAGGACATGAAATTATATTATAGCAAGGAATATTCAAGCAAGATCCTAAGATGACAATGGCAATTACAGTGACTTTGGAATGCAGGACTGTGAGGTCACATGATCCTATGGAATTAGGTCAGGACATTTTTGATAATAAGATAATAATTTTTGTTTAAGAGCAGTGTCACCTAGAAACATAGACAACTCCTGTCTTAGGATTTCACAGATTTTCTCCTTTTATTATAAAACATAAAACCATTAAGAAGACATCTTACCAATGTTAAGTGTGTAACATTTACCTTATTGAAATAAATGATTTTTTAAAAAGATTTTATTTATTTATTTGACAGAGATCACAAGTAGGCAGAGAGGCAGGCAGAGAGAGAGGAAGGGAAGCAGAATCCCTGCTGAGCAGAGAGCCCGATGCAGGGCTCTATCCCAGGACCCTGGGATCATGACCTGAGCTGAAGGCAGAGGCTTAACCCACTGAGCCACCAAAGCACCCCAAAGTAAATGACTTTTTAAAAAGCAGATGATGTGTGGGGAGTATTGTAAACTTTCCCAAATGTAGATCTTTACCTACTGAAAAACCCATATCTAGGGCTCTTCTGCCAGGGATCAGAGATAAGCAGCGCAATGATACAGTTCAAATAGGACTAATTTTGATTCAGGACAAATGAGTGGTCTCCTGCTCAGTGAAACTTACTTCCTCATCTTTTTCCAATCTGCTTTCAGAAAGGTGGTCTTCATGTCTCCCGTGTCTGTGTGTAATAAGAATGCCTCTGCCATCTGGAGAGAAGTCTAGCCTAAAACATTACTATTGTTGGGAAACCAATTTTTTTTTTCCCCCCTTAGGAACTAAACTATAGTATTGTGGAAAGATACTTTGAAATTCTTACAGCACACTAGCAAAAACTTCCTATCCTTCAGAGCAGGGACTGTGTTCTTTCCAGTGCTATCCAGATTCTGAAACACAGTGCTCTAATCACAGGCTTGGATTCTGTGTGTGTTCTCTAGCCTTTGAGACTTGAAGGTATTAAGTTTTCTTTCCCAGGAACAATGTAGTGTTTCTTAAATCTGATTATTTAGTGTGGCAGAGAACACATCTCATACTGCATTAGAAAGAATGATTTATCCATTAATGCCTTTTAGCCATATAGTAAGGAAACAAAATCCTGTTAAATCTGTGAGTCTGTACCTCAGGGATCCTTTTGTTTTGGATAAATAGGTGCCCCCAAGCTAGTTTAATTTCCCTTTAGAGGCAGGGAGCTTAATGGAAGAACTAGCCTTTGAACTTGGAGAAAGCTGAGAGGCTATGTCTGCACCTGCCTCAGTAGAATAATTTCAAAGTCATTTTGAGTGTCACTTTTGGACAAACTATTAGGAGTGGTCCCTTTAGAAATGAGATCAGAGGGACACCTGGGTGGCTCAGTGGGTTAAGCCTCTGCCTTCAGCTCAGGTCATGATCTTAGGGTTCTGGGATCAAGCCCCGCATGGGGCTCTCTGCTAAGCAGGGAGCTTGCTTCCCCCCTTCTCTCTGCCTGCCTCTCTGCTTACTTGTGATCTCTCTCTATCTCTCTGTCAAATAAATAAAATCTTAAAAAAAAAAAAAGAAGAAGAAATGAGATTAGAAATTTACCATATTTATGGCCATGATGTAATAGAAGATGATTTTAGTACAATGGAGAACTTGTAAGAAAAAGCAGGCATATGAGTGAGAGAGGAGGACTCAGCATTCTGATTTGTACCCCAGTCTTGCTGCTTCTGCCAAAACCCTGCAACTCCAAAGTCCCCAGGCAGGCTGCTGCTTGTTCCGGCCAGACAGCAGAGCCACCTGCCAGGTGCCTGCGGTCTCCTATACAAAAGGGAAGAGTCAAGAATAATGAAAGCACAGGACAAGAAGGCACCTCCAAGATTTAGTCTGTCTAATTCCTGAGCTGCCTCCATAGCATCCCAGAAACAGGAAGTTTATTCTCCCCAAAGGCAGTTCACTTTTTATATTTGTATGGCTCTGGCTCTTAAATCTCACTGGTTAAGAGTTGAATACTCAGCATTGCCGCTTCTCCTACTTGGATGTATACTAGATAAATGTAATCCCTCCTGTTTATGGCAGTTCCTCAGACATTGGAGCATGGCTATCCTATTAAACTGGATTTTTCCCCCCTTTCCTCAATGCTACTCCTTTGACCGTTTTTCATTTAACATGGTTTTGGAACCCTTGTCAGTATAGTTGCTTTCATTGAATACATTGATTTGTTTACAACTTTAAAAAATATGGTATTAGGACCAGAACCACTCTAAGATTGCAATAATCAAGAAACAGAAGAGAGCTGGCCTCTGGCTTGCCCCTGCAAGAGTCTTAGCTTCCTTCGACGCAGGTGAGGTTCATGCTTTCTTGGCTATCTCCATATTCCACTGACTAATCTAGAGGTTTCTTCTTGAGCAAAAGTTTACACCTTTGGTATTTATGGTCTGTTGATATACCACATATTCTCCCATTGGACACTTGCACAACTGCTTTAGACCCAAGTATAGGACCTTGTATTTTCTCAGGTTAAACTTTATCTTGTTAAAATCAGATCATTACTCAAGTGTCTCAGAATCTTTTGGAATCCAGATTTAGTCAGTCAATATATTCTCCCTCTGCTCTTCAACTTCCTCATAAATGAGAGTAAAAACTACGGTAGGAGTAGTAAAGACTGTGTGATCCAAGACATGGAAAGTGCCTCAAAAGGGGACAAATACATAGTAAGATATCCACAAAGTAAATTATTGTCATTTTATAAGCAAATCCAGTCTACAAAAATGTCTTTTAACTTGAAAAGACATTTGTTGACATCATGCAAATAAGCCCCAGTGTTTTAGAATAAAACATTTTAGTCAAAACTATTATAAGCAGAGTTTCAACCAAAAAAAAAAATATTTAAGCAACATAAGTGAACACTAGAGGCCTTTACAATTATAGAATTCAAGGAGAAAATAATTTTTTGAAATCTCTATTCATTTTCAAGTAAGAGGGCTATGTAATTAGACAAGTTGAGGCTCATTTTGAATTGCCTCCTAAAACCCACATTTCCACCTCCTAGAACCATCTGCTACTAGCAAAGTCTAAATCTACCCAAATGATAAATTGCTTCGCATCTCCTCTATGTGAAATCATTACTCAAAGCTGTAGGGGTGGATCCAAGTTTTTAATGACACAGCACTGTGTGTGAAAAAGTTGAAACTTTCCTTACTGTCATTCTGACACCAGAAGAATTAGCGCGATGACATAGTGGAAATTCTCTTGGTTTGTGATTTCTCAGATCTGGGTTCATATCTTAGCACAAGAACATCTTAGCGATGTGACCTTGGATAAGTTACTAACCCTTAGTCCCTCCATTTTCTCCTCTGTGGGAGTAGGATAATTGTAACTTCCGGGGTTGTAAGAAATTCTAAGTAGTGTGTATAAAGTATCAACTGTGATTAATACTATCAGTTATCAAACATTCATATGCATGGATGATGATGAGAGTAATCAAGAATTTGTTGATGCCTACCAAGTTTCTACGAACAGAATTTGAAAATTGGCCGTGTCAATAATATAATCCAACTAGAAGATAATAGTAAGAGGAGAATATCAAAAATAGGACCATATTATATTCTGATTAAGTGCTTGGGACTGGTATGGAAGCAAAATCTATCTTAAGATAATAACTTTCCAGGGCGCCTGGGTGGCTCAGTGGGTTAAGCCGTTGCCTTCGGCTCAGGTCATGATCTCAGGGTCCTGGGATCGAGTCCCACATCGGGCTCTGTGCTCAGCAGGGAGCCTGCTTCCTCCTCTCTCTCTCTCTGCCTGCCTCTCTGCCTACTTGTGATCTCTCTCTGTCGAATAAATAAATAAATAATCTTTAAAAAAAATAATAATAACTTTCCATTTGTTAACTGAAAACATAGGATAGAAGAAAGTCAGATGGGCTTAGAGAATGACCTAATATTCTGACTTATCATTTCACTGAAACATGGGGATATTAAAAATTTGTAACTTCATTCAACCTTTCTGAAGTGATTGATACATAATAGGTAACCCCCACTCTAAGAAGACAACACCCTTGGTGGTCAGAAAACCTTTCTTATAGCACTTTTCCAGTGTCTAAGCACTCTTTCTGAATCCACAGAATTATAAATTAAAAATATTTTTATCTCAAAAATCAATGAATCATGGAACACTGTTAATATTTTCTTTTTTTCTCTATACAGCACATTAAGCATGAAATGAAACTCCATATCAAAGAGTGAAGGTTCATCCTTTGAATAGCTTTTCTTTATTTCAATAGTCGGTGAAGCCTTTGCTTTGTAGAATGGAAGTATGTTGTGGGGAATAAAAATACATTTAACAAATGCATAGAATTCAATATAATTTAATCTCTGTAATATAATATTTGAGGTGTACAATCTCATACAAAAGGTAGATATGGGTTTACCTTAATTTTGAAGTAGGTATTTATCCCAAAGCTGAAGGAATCCTTTGGTAAATTCTCCTTGAAAATGGAGAATACATTCCAATTGTAAATTTTTAAATTTTCAATATTACTATTTGGTTCTTTATATATTACTATTTTAAAGTGATATACCTTGGGGTGCCTGGGTGGCTCAGTCAGTTGGGCATCTGCATTTGGTTCGGGTCATGGTCTCAGGGTCCTGAGATCTAGTCACACATTGGGATCCCTGCTCAGCGGGGAGCCTGCTACTCCCCCTGCCTGTACTTTCTCTCTTTCTCTCTGTAAAATAAATAAATAAAATCATAATAAATAAATAAAGTGATATATCTTGTATTTACCATGGTTAATTGCTTTGGCATCCCTAAAATTTGCTACTTATAAATATTCTAAATGTTAAAAATTTTAATAAAAGAACATTTTAAAATGTATTATTCATTGAGAAAACATTAAAAAAACCTAGATTTTTTTTTAAATAAAATCCAAATAGATCAGGCTAGTACACAATTCTCAAATAGACCAAGGTAGTACCCAATTTAGTATGTCATAATGAGAACTAGATTTTGCAGACCACCATGTAATGAAGTGTGCCACAATGGTGACATGTTAGGGTGTACTATCAATGCAGGAAATCATAAATCAACCAGAAGTGCCATAGAAAAACTATTACTGAGCAAAAACTGGGTAATCAGGCTGTTGGGTATAAGGCCATCAGTCAAGAATTAACCATAAAATAAATTAAATGTCTAGAGCACAGTGGTTTAGATTATTAACTATTGAAAATTGTTAGCCTTTTTTTTTTTTAAGTTATCATTTCCTGGAAAAGACATAATCAAAGTATAGGAGGGCCACGGAGCTAAGAAAAAGAGGACCCATGACAAAACAAAAAAAAGAAAGAAAGAAAGAAAAAAGGGGAGTGGTCTTATATTTGTACAACTGTGCCTTAGAGACCATATGAAGGTGGCTAATGCAGGGACTCTCTACTGAGAACACTGTGCTTCCCATTCTCATTCAGGCTTTCACAGTTGGAAGACTGAAGATGAGACCAGCTTACCTATTGTGATGAGCTGTGTGAGAAACCATCTGCTAAACACCAGTCTTTATGGCTGACAGATTTCCTCTCTCAAACACACCATCAGCTCCCCTCCCCACTTGTGAATAAGAATGAGGAGGTTCTGCTAGTACAGGCCTCAGAGTGGGGCGAGAACACTTACAGAGCAGCTAGTCTGCTGGGTAATTTCCCCAAGTCAGAAGGGTGAATTAGGCAAAGCCGCTGGAAACCCAAAGAAATGAACGATGATGGTTCAGTGTCTACGCAGATAAGGAAGCTAAGCTAACCCTCTGGGTTAGGATGAATTCAGATAAGGGACTATTTGGAAACAGAATAAAGAAGGATTCAAAAAAAAGTAAATATACACACACACACACACAAACACACACACACACGCATACATATATGTAATTTCCCAGGTACTTACAGAGCAGCAGTCTGTCCAAGGAAGAAGGGTCATGAGACAGAGTTCATCAAAGTGCATTTTTCAGATCAGCTTGGAAATGCTAAATATTTTATCTATCCCATGGAGAGTCAGAAGGCTTAGAAGCGAAGTCCTGCAGCAAATAAATCTGCTTCATTTTGTTTAATAATTGATCATATTAAAGATTTTCTTATCATAAAATTTACCATCTCAAGGACATTTTTATGCCTAACCAGGTCTAGGAAGGGCAAATGATTGTATTTTCATAAACAAATGGAGATGTCAGATGACTGGTCGAAATTCATATCGCTCGGTGCCCCAGAAATCCAGGCTATTATCCGGGGCATGTGGTGCTACATCAACATAGGGAGAGAGTCAAGAAAGAAATGTGAAAAGGCTTCCGAGCCTTGCTGAAAGACAGTTGATAGAATAAATCGTTTTTGGAGATATGGACCTAATTAGTTGGCTCCACCACTGGCTGGCTGTGTTGGTTCCTTTGAATTGGGTGAGAATCAGTTTAGGACAACCAGCAGCCTATTGCTTTTTCTGATAACAAAGAGAATCTCTTCTGTGAGGACTCGCGGGCTTGTGGTTGAACAGAACTGACTGCACTTCCTTTTGTTCTCCCCTTCTAGCTGAAGGATGGCCGTGACCGAGGATACCCTTCCTCCGTCATCCAACCCTCGTTCGGGGATAAACACGTGGCCCAAACTGGGCCAGAGTTCACCCAGGAAGACAGTTTCTTACCAGTCATTAAGCTGGTAAGATGTGAGTGTGGGTCTAGGCGGGAGATCCTTTTTTGTTCCCCCTTTTCTCACCACATGGAAGGAGCTTTACTGAAAGATGGAGATGATGGAAGAATGTAGACGTTATCATACATCAACCTCTCATGCAGCTCAAGCAGCTGTATCCTTGGTCTTGCGAATTACACAAGTCAGTAAATTCAGCATCCTGCTTAAAGTTAGCTTGAGCTGGGTTTACGTTGAAGCAACTCAAAGAGTCCCAATTAATATATCCCATTATAGGTTGGATGTTTTGTGAATTTAGAAGGTATTTATGTTACTCAAAACAAGGATACATTATTTTCTTAGAAAGCTCATCTGTGGAATGAACGTGAGGGAGGGAAACTCACACTTGATCCTTTTCGTTAATTATTCAGTCCTTGAAAATTCATGGTGGGGGAAATGAATAAAACATGTATTCCCAAGCTGAATTTGTAGAAAAATATAGGTAGCCGCAAGAAATTCAGTTGGAGCATTTTCTTTAGGCCTTCCATATTCAAGCTTATCTGGAGCTTGCATATAGAATGTACCCTGAGCCTTGTGTATGCTACCTGAAGGCATGGGGAAAAGTCAAATTAAGTTGTTTGAGTAGTTCAGGCCTCCACATTAATTAGAGAGAACAGATAGTACTTCATCCATAAGGGGAAAAGTCACAAGCATGCAGAGCTCGTATGTAGCTAAACCTCCAAAGACACGTGGACACAAGTCAAGCAGAAGACAGGCTGGGATCACTGAAGGTCCCTTTAAATTCCATGATCTTTTGCACTCGACTTCCAACATCTTAATTGGTAGCTAGTGCAGAGTCAGGCCTATACTGGATACTAAATAATAAATATTTATTGATGGTAAAGATAAGAAGATCTGGCAAGGCCTCTTTGACCTTTGGATATAAGAAAATTGAGCTAGCTAACAGGATGCTTGGATTTAGTGCAAGACTCTGCAGAGAGAGAATTGGAGAAGGAATTAACAAATTTTCCCCATTCTTCTCACATTACTTAGCATTTACACCCAGTAGTCTTTGATCCTTTTCTTCATGTATGACTTCCTAGTCACCATTTTGAGAGTTTATAATCTGCCTGTAAATTTCTAGAGACTTAATGAGTTATTTCTGTTTTCATTGATCTTCAAATTTAGGGTCCCTTCTCATTTCTCTTAACTTCGTGTTTAAAGATTTTTAAGCTTGTGCAATATATAATCTTTGACTTTTCTGTCCCTTGGGGTTTTTGCTTTTTTTTTTTTTTCCCCAGTTCTTGAGTGAAGATTGAAACATACATGTCAAGATCTAGATGTATTGTAAGACTCCAGGCACCTCCCATAAATCTTATTCACTGAACACTTTGGAGCTCTTGCAACTTTTTCTATGTGTTATTTTATTGCCAACAAATAGTATAAACAACTGGGGAATATGTGATGCTTATGTACAGCCCACAGTAGGATGGATATGTTTCATCAGTATATAATATGGGAAACACAGTATGTGAGTGTGTGCATGTGTACCTGCCTTAATACTATTTAGAATAGGAACTACATGATCCTGCTCAATTTATCGGAAAATAAATAAAGCAAGAGAGACACTCTAGATCCCAGAGGAATTCTTTTCCCAAAGTAATCAGGCATCTGGAGTCTCGGTCTGATAAAAATCAATGACTCTTTCAGGGCAGTGTATCTTTAGATGTGGACGAGGGAAGGAGAACACAATGAGAGAGGAGATGGCGAGGGTGGAAGGCAAATATGAAAAAAATTTGACGAGAAAAACTAACATTTGCTCCTTGTAATAAACTGTGCCAACATGTAGACTATAGCATAATTATGTGTGTATATTTATATCACCATGAATTCCGGAAATAGTAAATAGGAGCAATTTCTTTATTATTTGACTCTTTTGGGATAGATCATATGCCTTCCCTAATGTGTGTTTATCGGTGCCTGTGTTTATGGCGCAAATGAATAGGAATCATCTCGTTTTCTTGGTAATCACTTGTAATGTACCATGTATGCAAGAGGGCTTGACAAACACTATCTGTTTGACTTCCAAGTTCAGAAAATATTCTACCTAATGAAAACCAGCTTTGAAATGGGGACAGGGCAGAGTTTTGTTCCAGCATTATCACAGATGGCTTGACCTTTTATGTATTGATCACTTTGTGCCTGCATTTACCCACTCAAAAATGTTCCAGCAACAAGCTCTTACATATATTTAGGGAAGGAAGCTACCCAACATCCTTTCAAAAAATAATAAATAGACAAATGAATATACGCTTTGCTTATTCTCACTGAGTTACAGTATTTAGGTTAGAAGCAAGCCACTGTTTGCAAGCTTACCGAGGAGTATTTAAAAATGCACCTAGTTATTTTTACACAGTCCTTGCAGAATCTCCCTCTGAAATATTTTGAATTTCCCAAATATAAGTAGTAAATTTAGACTATTCTGTTATGATCACCACAGATGATCTGTGACTTGTGGATAACATGACATACTTCACTTTTCCTAAACTATATTTTCTAAGACTTTTAAAAATCTGAGCTCATGCTATCAAATTAATCCTAGACTTTCAAACATTTAGAGCATGTAAAACAATACAAAAAGATTGGGAAAGGAAGATAGCGAGATTGGTGATGGAAGCAATTAACCATTGAGCATTTAAATTCAGAGATTAAGAAACAATTACTATTGTTGGAGCTGACTCTAAAACACGTCCCATCTGAGCTATTGTGCACATACCTAAATGGGATTTGGCAGGTGGATAAAAGATTTGTTGATTCCTGTTTGGGGGATTGCTTTAGATTGCTGCTTCAATGGGCTTTCAAAGCAGGTTTGAGTCTTAGAGAACAAACTGAACCCTGGAATCCTTTCCTGGCACTGCAACTCCCCAAATGACAATTACAATAAGGCAAGGCTAATGCAGGCTCTAACTGCGTGAGGAACAGCTGCTGTGTGGTGTTGCAGAAGCTCAAAGGGGAAAATGCTTTGGGGGAGAAAAATTGGCTGTTGATTTGTCTTCAAACACCCGAGAAGTTTCTGTAAACAACAGCACATATTAGCTTGACTGCGCGTGATCTAGATGAATCACTTGCCAATTATTTGCTCCTTCATTCAGTGAAGGGCTTTGCTTTCATTGTGCCATCCAGTGAGAATATAGACATCTGGAATATGTAGGCACCATTAGATGATGTGTGATTTGTCAGTTTAGAAACTGTTGTCTACCCGGGCCTACCTGGGTATCTGAAATTTTGCTTTGGTTATTGTAAATAGCATATCCTGAGTCAAGGAGCACTTGGCTCTTGGGGATAAACGTTTCTACCCAAAGGACCAAGATTGGAAAGATAAAATGTATTCCTAAGGTCACCTCATAAAGAGATGTATGAAACGTCTTAATAGACAAGGATATGGGGGCGCCTAGGTGGGTCAGCTGGTTAAGCAACAGCCTTTGGCTCAGGTCATGATCCTGGAGTCCTGGGATGGAGCCCCGCATCAGGCTCCCTGCTTGGCAGGGAGTCTGCTTCTTCCTCTGACCCTCTCTCTTCTCATGTTCTCTCTCTCTCATTCTCTCTCAGACAAATAAATAAAAAATATATATGTTTAAAACAAAACAAAAAAAAAGAGACAAGGAAATTTACACAGGTTAATTGAATAGAATTGTAGAATGTCCTTTTAGAGTCCAACTTTTTCATTTTAAGAATGCGGCCAGTCAGCTACCCAGAGACCAGAACAAAGCCTTCTTCCATCATAGTCCAGTGTGCCATTCCCTTCCCCCACCTCACATATTAGCGTAAGCAGACAGTCACAGTACTGATTCCGGACCCAAGGAGAGGTCAGGGTGGCTTGGAAATCAATACTCAGGCACAGGGACTGTCCCCCAGGAGCAAGTCTGATCTTAGACCTAACACAGTGGCATGACATTTATATTTTGTCTTCCCTCAAGCACCCTCAAGATGTTCAGCATCCAAGTTCTTAATACAGTTTCAGAGGCAGTGAGAAGGTCTGTATCAGAACCTTAAGAAAAACAACATGTATTCATTCACTATTGGCTCAGACCCTCACACGGAGGCCACTCCATTCAGCTCAGAGGCGTCAGTGGCTAGCTACACAGCCTGAGAGGGGTCACGGCCTGGCTCATCTGCTTACTGAGTCTCACACAAATCTCTCCCAGCTTCTGCTGTATTTCCTGAAGGGTTTCAGGAAGCATCAAATACCTCCCCATGGACTAGGTCAGAGCCAGCAAGCTTTTACAGAAAGCCATCTCTCTTTCTCTCTCTCTCTCGGGGCTTCCCACTCATTACTGACCAAACAGTCGACTTCAGTGTGGGATGAGATAATCTGCCTGTTTGCATGTCTCCCTCCCAATTCCCAGTCTCTTAAGGCTGAAATTATTTTCTTAGGTCGGACACAGAGAGTGACTTTTAAAGCTCACTTTCCTTTACAGCATGACTGTGGGAAAGGATAGATGCTCCATACACTCTGGACAGGATTAAGAAGTTTCATTTAATGTATTTGTTGGAATCAGAGAAAGCGCCAAAGGCAGGACAAGACAGGGAGTGGCGTGGGGCACGAGAAAGTGGTTGCCGTGTGGCCATCAGGGAATAGGGAGTGTAAAAAGCTTCTTGCACACATCGCCTCATCTATAAAAACCAGAACCACTTGGCATCTCTCTAAGTAACAAATGGATCTAAGGGCTGTAGAGAAGAGTTGTTGGCAGGAAATGGTCCCCAGGGCTATGATATTTTCAGACTGTGTGCCTTTCCCTATAATGCATAGATCATGGATAACAGAGCTCTGCTCACATATCTTGTTTTACCTGAAGACTAAATTTTGCAGGTTCTGGTTTGTCTGGCAATCACCATTTCTGGGAATAAGAGAATAAATTTGGATCGTTGAGGCAAGAAGAAGCTAAATTTTCTTTTGAGCTGCATGGAGGAGTAAAGAGGTGTAAAGAAGTATTAAGACAAACAAGCATGGAGGAGAGCGTCATGATAGAGGAGATAGGAGACAGAGGCCCCTCTTTCAATTTATAGGACTTTGGCTTTCAGTGGAAACGTCTGTTGTATACAAACAAGTGAAAATGGACCTGCAGGTCTGAAACAGTTCTGTGTCTGAAACTCACTGTGAACATGCACCTTATATACCGCAGAGCACTTAGCAAGATTCCTACAAACTCTAGTTGATTGGTTTTTGATCCCAAATCAATTTCCACCAGAACACTGAATTCACTGACGGGCTTATAAATCTGCAGGAAGAAGGAACCTTCAGCTGCTGTTGCAGCCACCAAAAAACAAACAAACAAACAAACAAACAAAAAACGGAGTTTAATTTTAACTGGTTTGTCCCAGAGTGAACTGGCTGTTCTGTCTGTTTCTCTCTTTGAAACATGGAGGCAGCAGCTTCACTTGGTGTCACAGACACTGTCTACAAAATGAAGTCTCCATTTCCGTCCTCTCCGTTAGCCAAAGTAAACTGTCTTCCGTGATTCACCCTTGAGTGCATGAGGACTCTGCGTCCCTCTCCAGAGAGAGAAAACAAAAAACAAATAAGCAAACCCTTACCAGATGAGAAGACAGGAACAACAGGCAAAACTTCAAAATCCTTTTTTTCTTTTTTTCACTCCTGAAACCTATCAGCATTCAAAAAAACATGTGAAGTCATAATTCCTGGTGAGATTTACACTGAGTTAAATAGACACTTAACAGTAGACAGGATGTCAAAGGATGCTCAAACCTTTTTGATCCCAATCTTTGAGTCAAATGACCGTGTTTGCACACTCAAACCTTTTTGATCCCAATCTTTGAGTCAAATGACCGTGTTTGCACCAGTTGTGTTTCTTCCTGAGTACATGGAACATCTTATTGTTACTTAATTGTTCTCAGTCTTCTGTCTGCTATTGTGAAGTCTTCCGTTGCTATGGCATGGAAGAGGATCCTTTATGTTTTTGAAAATATTTAGGATCCCACCCCAACTGTCAGTATGAACTGCTCTACACTTCTTATCAAGTTGAAGCCTGGAGTTGTTGTATCCTTTGGGTTATTTTCACAGTCACGGTTTTCTAGGCTCTTCTTGCTATCAGTGTTCAACTTCTAAAGTCCAAAAAGCTCTTAGCACAAGCTATAGCTCTCTACCTCAGCCCAGCCTTCCCTGAGTGGGTTTAACATACTCACCCCCCGGCATTCAGGACCTTGGCTAACTCCTCTGAGCCTTTTTGCCTGGCCTGGGATTGGTAACTCCAGATTAAAAAGCAGGCCAAATCTTGCTTTTAATTTCACCATTCCTCTGGAAAATGTAATACGGCAAAGATAACGCATGTCATGTTTTAGCAACAGTGTTTTTAATTCTCCCGGGGAGAATTAGCATCCTTACATACTTTAGCAGCTACTTTTCCTCACATTTATTCATTAATTATTTATCTATTTTGGAGCAGCACCCTGACGCCTTCTTGCTGACGTTGGTCAGGGGAAAGATGCCCTCCCTGAAGGCTGGCCAAGCCATCCCTTCTTCTCATTAGCGGTGTAACCCTGTGTTCCCGCTGGAGCCCAGCACGGAAGTGTCATCTTCCCGCGGGGGCCTCGCGTTGTCCCGCCTGGCTCAGAGAGCTGAGCCTAAATGAAATATATAATATTAACTGTTAGAGAAAACAAAGGATGCCGCCTCCAGCATGGCTCCTATGCCTGAGGCTTGGCCACGTCTCACTAGTCCCTAGGCCTCTCCTTCTCACCCGCACCCTCACTCGTCTATGAGATCCATGAGTTGAACTGCAGCTCTCCAAAACGAATTCCGCCTCCCCCCCGCGCCGGTAACCCGACTCTTCCCGACCACGCGTTCCCTTCTGCCCGGAGCTCAGAATGACCACCAGGAAGCCAGGAGCAAAACACTTAAATGTTGCATTTATTAAGGAAATGTTAAATAAGGAAAAAAAAAAAAGTCAAACTGGTGTCATGAACGTCAAGAGCACTTTTGTGGCGTAAACCGTGCAGTCGTGAGCTACAAGTTCTATTCCAAGTCTTTGCCCCGGGGCTAATTAGGGCGTCAGCCTCCTCCCCCCACCCCCGCCCTACCACCCCCTAGTTGGAAATGCAGTAAAAGAAACAAATCACCCGTTCAGCATTCGCAGGCTTTCCCCTCCCCCCCCTCCCGTTCTCCCAGGATAACAAAACTCTAACCCCAGGCAGGCAAATAGGCCACTAGGGCAGCAAAGGACTTATCAAATATGTGTGTGTATTCAAGCAAACAAACACAAAATCCCTTAAAACAGCACAGTTACAATCAATCAAAGATATTTATAGTCTCTCGCGCCAGGGCTGGGAGGAGCGGGAGATAATGGGCGCGAATCCGGACACTGATTTACGTGTCCGCCTTAGTTCTGTTGCGTGGCGTGTACACCGGTCACTTTTCGGGCCACCAGGCAATCGGTGCCGCTGGGTCTCTCCCCTGCCCGCCCGCTCCACCTGCCCCGAGAGCGTGGCCCACCTGCGGGTGGAGAAGGGCCGTCGCCGGGTCGGTCTCCCCGCATCCACGCCAGCGGCAGCTTCCAAAGTTCTGCGCCCTAATTGCCCTCTTCTTGCCACTTGCTGCTGAGTCCAGTCGGGGCCCTCTCCTCCTACCGCCAGGAATGGGGACTTTCAGAGGGCGAGCGAGAAACGGGTCGCTTCATCCCGAAAGGCAAAAGTCGAGAGAAATGATTGACTCCGACAGGTTTGCTTCGCCCGGTCTCGGATGATGAGGGGGCGCGGCCCGGCCGGCTAAGTAAGGAGGCGTTGGGGCGGCTGCCGCGGCGGCGGGAGGGCCGGTCAGTAGGGCCCCACCACCACCGCTTCCACCTCTTTAGACGGTCTCCGGTCTTTCACCAGGAAGTTGATCATGCCCTCGGACTTGATGAGGAGGTTGCAGCCGAGGAAGAAGATGCCGAAGACCACGGTCAGGGAGAGCACGCACATGACCGCGATCTGCACCACGCGCATGATGTACAGGCTGCGCTCGTCCGGGCCGCCCTCGGCGAAGCCGTCGTCGGTCACCACCGACGCCTGGGTGCAGCAGCGCACGGCGCGCTCCAGCGCCTCGCTGCTGTTGGCCAGGAGCAGGCCCGCCACATCGGTCTGGTTGTCCAGCGCTGGGTTCATCGCGGGAGTCGGCGGGCGCCCCGGGGAGGCGCGGGTCCGAGGGGTGGGAAGGCGGCCGGCGCGGGAGGAACGGATCCGGAGCTGAGCGCTCACTTGGGAGACTTGGCGCGCGCGGGGGCTGCTCGCGCTCTCCTCTCCCAAGTCCCCGGGTCGTGGGACTTCCCCAGGAGCCTTTCCGACGCGCGCCGCAGCCTGGCTGGTCTGCGCCGTCTGCTCCTGCCAGGGCGGTGCTGGTTCCCGGCGCTCGCTCGACTGGGGGCTGTTGGAACTTGGCGGGGCTGGGCCAGCGGGGCCGTGGGAGGCGCGGCGGCGGCGGCGGCGGCCCGGCGGCTGCTCTGAGCGAACAGCGGCCCCTTCCGGCCGCGCCACCGCTCCGCGCCCGCGGCGGCTTGGCGGTGGGGGAAGCGAAGGGGCGAACCTCTTCCTTCCTCCTGCCTTTCTCGCTTCGCCTCTTTTTCACCTCCAAAGACTACGCAGAAGTCTGTACCTTTCTGTACCTTTCTGGCTAGACGGATGATTAAAGAGTTTCGGATGGAGGAGAGGTTGCGATCAGCTGAAAGTTTCCGAAGAACTGGGTCACACCAGCTCTGCGTGTCTCCTGCCTCCCGCCCCTCTCACCTCTGGGCGGATGAAAGTGGCGCTGAATCGCAGGTGCCAGGTGGTGCTGGGCGAAGGCACGGGCCCGCCACAGGTGTCTGATTCCGTCTCGCCTGCGACGGATTTCTGGTGGAGTAGGGATGATCTGGGACTTTCTTTAAGTAGGGATTTTAGAAAGAAAGAAAGCAGGGAAGGAGGGAAAGAAGGAAGTATAAATAGGAGGGAGGAAGGACAGAGGAAAGGAGGAAGGAAGCCACTGGAAGACAGAGTAAGGCAGGTTTAGAGTGATTTTTGAGGCGAAGGAAGGGAGGGGGTAGGAAGGAGAAAGATAGGCTCTTCTGTGGCCTTGGTGAGGGAGTGGTTGCCAGAGGCAAGATCACCTCTCCGGTAAGGGTGGGCGGAGGGACAGAGTGGGCCCTCTTATAATCTTGGTTGCAGATGAGTTTCTGGAGGTGCTTCCGGTGTTTCTCTCGGGTGGCAGTATATCCGTCGTTTTAGGGCTCATCAGTATCCATCACCTAGAGCACCGGCCAACTGCTGCAAGCTCTCCCCACTTTCCGTAAACGGAAGAATCGCATCTTAGTCATTTCCAACAAAACTACAGATGTTTCAGGGGCCTGAGACTTCGGCCCGTTATGATTTTGCTACAGGTTCAGGAAAATGTTATAAACTTGTCAGATTGTTTCTTAAGCTCCAGAAGAATTCTTCTGTTGTGTTTTGGTTTTGTATTTCCCTTTTCTGTTTCCTTTTCCCCTCACCTTCCTCCTCCCCCTCTCCCTTACTCACTTCCTTTCTTCTTTCAACTGTGAAAGGCGGAAACCAGTCACCTGATGCTCAGTCCAAACTTCTGGTAGAATACATTTACATTTCTGTTAAAGCATAATTTTCACTTCTTTTCTCAATTCCATTCTTTTTGCTTGTTAAACGCTCTTATGTTTCTCTCCCCAAACATCATTTATTCCATGTTGAGAGATTTCCTTATTTTTTCTTACTACTTCATGATCAGCATAACATAGAATGAATTATCCTTCAGTTAAGAGTTTTCAGTTTTTGAATGTTGATTATATATGAGCTTCAATAAGCCTAGATCCTTCTAAATAGCTATTTTTATTTTAGGTATAGTTTCATAGCTGAAAATCCAGGCTTTTGGTTCTTATCTGTAATTCATCTGGTTTATGGCTCTAGTTTCTCCTGATTCCATTAGCCTTGAAAAATGTTCCACTCCCAACAATTTCTTCTTTGGAAGAATGTATTATTAGGTGATTGGGAAAAAAACCTATTTAAATCTCACTATACAGTCAGTCTATCTTAGTTAGGATGAGTGATACTTAACAATAAAACACAATGTATATGTGAAAAAATTACAGAAGAATTTAAGACATTATAAAGCAATACTATAATGAATTGTAAAGGCAAGTAGTAGAAATTTAGAAGAGCAAAAGGTAGAGAACAGAAGTTGACCTCCAAGGATGTTAACTTGCATAGGGTAGTATGTACAGTAGAAGTTGAGTGAAATGGGTAGAGATAGATAGTTCCTTCTTTACGTGACAAAACAAATAGAATCATACAGCATATTTGTGAGGTCCAACATGGTAGGAGTTAATAAATAATGCCTTAAAATATCAATTGAATCATTATGAGGATTTGAGTGTGCTTATTGATATTAACGGTATTACTGTTTTAGTTAGAAACCAGTGTAAAAGTGATCAAATCTCAGAGTTCAGTAGGGGGTTGATATCATCAAACCTTTAAATTTGGGGATCACATTCTTATAAGAAAGAACTTTTTACAATAAATAACTTTCTTTTCTTTGGGCATTATCTACTAACCAGCTGCAAAATTGTGAGTAAGAGGAAAATAGTTGTTCCCACCAGTTAGTTCATCTTCGGGAATGTGGTTCTGTTTCCTTCATCTCCCTACTACCCTGCACACTCTGATTTTGTTAAATAAAATTATTTGCAATATTTAGATGAAAATTACCTAAAACCTATTGGAGATAATATATATATATACATATATATATGTATATATCATATATATATATATATATATGAAATTATTAGGGAATCTAAGGGAATCCAGCTAGGCTGCTAGATACAGTTTTTCTGCAGAAACTTATTTATCCTTCCATTTTGTATTTTGAGTGAATATTTTTCTTTCAGCTTTACTCCTGTTATTCACCTGTTTCCTTGGAAAATCTTACAAATGTGGGGAGAAAAATCTTTCCAAAAGTGTAGATATAGAAAAACTTAATTTCTAGAAAAATAGATGGTGATATGAAATATTCACTTCAAATAAAAAGTTTTGGTACATAGAAAGACTCACTGTTACATTTATTTAACTAGTGCCCTCTTTTACTTCACTGGGAAGAAGTTTGATTTTCAAAAAGTTAAATGCTCAGCACTTCACAATATACATGTTATACAAGGAAAGAAACATGTGTTTATTCTCTCTAGAAAACATACCTATGGCATATAGTAAGTTCTACAAAAATATTCTAGGCTTATATTGATGGGCAGCTATCATCAGTAGTCACTAGATCTATAGACGGCATTGTCTCAATGTAGGACCAGACATTTTCAATGTCAAAAGGCTTTTCCTAGGCACCTGCCTGGGTGGCTCAGTGGGTTAAAGCCTCTGCCTTTGGCTCAGGTCATGATCCCAGGGTCCTGGGATCAAGCCCCAAATTGGGCTCTCTACTCAGCGAGGAGCCTACTTCCTCCTCTCTCTGCCTGCTTCTCTGCCTACTTGTCATCTCTTAAACTAAAAGCCTTAAAAAATAAATAAAGTCTTAAAAAATAAAAGCCTTTTCCTTTTTGTTTTCTATCTGCGCATATTATGAAAATAATAAGTAGACACTTTTCAGAAGAGCATTATCAGACATAGAAAGGATATTTGCTATTTGGGGACAAGGTTTTATACAAAATAAATTATATTATATGAGGAGTAAGAGCAAGGCACTCATGTTCATTCGTAACAGTAGACTCGGCACCTCGAACACAAGAAGCAAGCCAGATAGAAGTAAAATATGTCCTCAAACCACAAGAATAGATATCATGAGAGCCAAATACCTAGAATCATATATTTCTACCCTTAGGATGACTCTCCAAATTCTCTCTCAAACTTGTGCACTTTGCTTTTCACACAGTTTTAACCCACCCTTCCTTCCTTTCTTTCTTTTGTTCTTAAAGGATTTTATTTATTTATTTGACACAGAAAGAGAGAGAGAGCACAAGCAGGGGGAATGAGGAAGGAGAAGCTGGTTCCCGGCTGAGTGGTGGGGGACAGGGGTTGCCACACAAGGCTCCATGCAGGACTCTATCCCAGGATCCCAGGTTCATGACCTGAGCCAGAGGCAGATGCTTAACTGATTAAGCCACCCAAGTGCCCCTTAATGCTTTCTGTTTTTTTTTTAAAAACAGGATGTCAGTATCAGCACATGGATAGAGAAGAGAAAATGACTAGAGGTAGGTACTCTGATGACACAAGGAGTAACACCAGAAAGAAAAACAAAATAAAACATTGAACAACACCAACAAATTTTCCAAGAGTCTACAGTATTAGTTTGGGGACATTTAATATAGAGACAAACTTTCTCAGATGGCTAGGAGTCTCGCTAAATGTCTAAAGGCAAGGACTTTGAATCCTGCCATCTTCACTAACTAGCCGTGTGATCTTGGAGAAGTGTCTTTACCTCTGTGTACCTCATTTATTTTTCTGTGAAATGGAGATGATACTTCTCAGGATTCTGAAAGAATTGTTTCTCATCTGTGGAAATAACTGAGGATAGTGTCTAGCTCAGTGCAAGATCTCAAAGATATATTGTAATAGCTTCTGAGGAGGCATCAATGTGTATAAGTCACTATAAGAAAAACTTCAAAGTTTGTTTAATATTTCCCTTTTGAAGGCTGGAAATGAGTGATAGATTTTAGAAAGATTTCCATATGAAATGATTGGCCTTGTTAAGTAAAGAAATTGTAAGGATGTGGAGGAATTAGAACTCTTGTAAATTGCTGGTGGGAATGTACAATTGCGCAACCTCCATGGAAAACAGTATGGCATTTCCTCAAAAACTTAAACACAGAATTGCCGTGTGATTCAGCAACTTCATTTCTAGGTATATGCCCCCAAAACTGAAGGCAGGGACTTAAACAAGTATTTGTATATGAATGTTCATAGCAGTATTATTCTCAGTGGTCAAAAGGTAGAAACAACCCAGATGTCCATCAATGGATGAAGGGATTTAAAAAAAAAAAGTGATATGTTACATGCAAAAAAAACAATGAAATTCTGGTACGAGCTACAACATAGATGAACTTTGAAGAAATTATGCCAGATGAAATAAGCCAGACACAAAAGACAAATATTGTATGATTCCATTTATATTAGATACCTAGAATAGTCAGCTTTATAGAGACAGAAAGTAGAACAGTGGCTACCAGCAACTGAGGGAGGAAGTAATGGGGAGTTATTGTTTAAGGAGTACAAAATTTCAGTTGGGGAAGAAGTTCTGGAGATGGATGGTGGTATTGGTTGTAAAACAGTGTGGATAGATTTACTAAGGCTGAGATGTACACTTGAAAATTGTTAAAATGATTAATTTTATATGATGTATATTTTACCAGAATAAAAATTCTAAATGGTTTAAATTATAGCTCATAGGAATATTATATAAATTTCTAAAATTCTGAAAAGTTAGAACGTAACCCCTAAAAGTCATTCATCTCCCCATAGCTCAAAGATAGTGACCGTTAGTAATTTAGAACATGTTCTTCCTGTCTTTTTACTGTGCTTATATAACCTTAGTCTTGACCATGCACAAATTATAATTTATACCTTACTCTTTCCCCTTAACTCTGTATTTTCCCATAACATTAAAAACTTGTCATCTGCACATTTTTAATGAGTGTATAGCACTTCATACCATTGTTTATTAAACCACTACCCTGTAACTGGGCAGTTCCATTACTCTCAAATAGTTATTGAATCATTACATATGAAGAACATTTTTGTTCACAAATGTCTTCTCTATTTAGATAACAAGAATTGGAAATTTACAAAATTGCAATTTTACTGAACATGATATTATTTTTTAAAAAACAACACACAGCCAAATTGTATGTAAAAAGGGTTATACCAATCTTCACTCCCATTTGAAAATCATATGAATACCAATTTATCATGTCTTCTAGTGTAGGCCTCCTCAACTTTAGCCACATTTTAGAACTACTTAGAGAATTAAAAAAAAAATTTAATATCCAAATAGAACATATAAGGGGTAAATCATAATCTCTTAGGTTAGGACCCAAGTATCTATATTTCTTAAATTCTCCCAGATGATTCAGTAGTCCAGCCATGGTTGAAAACCACTGCTTGGAGTAATATTTTCAAGTTTGCTTTAAGATCACATAGGGTGGAGGGGGCACCTGGGTGGCTCAGTGGGTTAAAGCCTCTGCCTTCGGCTCAGGTCATGATCCCAGGGTCCTGGGATTGAGCCCCACATCAGGCTCTCTGTTCAGCGGGGAGCCTGCTTCCCTTCCTCTCTCTCTGCCTGCCACTCTGCCTACTTGTGATCTCCTTGTGATCTCTCTCTCTCTGTCCAATGAATAAGTAAAAACAAACAAACAAAAAAAAAACTTAAAAAAAAAAAAAGAATTTCTGTAACTTGCCTCCTGGTTCCAACCACTGGGACTCTGCTCTGGTGGGTCTTGAATGGGTTCTATGAATTTATAGTTTAGCAAGTACCCCAGGAAATGCTTTTCTTGAGCAACATGATTTTAAAAATAATCATTGCAAGTTTAATAACGAAGAAAATGGTATTTTGAAATTGTATGGTTTCATTGTGGGGGATAATATTTTCACATATGTGTTGTAAAACTGCATATCTTACTCTCTAGTCTTTAGGTTCAGACTCAGGTCCTTTGTGTATTTTTCATTTGACATTTTATCATTTGTACTGAACTACTGACTTATAGTAAGCCTTCTTTATCAAATACATTAACCCTATATATGAAATATTTGTAAATATCTTTCCAGTAGATTGGCCTTTTAAGTTGGGCTATATTCTTCTTGGGTATATGGAATTTTCAGGCATCAACATTTTTACCTGTGATTTCTTTCATTGCTTTATTTAATTTTTTAAAAAAATTTATTATTTTTTTAATATTTTATTTATTTATTTGACAGAGATCACAAGTAGGCAGAGAGACAGGCAGGGAGAGAGGAAGAAGCAGACTCCCCGCCGAACAGAGAGCCCAATGTGGGGCTTGATCCCGGGACCCTGGGACCATGACTGGAGCCCAAGGCAGAGGCTTTAACCCACTGAGCCACCCAGGTGCCCCACTTTATTTAATTTTTTAAAAGGGGATTGCTCATACTTATCATATCGGAGAAAGTTCTTTACCATAACCCCCTTCTTAGGCGCAGGTCTCTAAAACAGCTGCTTTTGGCAAGTGGTTCATTGGGGAATGCACATTCCAACCTTGTTCTGCTTTAATCTTGTAGAAGGCTCCTATAACATTTGCCAAGGCATCACACTGGGACGTGAAATCATTATAAACTCTTGTGTAAGTTTTTCATCTTATTTAACAGTCTAGATTTGCCATCATAAAATTAACAGTTCTCCTAATAAAATACATTTACATTTTATATCCAGTATCAGCCAGGATTGCTCTCTCCTCCTCAATACGTGCCAGCTACAGGAAAGCTACTCTGAGTCTCAGATCATATAGATTATACATCCATGTACCGGAAGACATTTAGAAACAATTCACCCCCGGAAACCTTTCACATGCATTTTGTAAAATGCCTGGTTGATCTCACAAAAGAATGGGTGAGCAGCGGATGGTGGAGGCTGATGGTACAATCACACTGGTGAACACATCTAAATTCTCATTTTCCTGGTCAGCCATAAAACCTCAGCATAGAGAAGGAAGTAAAATGAGATAAAATAAACTATAAAATAAATAAAATACATAAATAAATTTCTTAAAATAAATAAAACTATAAAATAAAATAAAATAAAATGATAAACAAAATACAAAGTTAAGCCAATCCTATTAACACATGAAACCCACCTTGACTCAGTGAAATAATCCAATCATGGGAGGACAAGCACTGTATGTATATGAGGTATCTAGAAGAGTCGAACTTACAGAAGTTATAAATACCATAGTAGTTGCCCGGGGTCAAGGCATGGGGAAACCGAGTTGTTCAATGGGTATAAAGTTTCAGTTAGGCTAGATGAGTAAGTCTGAGATATCCACCATATAACATAGTGCCTATAGTTAGTGATATGGTAATGTGCACTTCAGAATTTGCTAAATGGGCAGTTTTCATGTTAAGTGTTCTTACTACAAACCACACACCAAAAAAATACAAAATGAAGGGATACAAGAAAACCCTGGGAAGTGTCTCTTACTGTGATTGTGGTGATGGTATCATGGGTGTTTTTTATATGCCCAAACTCATCAAACTGTATACACTAAATATGCCAGTTCTTTCTGATAGCAACTATACCTCAACAAAGTTGGTTTTTTGTTTTTTTTTTTAAAGAATGAATTAGTTTGGGACGCCTGGGTGGCTCAGTTGGTTAAGCAGCTGCCTACGGCTCAGGTCATGATCCCAGCGTCCTGGGATCGAGTCCCACATCGGGCTCCTTGCTCCGCAGGGAGCCTGCTTCTCCCTCTGACTCTGCCTTCCACTCTGCCTGTGCTCGCTCTCACTCGCTCTCTCTGACAAATAAATAAAATCTTAAAAAAAAAAAAATGAATGAATTAGTTGTCTGAAAGACAGAAAGAAGAGTGTCTTCTAGGATTCACTGCAGAAGGAAAAGGACCTTGAAATATTTTGCATTTTGGCCTCTGACACTATTAGAAAAGAATTATCTGGGATATCTCTCCCATTAGCAAAGCTAGTGTGTTCAGGAAGCTGTGGACTAAGGGGACATTTTTTTTTTCTTTGCTTCTAAACTTAGGAAGTTTACCCCTCATTCAGAATTTTATTTCTATGTTATTCTTTTTTCTTTAAAGCATTTAAAAATATTTGCATTGTTCTACGTTTAACACAATGGTCTATCAGGAAAGTATTTTCGTATAAGATAAGTTTGCCCCCACCTTAAAGAGTTCATTAACAGGTAAATAATAATACTGACAAATTTCTAAAGTTTAAGAACCTAAATAAAGGATTTTAGGTATTGATTTCTTTACAATGGAAAATATGTAAACTTTCATTTTTAATGAAATATTCAGACCTTAGACTTCTAAGTATAAAGTATAAAGACTGCATCTGTCGAATTTATTCTTTGATTTTTGCATTGATTTTGTTAAAGGTCGTTCAGAAGAAAAGCAGCCAGCAATAAACAATAAAAATTAAACCAAGGGCCTGCCTCTTCCTCTTTTATTTAAATATACTCCCTGGATTCCTGACCTGATGCCATCTGGTGACTGTCCACTTCTTTCTGTGGGAGGAGAGGGAAGATTGTCCTTGTCTTTCACAGCTGACCTCTCTGAATCAGAGCTCTCTTTCAATGCACAGGCACATAGAAGTATAACAGGGAGTAGAGCCACTATGTTCTCCTCTGTTAATACCCTTTCACTGCTGTTGAAATAAAGGTCCAGGAGGAGCATGTAATAACTCAACCCCAAGTTTGATTAAAAAGCCCTGATCACTGAACGTGCTTAGAAGTTTCCAGTATGATACATCATAGACCTAGACCATCCTATTTTTAGATGTGCAACATAGACGATTTTTGCCTCCATGAAGTGATGGTCATTATTTCATCCTGATTCTCTGCCCACCCTTTAAAGTCTGCATGATTTAGATCATAAAGTGAAAAAGGCGCCGAGCTGCATCAAGCTTTTAGTGCCACCGGGGCATTCCTTCCCACATTAAAGAAACACAACTTGCACCAGCCTCAAAATGGGGAGAAGCAGGTGGCTGCAAGGGCACATGAGAGATGCAATTTCTCCAGTTTCTCAGCTTCAGCTCAGTGAATCTGAGGCAGGAGTATATCTTCTGTTTCCATAGGACAAGTGTGCTGATGCCCTCAAATATTTATATATAAAAATATGAAGGAGAAATCATCCTGGAAGCGAAGGAGGAAAAGAAGTCTTGCTCATAGCATGCTGAATTTAGAGTTGTCTCTTTGAACTCATGAAGATATGTGTTTTTGGCAAATTCATGGCACTATGTAGGAAAACAATCAAGGTTACCTGTTTTCAGATAAGAAGCAGGAGTGGTAGCATTTTTGTATTTATGCATGATAATAGTGGCAACAAATAGTCCAACATTTACTATGTGTGTATCTGTGATTCTGTGGTTGATAAATCTGTCTTTAAAGAGATAGATTTAAAGATTGATAGCTAAAATAGATATATAGAGAGATATCTTTAAAGAGATAAATCTATCTTTAAAGAGCTTTCAAAAGTCAATGTGATTATATAATTAGGCATGTCATCTACTAACATTACTGCTCAATTTCATTATCCATCAACCATTTCTCCTTGCCCTCCAAGATTTTTAGTACAAGTGATTAGCAAATTTTTTCAGGAAATGTTTATGGATCAATTTAGTGTATATAACACCATTTAGTGGTATAGAGCTTCTGTTAACTGAATGTTTGTGTCCCCCCAAAATCCATGTGCGAAATCCTAACCCCTCAAGTGTTGGATTAGGACGTGGGACTGTCAGTGATTAAGTCATGAGAAGTCCATTCTCATGAATGAAATTAATACCCTTATAACAGGGATCCCAAAGAGCTCTCTTGCCCCTTCCATTCTGTGAGATTATATCAAGAATACGGCCATCTACGAACTGGGGACTGACCATCACCAGGCACAGAATGTATTGGCAACTTGATCTTGGACTTCCCAGCCTTCAGAACCATGAGAAATAAATGTTGTCTAAGCCACACAGCCTATGGTATTTTTGGTACAGCAACCTGAAAGGAGTTAAGACAAGAACCAAGAGAGGCAGTCTCTGTTCTCCAGTTCTTGGGAAGGCAGACTGACAAGGAGATGACCGTGGAAGGCCATGATGAATTCCATGGGAGATACAGGAAGAACAACTAATCCAGCCTGGAGCATTGGGAGAGTGGTGGTGAGTACATGATACTGAACTGAGTCTGAAGTGTCCATGGAAGGGGACTGAGCCACACAAAGTGCGCTGAATGGAGCAAGGTGTGAGGGAAAGTGTGTTTTACTTTCTTCATCTGCAAGTAGTTCTGTATTTTTGGAGTACCGATTACCACAAGATAGACAATGACGAAGGAGTTTGTAGAGGCCAGCCCAAGAAGGGTTGTTCTTATTATCTTACGGAATTCGGATTTCCACTTGAAAGCTGTGAGGAGAAATGGAAGAGTTTGAAGCAACAAAAAGCCAGATTTGTATTTTGGAAAGAATCTCTGCATAAAGATAATTAAATTAAATGAAACCTCCTTAAAGAATATAAAGTCCTGTGCCTTAGCTATGAAATAAAGGTCATCAAATATGCCTGGTGCCCCATGACTCAGGGTGCTCCTCATTTCCAGAACTTCATTTTGTAATTCACTGAAGACAATATCCAGAATGTAAACATCCATATTCTGGTTCCTGTTTCTTCGGTCGTGCTGGACACTTTTGTGAAAGAGGACGTTGTCCCCACAGTGAACTTGACTGAAATGACCAGAGAAGGCATTTCCGCCCAGCAAACTTCAGTGCTTCCTCTGGGATGACCGCGCCTCCTCTTGCTGTGCGTCCCTGCATTCGATATGTCACATTCCAGTATAACAGTGGTGACTCTGAGTCCTTCTTGCTAGGGTGGTCTTTTAGGCACTCCTTATCTCACAGCAAATACTCTACTTCAAGTGGAGTTTTTGTGATGCTTTGTAATTTTTTTTTTTTAAGGCTGCTGGGTACCTCCTTTGACATCGATAGTCACCAACCAGCTCCATGTCCTACTCACTAATGATGTCTGTAATGATGTGCCTAATGCCACAATCAACATAAGAATTCAGATATCTCTGGAGCACCTGGGTGGCTCAGTAGGTTAAGCATCCGACTCTTGATTTCAGCTTGGGTCATGATCTGGGTTGTGAAATCAATCCCCATGTCAAGCTCCCCCCTCAGTGGAGAGTCTGCTTCTCTTTCTCTCTCTCTCTCTCTCCCTCTGCCCCTCCCCCTGCTCATGCTCTCTGTCTCTAAAATAAATAAATGGATCTTTTTTAAAAAAGAATGCAGATATCTTTTCCAGATAGTGACTTTATTTCCTTTGGATTTATATATATCCTGAAGTAAGATTGCTGGATCATATGGTAGTTCTATTTTTAATTTTTTGAGGAACCTCCACACTGTTTTCCATAATGGCTATACCAATTTATATTCCTACTAACAGTGTACAAGGGTTCCCTTGTCTCCATATCCTTTCAACACATTTTTTCTTTGGACTTTTTTAAAAGACTTATTTCTTTATTTTTAGAGAGAGGGAGTGTGTGTGCAGGCACAGCAGGAAGGGCAAAGGAAGAAAGAGAGACAGAGAATCTTAGACAGGGCTCAGTCTCATGGACCCTGAGATCATGACATGAGCCAAAACCAAGAGTCAGATGCTTAAACAACTTTGTGACCCAAGTCAGGTGCCCCTGACTTGGAAAATAGCCATTCTAACAGGTATGAGATGATATCTCATTGTGGTTGTGATTTGCATTTCCCTGGTGATTAGTGATGTTGAGTACATTTTCACATGCTTGTCTGCCATTTGTATGTCTTCTTTGAAAATTGTCTATTTCTTAATGGGTTATTTATTTGCTATTGAGTTATATGAGTTCCTTGTATATTTTAGATATTAAACCTTAATCACATACGTTGTTTACAAATATCTCTTCCATTCCAAAGTTGTCTTTTCATTTATTATTTCCTTTGTTGTGCAGAAGCTTTTTAATCTGTTGTGGTCCCACTTGTTTTTGGCTTTGTTGCCTTTGCTTTGGGTATCAAATGCAAAAAATCATTGCTCCAACCAATGTCAGGGAGCTTACTGCCTCTGTTTTCTTCTAAAAATTTAACCATTTCGGGCCTTACATTTAAGTCCTTAATCTATTTTGAGATGATTTTTGTGTATGGTGTAAGATAGAGGCCAATTTTCATTCAAAATAGAACACATGACCTAGAAAAGACTCTGGCATGCTTAAGAACTTGAGAAGGCAAAAGAACTATTACAAATCAATAGGAAGAAGGATGAGTTATAGACTAAACGGTGCTGGGAAAATTGTTTGGATTAAATGAAATCCATTAAGATTCCTATACTATGTCATATATCAAATTAATTCCATTCCATAAATAAGTCAATATCTAGACTAAAATATAAATTGATTTCCCGTAAAAAAAGTAACAAAAACTGAATAAATATCATTTGACTACAGTAACACTAAGAGGTTTTTTTTTTTACTGCAATGCAATGTAATTATTATAGAAGTTAATTTAAAAGAATAATTTTATAAGCAATGGGGAAAACAGGATAATTTCCCTCAAAATATATTTGTGTCCTGATCCTTGGAACCTGTGGCTCTATTACCTTTCATGGCAAAGGGGCAGGTTACAGGTATAACTAAATTTGCTAACCAGTTGAATTTAGGGAGGGGAGAATTATCTGGGTAGGAAATGTAATCACAATGACTGTAAGTGGGGAAGAGAGAGGCAGAAGAGGTCAGAGTGATACAATCAGAGAAGAACCCTAATCATTGTTGCTGGCTTTGAAGACAGGGTAAGAGGACCATGTGCCAAGGAATGTGCATGGCCACTAGAAGCTAAAAAGACAAGAAAATGCATTCTTCTTTAGAGCTTCTAGAAAAGAAAACAATCTTGCCAATACCATGATTTTAGCCCACTGAGGCCTATTTTGTAGTTCAAAACTGTAAGTTAATAAATCTGCGTTGTTTTACGCTGCTAATTGTGTTACAAGTTACTGTAACATCCATAGAAAACTATGATCTAGAGAGAGTTTTCAAAATTATAAGAGAATAGCACATACACATCTATGCAGATACATTTTAAAGGGTAGATGATTTGTTAGGGAAACATAAATTATCAAAATTCACTTAAGAATAAAAAAACCCAGCAGGTTAGAAATCAAGTACTATATTAGAAAAATAATTTAAAATTTTACTCAAGAAAGATATTGGTCCCCTATCATGTTACTTATGAGCTAAGTCAGATTTTGAAGTAGCAAATGATCTCATGTTCTATAAATTGTGCAAGATCATAGATAAAGGTGGACCTCCTCCTTAAACATTTTGTATTTTGAAAATATGTTCTCACCCTGACACTCCAGCCTTAGAAGGACAATACCAACAATAAACCACAGACTAATCTCATTTATGAAATAATGCAAAATTACAAAGAAAATATCTGTTAACTCAATCCACTATTATCTTAATACTATATAGTACTCGTGAAAGAAAAAGCCAGACAGGCATTTTAGAAAACTCAGAAACAGATCCAAATCATACTATGCTTATTTCTATATAAATTGAAAATTTCAATTCCAAATATGAATTTTATAATATATGGAGCTAGGAAAACAGGTTGTTTGGAGAAAAATAAAATTCTAATTCCAGTTCAAAAATTAATTGTAAAAAGTGACTAAAATGGTAAACTACACATAAAGGAGGAAACATAAGTAAAATTTTAAGAGTTCAAAGGATTCTGGGAAGGTGATGCTGGTGGTGAAATAGTTTATGTATCTTATCAAATTCCCCCATTAAAACAGAGAGCAATTAAAATATGAACATCTAACCCAAAGGCAGCATCTACAACAAAAAAAGGTGACAAAATATCCCCATTAACCCTAAATTCTAGGACAAACCACTGACAGCTATAAGACCAAGATAGCATTAGCATCTGTGTAGGAAGTAGCAGAGGAAAGCAACAGGGCATCTGAAGGTCATGAGAATACCAAAGCACCTAACAGGTACTCTTCCACAAGTTTAGTGTAGCAATTGGAGAAGATAAGCTAAGACTTTATGAATTGGTTTGCACAATCCAATAATGGGTGAGTACAAGTGGTCCACAGAAAAAACTAAAGGAGCTGTCAGGAGAGCCAGAGACCGTGGGCTCTTAGATGCATCAACTAAATCTATTTTCCCAAGAGGGAATAGAAAATGAATTGAGCAGAACAACAAAGAAACAAAGGAAACAATGTTTGTGCCAAAGTGGAGGAAGTAGCAGAGCTAGGATACTCAAAAATTAAGCTGCAACCATATTGCCCCAATTGATAATTATAGAATACTACCCATAATAAGTATAGAATACACTTTTTTAGTGCATGTGATACATTCATTAAGATAGACCATATGCTGGGCTCTGAAACTGGTTTCATTAAATATAAAACTATTCAAATATTATAGAACATATTTTCTGGTCATAGGATAATTCAGTTATAATGAAATATCTAGTGAAACCCCAAATACTTGGAACTTGAACAAGCAGTTTTTAAATAATCATTTGTAAATGGAAAAACACTAAGAAAATGAAATTTTCAAACTAAATGATAATGAGAAAACAATGTATCAAAATATGTGGGATATAGCAAAAGTACTGTCAAGGGGGGACACTTTAATGCTATTAAAATGCTATTAGAAAAGATGGGGATGGGCCCAAAACAAATGACCTACAGTTCTATCAGAAGAAGTTAGAAGAATAAGAGCAAAATAAGCCCCAAATAAGTAGAAGTCAGGAGAGAATAAAGCTAAGAGCAGAAATCAATGAAATAGAAAGCAGAAGGAAAATTTAACACAGAAATCTGGTTCTTTGAAGATATCAACAAAATTGACAAATCTCAAGCAAAAATAATCACTGTTTTGGTAAGAGACAGGGGAGAAATTCAGCAATGTTAGAAATGAAAAAATCTGGTGCGCCTGGGTGGCTCAGTCCATTAAATGGCTGCCTTCAGCTCAGTTCATGATCCCAGGGTGCTGGGATGGAGCCCCACATCGGGCTCCCTGCTCAGCGGGGAGTCCACTTCTCTCTCTCTCTCTCTGCCTGCTGCTCCCCCTGCTTGTGTTTTCTCTCTGTGTCAAATAAATAAATAAAATCTTAGAAAAAAAGAAATGAAAAAATCCTACAAATATTAAAAGAAAAATAATAAAATATTGTTAACAGGTTTTATTCCAAAAAAAATTTTTAAAGATTTTATTAGTTTGTTTGTTTGTTTTAGAGATAGTGCATGCAAGTGAAAGAGCACAAGCAAGAGGAGCAGCAGAAGAAGAGGGAGAAGCAGGCTCCCTACTGAGCCGGGAGCCTGACATGTTGCTCAACCTCAGGACCCTGGGATCATGCCCAATGCAGAACCCTACTCTGGGCTCCATCTCAGCATCCCAAGATCAAGAGTTGAGCCCACCGAGCCACCCTGGCATCCCTAGAAGTCAATTTTTTAAATCAAAAGAACTTCTCACCCAGAAAATATCAGATGATTTCACTGGTGAATTCTATCACAATTTAAAGAATATCTAAAACCAATCTTACACAAAATCTTTCAGCAAATAGAAGGAAATAAAGAGGGAACATTTCCCAACTCATTTTATAAGGCCAACATAATCCAATGCTGAAACCTGACAAGGCATTACAAAAATTAGATGATTAGAGACTAATATTCCTTATAAACATAGATGAAAAAAATCATTAATGAAATATTAGTAAATCCAAGTCAAGAATATACACAATGGAAAATATATTGGGTCAAGTAGAGTTATTATCCCAGGAATGAAAGCTTGATTTTAAAATTTAAAAATGTCATTGTAGTTCACCAGGATAATAGAATAAGAGAAACCAACATATTATTTTGAGAGTTGCATTAAAAGTACTTAATATAATATGTGTGGAATTGCCAGTTTCTAATAAAAACTCTCAGAAACTAGACATAAAAGGGTACTTTCTCAAATTGATACATGACATTTACAAAAAATTTATAGTCAGCACTCTTGTGAACATTGTTCCCTATAACTGGAAACAAGACCAGCATGTACTCTCATGACTTCTATTCAATATCGTACTGCAATATTGTAATAGCAATTTTAGCTATTGTAGTAAAGCAAGAAAAATAATAAAAGTTATAAAGTTCACAAAGAAAGAAATAAAACTATTTCTTTAAGCAGATGAATTGTTTAGTTTTATAAGAGCAGAGAATTTTAAAAACAAGTACTAGAAACAATGAGTAAATTTTATAAGATCAGAGGATCAAGGGTTAATATACTAAAAACAAACTTTTGTGTACTAGCAACAAACAATACTTAGGGATAATTTTAACAAAGATGAACAAGATTTCTTTACTTAAAAGCACTGAACATCACTGAGAGAATTTTAAAAGGCCTAATAAATGAACAGATATACCACACTCATGCATTTGAATTCTCAGTATTATTAAAATGGCACTTTCTCCAAATTTATAAATATATATTCAATGCAATTCCAACAAGAATTTCCCAGACACTTGTAAAATACAAACTGATGATTCTAAACAACCGAGAATACTCAAAACAATTTAAAAAGAGAACAAATTTAGTGGACATACATGATCTTATGTATGGTATTGGCAAAAGGGTAGACATAAAGAAAAACAACAGAACAACTCATTCAACAAATGCTCCAGATAAACACGGTAGAAAAAGAAAAGTTTTCAAGAAGTTGTTGCTGGGCAGCTAGATAAATTTTATCCAATTTATAAATTATATAAGGAAAGGCAAATATTGAATCTTACTTTATAATATACAAAAAAACTAACAAGAAATAGTCTATTGATCTAAATGTAAAAAATAAAATCACAACATTTACAAAAGAAAATATAGGAGAGAAATCTTTGTGACCTTGATATAAGCAAAGAATTCTTTGGAAACACACTAAAAACATAAGCCACAAATGAAAGAAAAACGTTACATTGGACTTTATCCAAATTTAAAATTTTATTCTCTGAAAAACACCTTGAACAAAACAAAAATGTAACATAATGGGAGAAAATACACATATCTAAAATATATAAATACTCTTACAAGTTGATTATAAGAAGCCCAGAAGAAAGCTAATAAAAATAGAGAAAAATTTTAATAGACACTCCTCAAGAAAAATAGACAAATGACCAACAAATTCAATGGAAGAAGATTCTTAAGATCTCAGTTGGGACGATTCAAATTAAAATCACAAGAAGATATCACTAGACAGCCTAATCAGTCATGTCACAAAACAGATACAATTTTACTTCTTTTCCTGATTATTTGGCTTTCATTTTCTTTCTTTTCCTTCATTGGAATGGCTAAAATTTAAAAGATGGAAAGTAGTCTTGATGAAGATGAGGACAACTAGAACTCTGACCATGAACCACTGGTAGGACTGTACCATGTTGCAACTACTTTAGAAATAGTTTGGCACTTTGTGAAAATGTTGGACACTCTCCTACAATAGGACTAATCTCCTCTGATCCTTGGCATTGACCCAAGCCAATGAGACGCTTATTCACAAAAAGAGACTAATCCAAGAATACTAAGTTGCTTAAGTCATTGTAGCCCAAACCTAAAAACAATCCTAATATCCACCAAGACACGAATGCATAAATAATTTTTTCTATGCCTACAACAGAACACTTTTCAGAAAACAAAACAAAAAACACCATGAAACCTATTGTTGCTAACAACAAATTGGGCAAATCTCAAAATGCTAAGTGGAAAAAAAAAAATCCAATGCACAAAGAGTACATAATAATTAATTTTATTTATACACAATTCTTGAGAATGAATAATACCAAAAACAAAACAAAACAAAACAACAACAACAACAACAAAACCAGAACAATGATTTCCTGAGGCCTGGAGGGACTGACGGAATGCAAAGGGGACATCCAGAATCTTTCGCTTTGGTCAGCAATGGTGTGTTTCTGTGTATATATATTTGTCAAAACTCACCAAAGTCTGATTTGAGAGGAGCAATGGACTTCCACTGAGAGAAAAGTTAGTGTCAAGTTAACGTTGGAGGGAGCCAGGAAAACAAATATCCTGACCTCACTTTTCTTTCTCTCTTGGTCTTTTGCCAGATAAAGCTCCATTGACTCAACTGACGGGAAACCAGAGGTTCTGGCAGCCCTGTTGCTGTTGTCCATATAAATCAGTCTGCAGCAGAAGAAAGCAAAGTGGAGAAGGGCTTGGAGTGGAACCTTATGGGGCAAATGGAAGATACCCAGCACTGATCAACCACCGATGTTCAGATAATATTTTAGAGTCTGACTCACCTCAAGCTTCATTAACAGCCTCTATTGCAAGACATAGCACCATCTTATTTTCTTTAGCTCACCAAGCTCACATAAACCATGGTTTCTCCTAGGAGAATGCTTCTCTGAGCCTTTTTGATAGACCCCTTAGGGGTAGAGGGGAATCAATATTTAACCATCAGGAAATCTGGGAGCATAGCTTAAAATTTACACTGCATATGATATTTCTTCCAGGTTTCTTTTGGTTTGTTTCAGCTAAATAATTGATATGAGTTTTGACCTATAATGCATAAAACATTTGTTTTTTCTTAAATTGAAATTAATTGCAAGAAGGAAAAACAAACTTAAAAAAAAAGATCTTAGCTCTTTAGAGTTTTTTCAGATGTCAATTTCCAGTAATTAAGTAAAAATAAGATCACTTTTTTTTTCCTGGAATCTATATGATATTAAAAGCCATAAATCTTAAATCTTCACATTTCTCTCATCCCCTGCCATGTCTTCTACTGCTTTGCCATAGAACTCTGTTCAGGGAGATGCTGATATTCCCTAAGATGCTATCACTCATTAAATAAGACATGATAGGCACTCCATTTCCCTTTTAGAGACTTATAATCCACATTCAAATATTAGAAGCTGAGGAATTCTGCATTGAAAACAAGCCTGTTGATTTTTTTTAAGATTTTATTTATTTATTTGACAGACAGAGATCACAAGTAGGCAGAGAGAGGAGGAAGCAGGCTCCCCACTGAGCAGAGAGCCCGATGTGGGGCTCGATCCCAAGGACCCTGGGATCATGACCTGAGCTGAAGGTAGAGGCTTTAACCCACTGAGCCACCCAGGTGCCCCAGCCTGTTGATTTTTTTAATCAAATATTTATTTGATTAAATATTGATAAAAATATTTTAGCCAAATATTTCTCAAACTTGCTTGACCATGGAATTTTTTTCTGCTGAACACCTATTTACATCTCTAAATATTTACATCATTAAATATAATAGATAAATGTCACTCTAGGCTAAGGAAGAACAAGAAATAAACAGCTGCAAATGTGTATATTCATATATGAGTTTTTCAAATGAAGATGAGCTCTATTTCTTTTGGGGCTGATGTTCATTGCCTGAATCCTTCATGAGTCTCTTTATGTTCCCACATTTTTTGTTTATAACTTCATGTTTAGAACTCCTGGTGCCTGCTTATGTTTGACACATAGAGAATATTTTGTAACTATGCTGAATTTGAAACACGTTAAATTCATTCCCTCATTTTTATTTTCTTCCAATCTCTCCCAGTATCATTTAACAGAGAGACCATTATTTACTCATCAAATGCAAACATTTCTGTTTGATATTAGAATTTGGGGAGAAGGGGAGTTGATGATGGAAAAAAAACCTACAGTATTTTCTAGTTTAATGTGTCAAGAATTTGTTTTTATGGATACAATTGACCAAATACAAGCAAAGGTGCCTACTTTTTGGGAAACATACCTCAAGATTATTTTGTACCTTTGCTATCTTGCTTATAAGAATTATAAAGAAATAAATGAAATTATAGCTCATATTTCAGGTCACGCAGTGACATCTAGTGTGTGTAGGAGACAGCATGCTGTGTTCATATATCCCTGTGACTCTCGAAAGAATTTTTCTCCTTTGTTTTAATCTTTAAGGATTTTTGTCCTAAAATTGTAAAATAAAAGAGTAATAACCTTTGCTTATATTGAAGAGCTTGCAACTGTTGTGAATAATTAGATTAATGCACAGGCAGTACAGAAAAGCCTGGATAAACTATTTACAGATATTTTGCAAATAAATTGAGTAGATGGAGCTTGTTAAAAGTATTGTTATAGAAGGTCATTTAGTTGTTAACATGTAAATGAGAGGTATCAAATTTCATCAGCATGCAACATTTAACTCTGTGTATATGTATGTATGTTTGTGTGTGAGAGAGAGAGATCTTAGTTTAGCCAAGGGATGGGCTAACTATGAGTAACTAATTACTACTATTTTTTTTTAAGATTTTATTTATTTGACAGAGAGAGAGAGAGCAGCAGAAGGAGAGGGAGAAGCAGACTCCCCTCTGAGCAGGGAGACCAAGGAGGGACTGGATCCCAGGACCCTGGGGTCATGACCTCAGCGAACCAAAGGTAGATGCTTAACAGACTGAGCCCCCCAGGCTCTCTAATTGCTACTATTGTCTTCCTCTCTCTAGTTATATTGTGCAAAGCTTTAGCCCCTAAGAGAGTCTCAGAATTGGCCTTTCTTTTTTGGCTCTGTGGACTATAAAGTTTTTCAAGAAGTCCAGCTTCGTGTCAGCAATGGGAGAATGGGAGAAGAAGGGTGAGGTTCTGCTTGTAATTCAAAATTTTTAGTTCAGGTACAGAGCTGAATTTGGCCTTTAGTGAGACTTATTCTTTTTTACAATCAAAATACATTTTGATGTCATTTTCCGCTGGCACTATGTTGTTTGATTTTACTTACCTGATGAATGTTTTGGTGCCCATACTAGGATTTATCTCCCCGGTGCTGTGGCCCCTTAGGGTCTCGGAGAATTTAGAAAAGAGACAGAGAGTATTTCAATGCAAGCAGAAAATGTTCCAGCCTCAGGGTGACTCAGAGAATGCAGATCTCACAATGATTTATTTTAAGCCACAGTAATGCAATATCATTTTTAGTCTTGTCCCAATTTCACTTTCCCACCCAAATCAAAAGGATAATTCTAATGAAAGGGGCAAGGGGAAAGGTTTCCAACGTATATGTTGGTTCCAAAAGCCTTATCTTGTCCTTTGATGTTCCATTATTTACAATAGCACCACAGAAATTATAACCAGAAGCCTTAGCTCCCCAGCTTGACTCAAATATTCAGCAAGTGATTACTGAGTATCTTTAACATGCCAAGAACCAATCTGTGCATAAAGATCCTGTCCTCGAGGAGCTTGTGTTTGGTTCGGGGAGATAAAAAACAAACACATAAAAAGCAAAGAAGGGTAATATTGAGTATAGGTAGAGAGGTGTTATTTTACATCGGTTGGCCGAGGAAGGACCATGGTGATGAGACAACATGAGTCAGGGGAGTTACTTGGGAGAAGAATGTTCCAGGCAGACGGAATACCAAGTACAAAAGCAAGAGTGTATCTGGCATGCTTCAGGAACAGTACAATACCTGATTTGCTAGAGTGGAAACAGTGAGAGAGAGAATGGAAGGAGCAGGGAGTCATATCGTGAAGGAAGTTCAGGGCACTGGTGCCATTGGGCAGTTCTTAGCAGTGGGGGGGGTGGGTAACGTGATCTAAATAACGCTGTGAAAGGATCACTCTGCTGTCCTAGTGAAGAGTAGCAGCGAGAAGACCAGATATGAACCATAGTAATGATGCAGAGAAAAAAGATAAGAGCTCAAGTTGGAGCTTAACATTGAAAGTGGTGAGATAAGCAATCAGATTCTGGATTTATGTTGAAGCAGAGCTGGCTGATGATTTGGAGACAAGACATAAAGGAAAGAGAGTCATTATGATGACTCCAAGATAACAACATTTAACTCTGTGGGTCCATGGAGCCGTAGAGATAGACTCGCTACTTACTGAGATGGGGATGAAAGCAGAAGGACATGTGAACTTGGGAAAAGGAGATTAGACATCCCAAAGCAGGCGACAACACAGAGATACAAATGGAATTCCAGAGTTTAGGAGAAAGGTGCAGGCTGAAGATAACATGTAGAAGACACCAGGTGTTGAAGGATCTGAAGCTGAGTTTGGATGGGATCACCTAGGGAAGTGCAGATGGAAAAGGTTCAAGGTCAGAGACAAGCCCTGAGGCACTCCTGTGTTTACTGAGGTACTTCTCGCCTGGGCTGCACATTGGAATCGCCCCTGGATGTTTAACAAAATTGCCTAAACCTCTCACCTTGCCCCCAGAGATTCTGATTTAATTAGTCTAGTTGAGACCTGGGAATTTATGCATTTTAAAAGTTCACTGGTTGATTCTTTTTTTTTTTTTTTCTTTTTGGAGTATCATTGACACACAGTGTTACATTAGTCTCAGATGTACACCGTAGTGATTGAACAAGTTTATGCATTATGCTGTGCTCAACACAAGTGTAGCTCCCACCCATGCCCACACAATGGTACTACAATACCCTTGGCTGTGTTCCCCAGGCTGTACCTTTCCTCCCCATGATGCATTTTCTGTAACTGGAAGCCTGTACCTCCCTCCCCCCTTCGCCAATTTTGCCCAGACCTTCATGCCCCTCCCTCTGGCAACAAACAGTTTGTTCTCTGTATTTATGGGTCTACTTCTGCTTGGCTTGTTTTATTTATTTATTTATTTATTTATTTATTTATTTATTTTTAGAGCCTACTTCTAAGTAAAATCAACGGTATTTGATAAGGTCTATCATATGGTCTTTCCCTGACTTATTTCACTTAACATAATACCCTCTAAGTTCATCCAGGTTGTCGTAAGTGGCAACAGGTGGTTCTTACATGCATCCCGAATTGAAAACCACTGGTCTAGACGCTGGAGGGAGTGGAGTGGTTCAGCAGAGGAAAGGGAAACTGTTGTTAGTGAGACAAGAGGCGGATAAGAGATCTGTGTTACAGATTTCAACTGAAGAAAATGCTTTAAGCTGGAGAGGCTGACCAATCAAATACTGGAAAGTGGGGAGACTTGACCACTGTGGTTTGTAGCAATGAGGAGGGCCAGAGCAGACTCACTGGAGAGGTAAAGATAAAAGCTTTCCCTCTTTCCCTCCCTCTCTCTTCCCAGTACCTGCCTTCCCCCTCTCCAGTTCTTCCTCTCTCCCCTCCTCCACTCCCTCCCTCCTCTTTTAATAGGAGCTTTTGAAGTATGTTTGCATGCTCATGGGAAGGATTTGGCAGAAAGAAGACATTTGTGAGGCAGGACAAAAGGAGAAATCTCTGAAAGAATGTTCTTGAGTGTAGACAAGGAACTTTTGGTATTTCTTTGGTCTCAATGAAATAGACAGCCAAAAGCGAGAATGTGTTAGATATCTGAGGCAGGAGAGTATCATCATTCTAGGAGAGAGGGAAAATGAATGGACTGGGACCACATGAGATCAGTGGTCCTGAAATTAAGCCAGTTATCATGGTTGTATGTTTTCACTAGCCACTGGTCGCTGTGTGAGTAGAAGTGCAGAGTAAATAAGACTATTGATTTTTACCAGGGTTGGGTTCTTACCAAAACCATACGAAAAATGGAGTAGGAGCATGAATTTTCTGAGTGAATACAAACAAGTGTTTATAATTTTGAACTATGTAGTGTCACATGGATAACAGAGAAGCTAAGATAGGAAGGAGATGGAGGGGCAGGAGTAGGTGGTCGGATAAAATAAATCGGGTCCCTCTGGGGTTGAGGAATAATTGAAGTCTGGGTACTAAAATTAGTGTGCTGCAAACAAAGGCTGCATTCTTTCTTCAATGTGAAATGAAGAAGGAGTTGCAAAATCAATTGCTTGTTATAATAGGTTTTTTTTTCAAATTTTAAATTTAAAACTGGTCAATAAAGTAGCATTCATTCATGGGAACAAAAGGTGTGTGACCTACTGTATGAGAGGGTGAGGGGGGCTGAGATATGGCGGCAACAGGGTTGTTGGAGGCGTCCACAGGATTGTCAGGCTTATCTCTAAGGATCCTGAAACCACTTAAACCCACAGCAGGAGCGTGGGAGAGAATGCCCGTGATCCAGGTCTCACTCCTTAAGGAAAGGAGAAGGACCCTACAGCCTGTAGTTGACTGCCTTACAAAGCAAAACAGCACGTGGTGAAGACTGATGGTTTGAGCTTCAAAACTGGATTTTTAGGGAAGCAAAGGGTTCTCTAGTTTGGAAGGAACAATGTAGCAGTGTAAAGAACCCCTACACAACTTTTAGGCATAATGAACAAAATCTGTGGAAGGAAAAATCCACCCTGCTTGAGAGGGCTATGCAGTTTTTACAGCAGACGCGAATGAAAGCAGTATTTGTAAATTTATCGACAGAGCAGTATGTAGTGACGGTAAAGACCAGAAGCTCTGGAGCCTGATTGTTTATATTCCAGTCACAACTCCTCTACTTACTAACTCTGTGCTATTAATGCCTTAGTGCTTTGACTTCCTAATCTATAAAATTGGGAGAATTAACAACATCTGTCCCATAGGGTTACGTGCTGAGGAAATGAGTCACTACCTTGTGAAAGACTTAGGACGACACCTGGCATGTATTAAGAACACGTAGTCACATGTTAGTGGTGATGATGATGATGATGATAATTACTCATTTTTAACTTGCCTGTGAGGAGCAAAAAGATTATTACGGTGATGACGACATTACTCATTTTTAATCTGCCTTTGGGGAGAGAAAAACAGATGCCTGGCAAAGAAGGAGTGAAACTGTTTTCTTCCCAGCTGAGTTTACTCCAGTGTTGTTTGAACATTTGGTCTCCATATGAAATATATTAGGTTTCTGCAGCAGCAGGCCTCTGTAATATTAATTAATAATTTTCAACATATGTTATTCGCTGATGTAAAAAATTTCCTACGATCTGAGAAAATCTCAAAGAAAAGAATCATCCATGGGATGCCAGAGTCCCAGACGGAGGACTGAATTGTAATCCATAGGATAAAATGAATATCCAGTGAGTTCATAATGATAGAGCTACATAATTGGATAAGTACATTTCCGTTTGTTTTGTTTTTAGTCTCTCTGTATCCTTTGGGGTTAAATATATTTCTCAAAGACAACGTCTTCCTGGTCCTTTTCTTCTTCCAATTTGAGAGTTTCTGAATCTTATTTACTATTACAGATTGATATTTATTGAAACTGCTTCCCTCCTAGAACTTAATTTTGTCCTCCTATTCAGGGAATTTTATTTTCCATAATTCTCTCTTTTTTTTTCTTTTTTTTTTTTTCTTCCTCATTCCCTTGAACAAATCAAATTCTTCTGCTTCTTTGGAAGCTACACTTTCCAATGTATTGTCTGTGGTCATCCCTATATTACTCAGACCAAAACTTTGCTTGTTTTTCTTTGTTAGTAAGCTCATCGATATCTGTATCTAGTGAATGAGAAGATAATCTGAGCCAATTTCACTTCCCTCAAGTCACTTGCTCCTACCCTCTTCTTTTTCTGAAAACCACTTCATTGAGGTATGATTGACATGCGAAGGGCTCTACATAGTTAATGTATACAATTCAGTGAGTTTGGTGATGAGTATATACCCACGGCACCATCACCACAATCAAGACCATGAATGGATCTAATATTCCCCACCCCCCGTTTCCTCCCACCCACCCCCTCATTTCCTACCCTCTTCCTTTGTCATGCCTGAGTTTTGGGTTTATTTATATTTTCATTGGTCGTGATTGATTTAGGCAACAAAACACTTTGTTCAGTTACTCTTTTACTATCATATCTGCTTCTTCCTCCTGGACAATCTTTTCTTTTTTTTTTTTTTTAAAGATTTTATTTATTTATTTGACAGAGAGAAATCACAAGTAGATGGAGAGGCAGGCAGAGAGAGAGAGAGAGAGAGGGAAGCAGGCTCCCTGCTGAGCAGAGAGCCCGATGCGGGACTCGATCCCAGGACCCTGAGATCATGACCTGAGCCGAAGGCAGCGGCTTAACCCACTGAGCCACCCAGGCACCCAGTGGACAATCTTTTCTTATTGCTAGAGTACAGTCTCTATATATTTGTTTTCAAAGACAATTCACTTTGTAAATTACCCAAAAACTTATGCTCCAGAGAATATCTTTACTTAACTTTTTTAAAAAGATTTTATTTATTTATTTATTTGTCAGAGAGTGAGAGAGAGAGAGAGAGCACACACAGGCAGGCAGAGGGGCAGCAGAGGCAGAGGGAGAAGCAGGCTCCCTGCTGAGCAAGGAGCCTGATGCGGGACTCCGTTCCAGGTCGTTAAGATCATGACCTGAGCCGAAGGCAGCGCTTAACCAACTGAGCCACCCTGGCGTCCCATCTTCACTTAACTTTTAAGGGAAATTTTAACTCTGCATGAAAATCTAAGTTCAAAGTTTTTTTCCTTCAAAGCTATGAAGAGAATACTCCATTAGCCTCTTGTATCCAGTGTTGGTATCAATAAATTTGGTAACTTTCCCTTATAAGTGATCTTTTTCATCTTGGGAAGCTTTCAGATGTGTGTGTGTGTGTGCGTCGCGCATGCATGTGTACTTGTGTATGTTTCAATAGATCTTAGAGAAACCGTAGGTTCACAGCAGCATGTACTGGAAGGGACAGAATTCCCATACACCCTCTACCCCCACTACTATCATCCTTCAGCAGACTGATACATTTGTTTTAACTCATGACCTTCACTGACACATCATTATCATCCAAAGTCCAGAGCTTACATTATGGCTCACTTTTGGTGTTGTACCTTCTGAGGGTTTGAACAAATGTACAATGACATGTACTCACTATTATGGTATCCTACAGAGTAGTCTTGCTGCCCTAAAAATCCTTTGTCCTTTAGCTGTTCATCATTCCTCCTCTCCTAGTTTCTGGCAACCACTGAACCTTTTACTGTCTTCATAGCTTTGTCTTTTCAGAGTGGCTTCTTTCACTTAGTAATATGCATTTAAGTTCCCTGCATATCTTTTCATGGCTTGGTAGATCTTCTCTTTTAAGCACTAAATAATATTACATTGTCTGGATGGACCAGTTTATCCATTTTGCTTGATCCCAACGTCGGGCGATTATTACGCATAAAGCTGCTGTATATTCCACATGAAGGTTTTTATGTGGACATAAGCTTTCAATTCCTTTGGTTGTTTTGAAAAAGGGTACGTTTTATTTGACAAGGGTCTGGGGTGGGTCATGGAGAGGATGTCTTTTATTCGGTTTTGCATTTGCAGTTAATCGAATTAGTGGACCTCTCCACATTTGCTTAGTCTTTCCTGTCCCTGGTCTTTGGCCACTTGCTTATTAGAGGGTCTGGAATCCACTAAGGCTGATGGCTGTCTCACAGCCCCCTGATTAAGGCCACGGCTTCAGCATAGCCTTGAAGATGCCAACTGCTGTGATTTCAATGCTCAGGATAGGCCTGACCAGACGCAGGGAAGCTCTGAGTTTTCCCATTACTGTCTTGCTCAGAGGAAGCCCAGAAGTGTGGGGGTGTCTTCTAGCTGTTGGAGAGGCAGCCAGTCGGAAGGTGGGAGAGGTACATAAACAAATCAGAGTTTTAGGGAAGCTAACATCCTAGGAGGACAACTTTGACTAATGAAGGACAGAAGATGGGAAGAGGTGGCAGATAAATCCTATTCCCTGAGACCCCGGGTCTCTGGGATAGGATGCATGTAACTGAGCACCCAGCTGTGATTGACTTTGTAAAGCAGTGGTGAACCTGGAAACACACCACCTAGTATTTGCTTCCCTCTGTGTTTCACTTCCCTTTTTTCACTTACTCTCGCAGTTTCCAAAAAATCTTTGGCCTGGAAGCTTTGCTTCAGATTCTGTTTTCTTTTTCTTTTTAAGATTATATTTATTTATTTGACAGACAGAAATCACAAGTAGGCAGAGAGGTAGGCAGAGAGAGAGAGAGGAGGAAGCAGGCTCCCCACCAAGCAGAAAGCCCAATGTGGGGCTGGATCCCAGGACCCTGAGATCATGACCTGAGCCGAAGGCAGAGGCTTAACCCACTGAACCACCCAGGCACCCCCAGGTACTGTTTTCTAAGGGATATTTATAACATAGCATTACTTCTAATTTGAGGTATCTTATTTTTCTCTAATTCTGGTGAATTCTTTTTCATTATTTCTCCAAATACTCCTGTATGTTCTTTGTTCTCACTCTGGAATTCTTAGGTTGACATTTTTATTAAATTCTCATCTATCTGCTCTTCATTATTTCCTCCCCTTTATCTTTTGTTTATTCTTTCTTGAAGACTTCCTGGCCTTAATCTTCCAGCTTATGAAATCATTTTTCAGGTCTATTAAGTCCTTTTTTTTTTTTTTTTTAAACACATCCTCTTTGTTCCTTATTGCAGTGAAGATATTTTTCAAGCCCACCATCACCAGTTGGCTGTTTTCAGACTTCATGTTCCTCCTCTATCTTGTTTGCATCTTCCCCATCTCTGAACGCGAATGGTGATTTTGATCTCCCTTTTCTGTTACACAGCTCTGCTACTTCTGTTCCAGTTCTTAATGCTCCGACTTTTGCAGTGGCTGGCCATACCTATCAGCCACTTCTTGCTAATAACGTGCTAACTTTGAGGGTGGGCTGAAAGCCTGGGCTCTGGCTTCTGCTCCTCCAGGAGAGTTGGGAGGTTGGGCATGAAGTTCATGCATGAGCATTTCTACAGTTAAAGGCTAGTTCAGACCATCCCTTCTCATCCTTCAGTCCTCATTCCCAGAGAACTTACTAGGATTTCTCCTCCAGAGCCTACCACTCACGTTGCTATTGCCCAGAGATTTGTAAAGGACTCAGAATGAGGATCACGCAAATGCCTATTTCTTTATGTTATTGGTTACTGACACCATGCTATTGGACACCTGCCAGGATTCTGCTACCTATAGCAGAATGCTGCCTTCCTGTCCCCAAATCCTGGTCCGTAATCAGGCCAGGACAATGTGGGAAGAGAAAAACACACAGATGGAAGTCTTTTCCCTTCCCCCAACCCCCTGAAGATTTGAGAGTTTCTAAGTGGTATGGTTAGATGGTAAATATCACCCTAAGATCCATCATCCTTCCCATCTTTTGGTCCATTTACAGATTGAATATTGGGGAAGGAATACTGTAGCCCAAGCTGGTTTACTATCTTTTCTTTATTAGCATAATTAAAGGGCTTTAAATGCTTCAGTAACTTCCTATAAGGTATGCTTGCTTCATAGATCAGAGACACCATCTTATTCTGGTCCATTTTCTTCCCAGCCAGATGTCCCCACTTTTCTGACCTTGCCCACTCTGCTCCCACAGCAGTGAGTCCCTGGCAGTCTTCTGAACTTGTGCTGCTACTTCAGGTTTCTGAGCTTTGCACTTGCTAGTCCTTTTGCTATCAAGTCTTCCTGTATCTATGAAACTCCTAGAAATATTTACCCATCTTTTCACCATGAGCAAACAATGAACTGTTCTGATTGTTCACTGAGTGAACAAACATTTGCTGAGCAACAGCTATGTATCAAACACTGGGATATACACTAAGATAACAACAGTAAGCAAGATAATCTATGCCTTCTTTGAACCTCATTTGGTGGAAAAGCCAGGTTGGTAATGAGTGGAAGTCATAAAACATGATAGGTGTTATGACAAAGTACACGATCCAATGGGGCCATCTAATGCGGGTGCTCCATGTACTTTATCTAGGGGAATTGGGGGAAACTTGCAGCTTGAATTAACTTACATACTGATGAGGAGTTAGCTGGACAAATGGATGAAGAAGATATTTTCTGCGAAGAGGATAGTAATTTACATTCAGAGATTCTGAGGTGAGAGAAAAGGAGTGTCTGAGAAATTAAAAGGGCTCATTTTGGTGGGAAGCAAGATGCTACATGGGTTGGCAAGTGCCAAGCCACTGTGACCCATGGTAGGTTAGTTAAAGAGTCTTGCCTATATTCTGTCAACAGGCCATGTGTGACAGCAATTACATGATTAAATTTTTTTTTTTTTTTTTTTTTTGAGGAATCACTCTGGCTACTGATTGCAGAAAGAACTGTGGGGTTGGGGTGACCATAGAGAAAGACTAATGATGACCCTGTTTTATTTTAGTCCAAGAAAATGATATGACTTGAAATGGAGTGGTCGAGGGCAATATTCTCATTCCTCTATGCTACTTCTGGCTAGATATGTGCCAGTATTATATTATAGCATGGTAGTGCAACTGTGTCTTTATTTAGACTGGAACTGTTAAATGTAGCTGTTTGCTTATTTTTTTGGAAAATAGATTTTCAGTGCCTGATGTATGATAAATCCTCAGCAAATCCTGATAGAATGAAAAAGTCATTTATTTTACTGGATGATTAATTTGGCTAAATGGATTAAGGAGGCAAAGGGTCTAAAGACAGAGACCTAGTCATCTAGGAGCTGGAGGGTTTGTAGCAGGTTGGGGGATGGAGAAGGATGAGTGTTGCCTTTAATGGGAATAGAGACATCTTATTCATAGTAACAGGATAGAAAGAGAAGTGCGAATACAACTTTGGTAGATTGCAAGTAAGGCGCTGGGCAGAGAAGGGATTGCTCATTTTATTGTGTTCTATTTTCTCAGTGAGATACGAAGAGAGGGCATCGCTTGGAGGATGGGTGTATATAGGATATTTGAAGTGAAAGGAGATGTGAAATAGCCATTTGAGAGACAGAGAAAGTGAACATACTAGAAAACTATAGTAAGGGTGCAAGCGTTGAGTTTCTTTTATGTTTGAGAAATTGTTAATAACCTAATCAAACATGAATTTTATTCTTTTTTAGAAGATTTATTTATTTATTTCTAGATAGCATATGACCAGGAAGGGCAGAGGGAGGGGGAGAAAGATTCTCAGGGAGGCTCTGCATTGGACTTGGAGCTCCCACATAGGGCTCAATATCAGGACCCCAAGATCATGCCCTGAGCTGAAACCAAGAATCTGAGACCCAACTGACTGTGTCACCCAGGTGCCCCAACATGAATTTTATTCTTTACTCATATCTATGGAAGAACATAACAAAGGATCAAATTCAGGACCCACCAAATACTTCAAGATTCTCCTTACGCTTTCCAAATTTTCTTTCATACTCAGTACTCAGTGGGAGCTCTTTTGTTTCCTTCTCACATTAACAGCTTTCTCTCCTATGGGGTTTAGTTTTACCTTACTTTTCATCCCCTTCTCAGTTCTTTATTTTTAAGTTAGTAACTGTTCTTTTATCTTAGGTTCTTAGCGTCTTTCTCTGCCAAGGCTTTGATTCTAGATCAGAAGAGACTAGTAGTTGCTCTAGATAAGAGACTGGGAGAATGTAAAAAAAGGAGTTATGCTGGATTTATTATTACAGGAGTCTTTGCCAGAGGGCTATTTGTAGTGGATGGGTAAATCTGGACATTTTCAACTTCATTCTTTATCACGTCATAAAAATAGCAGACGCTCTCCTTGCTTTTTAGAACACTGACTCTCAACCATGAAAATGTACATGCCTAAAAATGTATATGCTTATTTGTATGGCTTTTTAAAAATTCAGGTATCTGGGCAGCATCTTCAGAAATTCAGATTCAATAGGTCTTGAGTGGTTTCAAAAGCCCACAGGTGAATCTCATATGCACTCTTGAGTTAAGAATTATTTACCCAATAAAAGAAAACGAGAGGTTTTAGGAGAATTGGTTGGTTTCAGGGCTAGGATAAGAAAAAATTAGTATGAGCCTGGAAACCTTTGTGGTGCCAGAGAACAAAGAAATGTTCAGCAATTTAAAAACACCAACATAAAAAAGAGTTTTGTTGAAACAACACAGGGGGCACAACTGAAGGGAGTAACGGCCAAAGCTGGAACAATTTGACCAGCACAGTAACGAATGATGATTTTATGAATTTTAACCCTAAAAACAAATTCATGAATCCTTACCCATATAAATAAAGAATAACTAAGTGGAAGGTAAGAGACAGCTCTATCTCACAGTAGAATTTCAATCCATACACGTAAAAGGAAAAAGGAAATAGAGAAGAACCATTAGACAACTACTACAGTGACAACTATTGCAGGAAAGATCCACCAATGGAGGCCAATCAGTGAGCAAAGGTAGAAGAGAAACAGGATGTGTGTAATCCCCAAGATACTCACCCACCACAGAAAGAAAATATTAAATTTACACTAAAGAAACCCAGCACACAGCAACTTAATGAAGTGATCACAGTAACCATCACTGGTAATAAGATATATGAATGTCATGACACCCTTGCTTTGATGCACTGAGGACACCCCATTTAAAAAAAAAAAAACTATTCTTGACAGAAATGAATACACTCATTATAGTCATGAGAAAGCAGGATGGTGCCTTAGGGAGGTCACACATGGGTGCTCTTTCTGGAATGTACTGCCTCTATTTCCAGATCTCTGCCCAACACATACACCTTGTACTCTTGATATATGAGTGGTTCTTTTCATCTTTTCCAGCTTCGTTCCTTTATTCCTCCTTAATTTGAACAGGTTCTCTCACTAACCTATCTCCGTATTTTTTTTTATCATAGTTCTTTCCTGTGGCCCCTAATTATATACACACATATATATCTTAGTTAACATATATATTATAATATATATATATTTTTTCCCCACCCCCTATCATATATATATTTTTTATCATAGTTCTTTCCTTGTGGCCCTTATCATGATTAGAATCTTAGTGTCTGCACTAAGTGTATGCTCCTTGATGGGAAGGACTACATTTATTTCCCTCATCAAACTACACTTAATGCCTGGCATGGTTCCTGAAATGTATATAGAAGACATAATAGTTGTTGAGCACGAGATTGAATGACCAAACAGAAAAAGTCCTATTTCTGAAATTGAAATAAAAATATATTTAGAGGGACACCTGGGTGGCTCAGTGGGTTAAAGCTTCTGCCTTCGGCTCAGGTCATGATCCCAGGGTCCTGAGATCGAGCCCCACATCGGGCTCTTTGCTCAGTGGGGAGCCTGCTTCCTCCTCTCTCTTTCCCTGCCTCTCTGCCTACTTGTGATCTCTGTCTGTCAAATAAATAAATAAAATCTTTAAAAAATAATTTAAAAAATATATTGAGAAAATGGAGTTTCACAATACATGGATTTGAATTGGACCTGCTACCTACTTACTTTATAACCCCTGACGAGCTTTTACTTCTTTGTGTTCTAGTTAACTGAAACTATAAAATTAAAGTTTATAGGAGTTCCTAGTGTTGGGGAAAGATTATTATTTTAAATTATAAAATTATTATTCTAGTTTTAGCTCTGTAAGCATTTAATGGTTTCTAAAACAATATTAAGACGTGTGGGCCTCATTTTGTGCCTCCCCAAGCTTTATTGAGGTATAATGGATGTACAACATTGTATATGTTGAAGGGGCACATGTATGGCTTTGATGCACTTATGTGTCCCGCTCTCCCTGCCTGCAGAGTTGACGCAACACCAACACACACACAGGTCGATGCACAAGCTCTTGTTTCTTCCCTGGTCAATCTTTCTCCCCCCCTTTTTTCTCATTCCCCTGCGGGGAAGTTCCCTTGCCTTATATAGGGCATAACAGCCAATCAGAGAGGTGTTCACGTGAACAGGAGGTATCTGGGTCTTGTAGGCAGTGGTGGCATGCGGTGTTCATGTGACGAGCATGAGGTCACATGTGGCCAGGGCGGATGTTTTTTAGGCTGTCCGTGCTGCTTGGGCTATGTAGCCGGAGCCATCTTAGGGGCGCGACCCCAACACTTATGCATTGCAAAATGATTGCTCCTTTAGTGCTAGCGAACACCTCACCACAGAACATTTCCTTTTTGTGGTGAGAGCAATTAAGATCTACTTTTTTAACAACATACAAAATACAATATTTTAACTTAAACTATGGCTATATAAACTGTACATAATATAACAATATTAACTATAAACACTATGCTGCATTCTGGAACTAAGCTCCAGAGCTTGTTCTTCCTGTAACTGGAAATTTGTATCCTTCGACCAACAGCTCTCCATTTCTCCCATTCCCCAGTGTCTTGTAACCACCATTCTTGTCCTTTTGTTTGTTTCCCCCTAGCAGTTTGGCTCTTTTAGATTTCATATGTAAGTGAGATCCTAGCTTATTTGTCTTTCTATGTCTGTTTTGTTTCACTTAGCATAATGCCCTCAAAGTCCATCCATGTTGTTGCAAATGTTAGATTTTCCTTCTTTCTCATGGTTGAGGACCCTGTGCAATCACATGGAAGCTTGCTCCCCCAAGGGGGGCAGTGGCTGGGGAGTGGGAGTGGGAGCGGGTGGTGCTGGTGCTCTGATCTCCCCTGTGAGTGCCCTGTGGCAAGAGGATGGGGTGAAGGAACAGTTGTAGTGTGGGATTCATGGAGTTCTCAGCTGGGTGCCCCCACCAGCTCTAGCAGGTAGATGAGATCGTTCCAAACTGGTACTGCAGACATGAACCTTAGCAAGGTAGAAAGTCATAAATATGGCACCTGCCCATAACTCCATCCCTGGGGCAAGTCCTAATGGTTTCCTGCCTTTCTGACAGGTACTTAATTGGGTCTCCTTTCCATATGGTTAGACACTTTTCAAAATTTTTTTGTTTTATTTATTTTTGTTTTTTGTTTGTTTGTTTTTGTTATTTTTTGCTGGGTCCCAGATCAAGTGAATCTGCACATGAGTCCTTTAGAGCAGGTTCTCTTTTCCCTATAGTTATATAGTTTTCCTGAATGTAATTCCTGTCAGATTTCAAAGCCTGCCGTTTACAGGGCTCATCTCTCGTGCAGGATCTAAGGGTTGGGGTGCCTGATATAGAGCAAAACCCCTTTACTCCTTAGGGAAAAATTCTGAATTTTTGAGATCCCTCCTGATTGTGGATCGCTGCACCTCAGGTGGGGAACTTCTGGGAAGATGGTGTCTCTGCCTTTCCTACCTGTCTCAATGCTGTCCTTTTTTGGGTAGGGGCTCTGTTTTCCCAATTTTCTGGTCTTTTTTTTTTCCCCAAGGAAATTATTCCATATCTAATTGTGTATTTATTGTATCAATGGGAGGGAATAAGTTTAGGATCTTCTCACCCACTGCCATCTTGAACCCAACTATGTTTCTTAATGTAGGTATTTATCCTTAGGAACTCCCCCTCTTCAGATGGTTTTTGCTGCATCCCATAAATTTTGGCATATTGTGCTTCCATTTTCTCTTGATTCAAGATAGTTTTAAAATTTATCTTTTGATTTCTTCTTTGATCTGTTAGTTGTTGAGGAGTATGTTGTTTAATACATATTTGTGGATTTTCCAAATTTCCTCCATTATGATTTCTGGTTTCCTCCCATTATGGCTGATAAAGATATTTGCTATGATTTCCGTCTTAAATGTGCCAAGGTCTGTTTTGTGGCCTCACATACGATCGATCCTGGAGAATGTTCTGTGTCCACTTGGGAAGAAAGTATATTCTGCTTCTGTTGGATGGAATGTTCTGTGTACATCTGTTAGATCCATTTGACCTACAGTGTGGTTCAGTTCCAACATTTCCTTCTTGATGTTCTGGCTGTGGGATCTAATCATTCTTAAAAGTGGGGGTATTGATGGGGTGCCTGGGTGACTCAGTGGGTTAAAGCCTCTGCCTTTGGCTTGGGTTGTGGTCCTGGGGTCTTGGGATTGAGCCCTCGGTTGGGCTCTCTCTTCCCCACCTCTCTCTGCCTGCTTCTCTGCCTACTTGTGATCTCTGTCAAATAAATAAATGAAATCTTAAAAATAAAAAAAAAATGGGGATATTGAAGCCCTCTGCTATTATTGTATCATTCATTTCTCCTTTCATATCTGTTAGTATTTGCTTAATATGTTTAGGTGCTCTGATACTGGATATATATATCTTCTTGATGAACTGACCAATTTATCATTATGTAATGACTTTGTCTCTTATTATTCTTGTCTGAAAGTCTATTTGTCTGATATATTTTGGTTTCTACTTGCATGAAATGTCTTTCCCCTTCCCTTCACTTTGAGCCTATATGTGTCCTTAAAGCTGAAGGGAGTCTCTTGTAGGCTGCCTAGAGTTGGGGACCGTTTTTTGGTTTATGTTTGTTTTTCTTAAAACCTCAATCCAGTCTATTTATTTTATTGGTATATATTATAGACATAACAGTTTCTTTTACACTAACAATTTAACTTTAATAGCATACGAATCTCTACCCTTCTACCCTCTGCTTATATGTTTTTGCGATCAGAGTTTACATCTTTTCTGTAGGGTATTCATGAATAAAATTACTGTAGTTTTAGCTATTTTTAGTATTTTCATCCTTTAACCTTTTGAGTAGATTTCAGTGGCCAGGACACCATCACATGACAGTATTAGAGTATTCTGAATCTGACTCTATTACCTTTACCACCGAGTTTTATATTCTCATGTGTTTACATGTTACTGATTTATGCCCCTTCGCTTCAGCTTGCAGAACGCCTTTCAGCATTTCCTGTAAGGCAGGAGTAGTGGTGATAAAATCCCTCAGCTTTTGTTTGGGAAAGTCATTACGTTGTCTTCATTTGTGAAGGACAGCTTTGCTGGGTGAAGTATTCTTGGCTGGGCTGGTTTCTTTCTTTCAGCAATTTGATTCCATCATCCCTTTGTCTCCTGGCCTGCCAAGTTCTGTGCTGAGAAATCTGCTTGTAATCTTATGGGAGTTCACTTGTATGAGAGAGATTGTTTTTCTCTTGCTGCATTTGATGTTCTCTCCTCATCTTTGATTTTAGGCAGTCTTATAATAATGGGTCTTAGAGAACATCCTTTTGTGTTGAAATCTTGGGTGACCTATTGGATTCTTGGAAGTCCAAATCTTTCCCTAGGTTTAGGAAGCTCTTAGCCATTATTTCTTTAGATATTCTTTCTACCCTCTTTACGTCTTTTCTCCTGAGACTGGCGGCTACAGCTGGTGGGGTGCACACACCCAGCTGCAGGTGCCTGTATAGTGGGGCCCATTGTGGACACTTGTATGGTGCTGGGGCAGGTAGCAAAGTCAGTTACGGACTCACTAGCAGCTGCTGGAGCCCTGCCTATTGACGTGCACTCCTGTGGTTTGCTGCATCTCACTGAGAATGCAGAGCAGTGAAGGCTGGGGCTGGGGCTGGGTGTGCGCATGTGCACTGCTGGCAGAACTAGGGGCAGGTGAGCCCAATGGCACAGGCCGCTAACCCAGACTGGGACTGAACTGGACCCATAGGCAGCTGCAGGAGGCCCTGGCTGTTCTCATGATCTCCTGTGGCTGTACAGCCTCTTCCAGACATGCCCACTATCGTGTAGGCCAGTTTTGGACGTCTGGCAAGCCACATCCAAGTGCATAGCTAGAGGGGGTGGCCCTAAGCATGTGCATGATGGTGTGAGTCAGCCAGGGTGTCTAGGCTGGTGTCTTACTCTGCCAGAGCTACAGTGGTCTGCGCTGGCTGTAGTTTCAGTTCCTAGGCTCTAGTGAGGGGGCTCTGGGGAGGTAGTGGGGACTCAGGAGGCTGGTGTTAGTGAGTGCGAATGCCTGTGGGGTGAAAGCTGATGAAATTTGCAAGGGATCCATGAGCCCAGTTGGCCATTGGATTTGCCCACAGAGCAGGTCATGGTGAACCATGATTACTTTTGCTGCATGGCTACTGCTGGTATCCCCTGCCTTTCTTTCTTCTTCCTGGTTGTCTCTGTATGCCTCAGCTTTGCCAGTCTGGGTCATATGAAATTGAAGCAGTACCTTTGTGTGGTGCCCCAAAAGGCTAGGCAAGCTGGTTACTCATCTTTCTCTTTCTTTCCCATCAAGGGGAACTCTTTCTAGCTGAGAAGTTCACTGATGGTCCCAAGCAATGCCAGCCTGGGAGCCGGGATGATACAGGCAAAATTACGCTGTCTTAATTCTGTTCTTGTGTGGCTATTCTCGGTGTGTGTGTGGGGGGGGGGTTGTTTGTTTGTTTTGTTTTGTTTTACTATGGTGCTCAAGTTTCTTGAGTGGATTCTAGAGCACTTGCAAAACTTTTTTTTTTTTTTTTTTTTTTTTTTTGAGAGCAAGTGAGCTGGGTGGGGGTAGGAACGGGCAGAAGTAGAGAGAATCTCAAGCAGACTCCCTCCTAAGTGCAGACCCAGGTGGGGCTCCATCTCAGGATCCTGAGATCATGACCTTAGCTGAAATCAAGAGTTGGATGCTTAACTGACTGAGCCACCCAGGCATCCCTCTGTTTTTGTTTTGTGATAGCTGTCTAAATTTTGATCTTTGTAGGAAAATGGAGGCTGGGGTTTCCTGTGTGGCCATTTGGTGATAACACTGCGCCTTATTTTTCTTATTCCTAGAGATGGCAAAATAGTATCATCTGAAGTGAGAGCTCATTGAAAAAAGAGGCTTATATTGGTAGTGAAATACAGTTCTGTAATTGGTAGTGATTTCTTATATAAGGGTATATAAGACTCTTATGTTAGGGTATTTTCATCCTTGCAATAAATAACGTTTCTTCAGTTTCTGTTATGTCCTCTATACATGACAAATTGCTTATGTCTATAAGTGTTCCTAAGACATATACTCAGGAGGTAAAGGGTGAGCCATTTGGGTCCAGGGTTCCGAAGACCCTTAGAGACCCTTTAGTCTAACTTTACAAGAAAGTGTGGCTATTTCACACATTTTCACATTTAAATAGGATTCTTTTTATGAACTCTAAAACAGATAGTTTCCAAAGTTAAACGGCTTTTTAAAATAACCCACAGGGTTGATAACATGTTTTTTATGAAATATTGACTGTTGATATTGTTAGCAGAGTTAATCAATAAGTCCTGTGGGTCTAACAATTTCCTTTGAGTTCTTTGCTGATTGAAAACAATTGGGCACAGCATGACATAATGCTCCAAAACATAGGAAAATTTCAGATAGGAAATTAGAGGTAACTAAACGGATAGTTCAAGTAGTTCTAAAGTCTCCAATTGGCTAACAATGATGGATTGCAGCGCCACCTGCTGGCCAGAAGCATTGTTTTATTGCTGTTTTGTGAGTTTGTTGCCCCCTCCTGGGCTTTTTGCGTGTACTGTATCTGTGTGTGTAGGGTTTATTTACATAAAATTTCTTCCTCAATTGATTGAACTGACAATAGAACGGTTTGATTGTCATTCTTGCTATAAAACGTACCGCAATAGTCTTCAGTGAGAAACATTTCATATGACAAAAATTCTAAATCCTGTTTTTTCTCCTATCTTGTATTACAAATAGAAAACCACTGTCCTAAGCTAAAGTTAAGGAATTCAGAAAAAGGAATGACAAGGCACTGTTAGATTCTATTATCTTTGATTGCTGTAGGTTTGCTTTAGCACTTCAAGATTAGTATTATTTCTTAGATGAATCTAGAGTAATTAAAGTGTTCTGGATCTGTCACAAATGATGGCTAGCGTTCCAGCATCACATAATGTGGCCTAAAGATCTTTGCTTTTTAGAGCATGACTGCCTTTATCAGCTATTACTATCCACAGATGTGTCCCATCTTTAATCTCTTTCCCTACAGGGTTGGCCACAAAAGCAGCAGATGCTAAATTAAACGATTAAACATGATCGTGTTAACATGAGCTGGACACCCACCTGTCTTGCTAGAAGAAAAAATATTCACTCATTTAAAAATGACATATAACAGCATATTTGAGCTATTATATGTTTTAGTTATCTTGATAGGGGTAATGACTTTTATTTCAGGCAGTAAGTCACCTAAAGGAATGCTAATTGTTGCTTTTTTTTTTTCCTGAGGTCATAAAAAAAAGTTGGACACTAAGCAATTCAGGCTGGTGGAAATGCTGATTTGTTAAGAGGATTAGCAGATATATTTATCTACCCCAGGAGAGTCATTTGAAGTTTATAATTCTCCAGAATTTTCTGGTGATTAAAGACCAGAGATATTGGGCACCTGGGTGGCTCAGTGGGTTTAGCAACTGCCTTCAGCTCAGGTTATGATTCTGGAGTCTGGGGACCCTGTCCCACATTGGGATGCCAGCTCCGGGGGACTCTGCATCTCCCTCTGACCTTCTCCCCTCTCATGCTTTCTCTCACACTCTCTCAAGTAAATAAAATCTTTAAAAAAAAAAAAAAAAAAGAACAGAGACATTTTCTCAAGTTTAGGTCAGGCCCTCAAAACTATAGATTGTCAGCTTCTTTGAGAATCTAAAGATGTATTCAGGGGCACCTGGGTGGCTCAGTGGGTTAAGCCTCTGCCTTTGGTTCAGGTCATGATCCCAAGGTCCTGGGATTGAAACCCACATCGGGCTCTCTGCTCAGCGGTGAGCCTGCTTCCCCCTCTCCCTCTGCCTGCCTCTCTGCCTACTTGTGATATCTGTCTCTGTCAAATAAATAAATAAAATCTTAAAAAAAAATAAAGATGCATTCAAGAACATAATCTTAAGGAATCTGAGCTTGGTCTGTCTTTAAGGATGCGACATTTAGGAAATACACCTAAAGCTGCCACGGGAAGGGTGCTTCCATGTTAGATTTGGTTTATGCCGCAGGTGACTCCATGCACAGTGCTTCTTATGAAGGAGCTCAAGCTTTCTTTTTTCTTTCTTTTTTTTTTTTTTTTGTTGAAAGAACTCACTAGTGGTTTCAGGCATGCGTTTCATGTCAGTGTTGGAGAAATAAATGTAAATGCTGAAGCATTGGCACAGAGGTACCTCCCATTTTCCTAGTATTGCTACCTTGCTGCTTTTCATTTCTCTTATTTTTTATTTTTTTAGATTATTTATTTATTTATTTATTCGACAGACAGAGATCACAAGTAAGCAGAGAGGCAGGCAGAGAGAAAGAGAGAGGAGGAAGCAGGCTCCCCGCGAAGTAGAGAGCCCGATGTAGGGCTCCATCCCAGGACCCTGAGATCACAACCCAAGCCAAAGGCAGAGGCTCAACCCACCGAGCCACCCAGGCGCCCCTCATTTCTCTTATTAAACACTCCTGTTCAAGACCATTTCTCTTCTATTTTGATAATTTCTAAAGTAGTTTAAGAACACATTTATTGACATGTTATCCGGATGGGGAATTATTGGAACAGAATCATCCAATCTGAATAATCTCCTGGTCACAGACAAAAGTAGTTGGACAGAAGAGACCATGAGATATGAAAATCACAAATAAGTTATTTTGTTCATAAATATGAACTCCTTGAGATAATTGAATAGAAATTGCTTTTAAACTGTACATTTTATTAAGGGATCTTTATGACTTCCATTACAGCTTCAAAAATGTTCTTTTGTTGTACAAGAGATTCGGTTATAATCCTGTTTCATAGTTTTAGATATGCTTATTTTCTTTCAAAGGAGTACAGTGACATTTAGGAAATACACCTAAAGCTGCCACGGGAAGGGTGCTTCCATGTTAGATTTGGTTTATGCCGCAGGTGACTCCATGCACAGTGCTTCTTATGAAGGAGCTCAAGCTTTCTAATGCAGCCTGATTAATATACATAGGGGCACCTTCCAAAGTGGGTGATAAATACTTGAGATTATCTTCCAAACGGAGAAGTTATAGTAAGAAATTCAAGCACCTTGCCTCATTTATAAAGTTCAAGGGCACAAATTATATCAATTTTTGAACTGAACAAAACAGATATTTGTTACTTCTGTTTTTGACTGTGATCCTACTTCCCACTCTAGTTTGCCACTCAATCATTTATTTATTCCATTAACAGACATAGAGCATCTAATAGTATAGAACTTCATCTTATCAAATAAGTGATGGTTCTATTCTCAGGAACTTACAATTTGGGACAACACACAGACATATAAGTCAAATTTTTAAATAGCATGATAATGGTTTTTAGGCCAAAGATGTATATAGTCATAAAATTAGGGATATAAGACATAATCATCAATGTATGTAAAATGAAATTAATTATAAAAGGCATTACGTATAACATGAATACAGATACACTTATGGAACAGTATGATCAAGGATTTGACAGTATTTTGCATTCAGTTATGTGCATTTGGTTGAAAGCTAACTATATCTGACTGGGTAATGACTACACAACCTTTTTCTGCCAGTTTTATTGATCTATAATTGACATACAACGTTGGCAGTGAATATTGTGCTGCTTTTCAAAGGACAAGTAGAACTTAGTAGGCAAAATGGGGAAAAGGACAATTCAGTAAGAAACCAGTCACTATGAATGTCTAAAGGTATGTGTTGCCTGATGAAGTTCTAGAACCTAGGTGAGGTTTGGTGGGCTGAGGACTGGAGCCAATGACCAAGAAAGAATTCTTGAGACATCTTTGGTGCAAAATGGTGGTTTATTAAAGCACAGGGACAGGACCCATGGGCAGGAAGAGCTGCTGTGAGGGGTGGCAGGTTATGTACCCTGCTGTTGGGGGAAGGTGAGGGGAAGGGAGGTTTCAGTGGAGTTTTCATATGCTAAAGAGGGCCTAAAAGGTGCCAGGATGTTCCAGGCCTGCCGGAGGCCTTGCCCTTGCTGCTGGATCAATGTTGTCTTTAGACCAGCCATTAACATTAAGATAGTTGGGAGACTTTTTAATAGGGTGTCACAATCCTGCTATCAATCGTCTTTGTTAGTGAGATTTAGGACATTTGTAAACCAAGGGAGACTCCTGTCTAGCAGGATTGTGAGCTCTGCAAGTTCACTATTTGCTTATTGTTCATGGCAGTCAGGGCTGCCTGAGGGATGCTACACTTATGGAGGGGAAAGGGTGAAGAGGGGGTGCAAGGCGCCAGCTTTTGCTTTGTCCTCAGCCAGCCTCCTGCTCCCTCATCATTGCCTGCTGTGTCCAAGGAACCATGGGTAGTTCTCTCTGGGCACAGGAGAGGGAGATATGGCCCCAGTGATGGGCAGGACATGAAACGGACACGGACTTGGACTTAAACTTTGGGAAATCATTAAAGGGTTTTTCAAACAGTGGCTGATTGGGCATTCCCCAGAACACGGGCAGAGATAAGCCTGTTTAGTGCTTTCTCCATTACCAGGGAGGAGCCTACGCAAAGGCTGTGGCTGTCTGAATGAGCAGGAGGGATCTGTTCATAAGATAAAAGCATCAAGGTCTGTTTGTAGAGTAGATTCTTTGGTAAGTGGGTGATTGTGGAGGTGGGGCACATCTTCCATCTTGAGTGGCTGGTGGACGGTGGTGCTATTTCCGAAGTTGGGGAATGCATCAGGAGGCACAGATCTGGCAAGGGAGATTGTGACTTTCACCCCACTGCCTGGCAGGAAACAGGTAATTTTTTATTTTACGTTTTACCCCTTCTCAGTAAAAATAAAAGTCTAATAAAATTCTGAACTTGCAACTGACTTTATCAATGTTTAATAATGACTTACATGCTTATACAATTATAAATAAAAACCTTAAACGGTGGAGATGAAAAAATATCCACAGAAGTACTTTCTTTCTACATAACATTGACTGTTTTGTAAACTGCAGTTTGAAAGTCTCTGCTTTAAAATGGTTCTAAAGATGAGGATACCCTCCTCTACAGGAGGAACAATTGTTGAGTAAAATGATTGGAAGCGTGAAAGATGCTTGGCAATACCCACATTTAAGAATACACTGATGAGGGGCGCCTGGGTGGCTCAGTGGATTAAAGCCTATGCTTTTGGCTCAGGTCATGATCTTAGGGTCCTGGGATCAAGTCCCACATAGGGCTCTCTGCTCAGCTTCTCTCTCGCTCTCTCTCTCCCTCCCTGCCTCTCTGCCTACTTGTGATCTCTGTCAAATAAATAAAATCTTAAAAAAAAAAAAAAAAAAGAATACACTGATGAAATAAACAGAGGAAGGGCGTCTGGGTGGCTCAGTCGGTTAAGTCTCTGACTCTCAATTTCAGCTCAGGTCCTGATCTCAGTTGCGGGATGAAGCCTCCATGAAGCCCGGGTCTGGGCTCTGCATCTGGCTCTCCGCTCTTCTGGGAGTCTGCGTCTCTCCCTCTCCTGCTGCCCCTCCCTTTGCTCACGTGCATGCCTGCACCACCCCCCAAATAAATAAATAAATCTTTAAATTAAAAAAAAAAAAAAAGAAAGAAGAAGAATTAAACAGAGGAAAAGGAGAGTGACCTGGGGTGGCCAGGAGGCTTAAGAACAGTCCCTGGGGGGGCACCTGGGTGGCTCAGTGGGTTAAGCCTCTGCCTTCGGCTCAGGTCATGATCCCAGGGGCCTGGGATCGAGTCCCACATTGGGCTCTCTGCTCAGCAGGGAGCCTGCTTCTCCTCATCTCTCTCTCTGTCAGTCTCTCTGCCTATTTGTGATCTCTCTCTCTGTCAAATAAATAAATAAAATCTTTAAAAAAAAAAAAAAAAAAAAAAGAACAGTCCCTGGGAAGCTAAAGAAGCCCAGGGTTCTCACGCTTACTGTGCTGATCCACACCTGATAACGGAGGGTATGCAGGGGCCTGGAGACTCAGTGTGAAATAAGACCTTGCCCTGCCTGAGAGAGGCAAAATAAATAATAACATCACAGACGGATAAGCATTTTTTTTTTAAAGATTTTATTCATTCATTTGTCAGAGAGAGAGTGAATGAGAGCGAGCACAGGCAGACAGAGTGGAAGGAAGAGTCAGAGGGAGAAGCAGGCTCCCCGCGGAGCAAGGAGCCCGATGTGGGACTCGATCCCAGGACGCTGGGATCATGACCTGAGCTGAAGGCAGCCGCTTAACCAACTGAGCCACCCAGGCATCCCTGAATAAGCATTTTAACAAAAAATGTATGCACTGTGTCTCAAAGCGCATGTTTATGTATTAGGGAGGTGGGATGTTTCATGTTTCTCAGAAGAAGTAGCAGCTGAGCTGACTTTTCCTCTGTGTGGTGGTTGAGCCAGAGTTAGGTACAGAAAGCTTAAAATGTCTGTGACTTTTTTTTCTCTAGGAGAACAAAATTTTCAGTAAGGGACACAGAACCATCTTCCTGGTGTCTATCATCATCCTGAACACATGCAAGTACTAGCTCATTTATATTCCTGCAGGGTATTACATTTTCGCAAACTGTTACAGATAACAGTACTCACATTTAAGGAGAGCTTTTAAATACCTTTCTCTATTTATAGCAGGAAAGGAAAGAAGTTCCCCAGTTCTGCTCCCCGGAGGCGTTCATTAGGGGAAGTTTAATGAAGCAGGCAAACAGGTGCTTTTTATGCTTCTTATAAAGGGTTGCAACAGCTCTTTCCCATCGCTTCAGCTTCCAACTGGGAGCACACGTCATCTGCTAAGCTAATAGCTCACAGCAGGGTCCTTTAGTGTGCTCCACATAAATATCCCATTTTATCTTCCTCTGCCTGGTGATCGATCAGAAGCACAATAGACAAAGATGGAAAAAATAAATACAGAAATGTATGACTTCCGGGTCATAAATCTAAAGTTAGCTTTGTTGTAGTAAGATCTAAGAAATAGACACTGAATATTAAGGTTGGTGCATGAGTTAATTAAAAACTCTGTGGATTATTATTAAAGATTCTCCTAAATCCTCAATACTCAGGGAAAAATAATTCTAGCTAGTGGCCATGTCTCTCTTCCGTTGCTTTTGATCTCTTTCCCTTGCTAACAATTTGTATGTCTGTGGGCATGTACAACATTTACAATCATTCTTAACAGGTTGGGCATAATGCAAATATTATAGGAAATCTTTGTTGGTTTCACTTAAGTCAGGACATCAACTTTAATCACTTGGGTGTTTGAAATCATGTCAACTTGGTAGTACTGTTTCCTTCTAATATACACAGAGTGGAAACTCTTTAATTCATTTCTTAAAAACCCAACTAAAAAAATAACCTGAATGAGAAAATTAACAAAAATTATTGTCCAATGGAGATAGTAATTCAGGATTCAAGTAAGGCTCCTCATTATTTAGGATTTATTTGGAAAACTTTTCTGAAAAATTTTTACTAGGATATAAAAATGAAGTGTTTATAGCTGAGAGTTCAGTCTCTTTGTTATGGTAGAGATTGGGTCAAACTGATGTATGTGGTCACTCTTAAGGGGTAAGCAATTGTTACCTCTTACCAGGGATCTTAAATTAATAAGATAATTTAAAATCATTTTGAGTTACAAAAGTAAAATAAAGCTATAGCAAAATGTAAACATTGAGGAATATCCTTCTCCAATAGTTTAAAGGGCAAACATTGGTAAGGCAGAAACAGAAAAGAACACTGATGGTTAAATAAGTTATTGTCCCAACAAGGAACAGTGGTCTAAGTGACACAGCTTAAAACTTCAATCACACTTTATAGGCTGTGTTTAGGATTACAGTCTGGCTATGAGAAGGAAACTCGGGAAAGGAAGGTTTTGAACAAGTTAGAGGCATGTATCTCTGTCCTGTAAGATCGGTGGAAAGCAGTCCGCAGCTGGTGAGGTGGCTCTGTGCCAGGAAATCCAGAGGAACTCAATTCCTTTGAGCTCCCTGCTCACTCATCCCTGATACGGTCTTTGTTCTTGAGGTTTCATGATGACATCTGGAGCTCCAGATATGCTATCCGTGTTCTACATAGCAGAAGGAAAGACAGGCAAAGGATGGGCACAGATGTTGGTTCCGTTTATACATCATTAACCACGACTTAGTCATACCGCATAGTTAACTGCAAGGCAGACCGGAAAATGCCTGCTCTTCTCAGGTATCCTTGTGCCCAGCTAAAAATTGAGGGTTCCATTACTACAGAAGAAGGGGAGAATGGATATTGGAGGGCAACCAGAAGTCCCAGCCCTCACTGCCTCTATGGTAAGTGATGTATTAGCAAACAACACTAGCTCAGGAGCATGGGACCAGTGCAATGCAGAAGGCCCCAGGGATGGGTTCTAGGTTGCCCCTTTCTGTACCTCCTGAAATCCTGGGCCCTACCTGGCCTTTCCTTCATCCCCACCAGTCACTACTGCCACCCTGCCTTCCAGAGAGGGCCTGGGTGTAGGAATGGCAAGATTTGGGGCCATCTCCTGCATCTGGGGAGAGGCAATCTGGTGGCATCCATCCCAACCCTGGCCTGGCAGCTCCCTAGGAGCCTGTCACCTACCCCTGCCTGGGATGCAGACACTCCACACTGAGCCTGCAAGGGCCTTGGATGCAGTGGGTTGGAGCGGTAGCCCTTGGGGAGAAGATATGCCTGGCTCAGCTTCCTTGGCTGGCTGGATTCGGAACTCTGCTGTGGTCAGGTATCCGCACCTGTTAGCTCTGGGATGTGAGCCAAGTTCCTGGCAGCTGTGTGGGTCTGCACTTGTCCCATGAATATACAAGCTGACCTTGGGGGCCACTCTCTTTCTGAAAATCTAGCTTGAGGTCATCTCTCCTGGTCCGTTCTGTGCACTCTCAAGGGATAAGCCACAGAATTAGTCTTAATCTCAGTGGTTCATAATAGAAGTTAAATGCTCTGTTAATTGCATTTAAAACTGGCATTTCATCATATAAAGATAAATGGCAAAATTCATGCTAGTAATTTAAAATCTTAACATTCTTAGAATGAAATTAAGTAGTAAATATAGCATCATCATGACAAATTAGAAGAGAGACTGCAGAAGAAAGGAGAAAAGCTTTATATTTTAATGCCTTTAATGGCATTTCTTCCCCTCTCTCCCTCCTCCCCCCATGATTTGGAACAGGAAACCTTGCATTTTCATTTTGCACTAGGTCCTACAAACTATGTAGCTGGTTCTGGGGGTTAGTGTCTCTCGTTCAATAAGAATATCTTGCTTTTGAAGTTTTGGAGGCAAGTTTGTAAAATTTCATGAAAGGATTAATTAGAACAGCTACCCTTTGGCTGCGCAGGTGTGCGCCCTTCTTGTCAGGTGTCAAATAAGATTACATGCACCTTCATCTCATTACCTAGTTTAGCCGTTTGCCATCCACAGTCAAATAAGATATTCTCATTAATGCCAATAAGACTTGCGTATGGATCAAGATGGGTATTAGCATGAATAGCTTTGTCAATAAATCAGGGTGGATATTGCCTCAATAACCACAATGCAATTTTCGGCATGTCTGATAGGGATTTATATCCTAAAAAGAAATGCTGGAGGTCTTCTGTGTTTTCCTCAGCATTTTTGAATAATTGTACACTTTCCTACCTCTCTCTGACGAATTCTGACAGTTTCTGTTCATATAAATGGAAAAGACAGTTTCTACTCTAAAAGATGAGATTATATAAATGAATTTATTCTCTTGTTTTCCTTCAGCTATGGCCTACCTACTCAGGGTTCTATTTATAAAGCTAGCTTGGCATGTAATTGGTTTGCCTAATGGAATGGAGGTGAATAACAAGTAGTCCCACTGTAAGATAATCATGTGCAAGATGGATGAAGTAGAATGTTTGGTTTCAGGAATTTCTTGCACTATTAGTCCCTGGGGAACACATCGAAACTTCTCCCAATGCATATCTCACCACTGTGACGCTGAGCATTTTCAGTTTTTGCAAAATGCACCAGGGTGCCCGGCCCCGACTGACATCTCCACCTTGATGTTTCCTAATAAAACAACGACTGACAAGATGCATTTTTAGCTGCAAATACAGCTCCTTCAAGGTTGTACTGTGTCAAAATGCCCTGTGATAAGATGACATCGTAAGGAGTTAGTGCTGATGTAGAACACCATATTACTTCTGTTTTCATTGAAGATATATGCTTCAGTGCCACAACGAACCAGCCATTAGCATTCCTATTACAAGTCAAGTCCAAGGCTGAGAAATTGAAAAAGAAGTGACTAAAGATGACATTTTCCTCATTTCCGTAAGCCATTTCCAAATTAGTTTGGTCCTTTAACAAACTTAGTGAGGTTTAACATCTAGTAGGTACTATTACAGATACTGGAGACAGAGCAAAGACAAGGTCCAAATTCCTGCCTTCATGTCCTGGAGCTTTTGCTCTCATGGATAGAGAAGAACATATGTAAATTGTTAAGGAAGTTTATAAAGAATAGATTTTTTTTTTTTAATGAGTTAGATTGTGGGGCTATTTGCAGACATTGCTGAGTGCAAGAGAACAGCGGTAAGGAGCTTGAGCTGTAGAATCAGAAAAATTGGAATTTGACTCGTGGTTGGTTTAAATTTTTTTTTTTTATTTGACAGAGATCACAAGTAGGAAGAGAGGCAGGCAGAGACAGAGAGCGTGGGAAGCAGACTCCCCGCTGAGCAGAGAGCCACCCAGGCGCCCCTCGTGGTTGGTTTAAAAGCTGTGGCTCTGTGGATACTTCTGCAGTGAGGTGTATAAAACACCTTGATTTGACGTGGGTGTGAGGTCAATGTGTAGCAAAGGGTGTGCCTCCCAACAATAGGGCTTATCAATAACCTCAACTCGAGGTGTATTAATAACACTAAAGACAGAAAGGAAAATACCTCGGTTATTGTAAGATATGTAAACAGGGGTGGTGGGTTAGGGATCATTTTCTTTGGCTACTGCCTCCGGATAATTGTTCCTACCTTGATTATCTTGGACAATAGTAATGAATTTTAACTTGGTGGAGAAAGAACCCCATTTGGTCTACCCTACTGGAAACGGATATCAAAGTTGACTTTTATTTTTACCTCTGTATCTTTAAGAATGCATAAAACACATTAGTGTGCCTCAATCAAGCAGCCATGCAATGAAAATACTGCATATAGCATTACATCAACATCCAACAATCCCACTTCTGAGATACACCCAAGAAAATTACATATTTTTTAATTCGTAAAATTTTATACATAGAGGGGCACCTGGGTGGCTCAGTGGGTTAAAGCCTCTGCCTTCGGCTCAGGTCATGATCTCAAGGTCCTGGGATTGAGCCCCAAATCGGGCTCTCAGCTCAGCAGGGAGCCTGCTCCATCCTCTCTCTCTGCCTGCCTCTCTGCCTGCTTGTGATCTCTGTCAAATAAATAAATAAAATCTTAAAAAAAAATTTATACATAGATATCCTATAACAGCATATTCATAAGAGCCTCAAATAGAAACAACCCAAATGTCCACCAATCGATGAATGGATAAATAAAATGTGGTATATTCATACAGTAGAATATTATATTCAGCCATAGAAAGGAATAAAACACTGATACATCCTACAATATGGGTAAACTTTGAAAGCATTGAGGAAAGCCAGACATGAAAGTCCACATGTTACATGATTTAATTTATGTAAAATATCTAGAAAAGGCATATCCATAGAGATGGAAAATAGATTAGTGGTTGCCAAGGGCTGTGGGAAGGAGAGAATGTGGAGTGACTGTTAATGGGTATGGGGTTTCTCTTTGGGGTGATAAAAATTAGATAGCATTGAATGATTGCACAACTTTGTGAATATACTAATAATCACTGAATTGCACACCTTAAAATGGTGAATTTTATGGTACATGAATTATACTTTTATTTTTTACATTTTTATTGATATATATATCAAATGCCAGATGCTTTAGCAGCTGGAGACCTATAAACAAAATACTTGAAGACTTTATCCATATTCTTTAATTGTGGTTCTGAGGGGCTCAGTTTCATTATATGTCCGTGGGAAATTGAAAATAGGTACAAATTCTTTGTGATTCCTCAACTTGTGAGGTGGAGCCCATCTCACCACTCCTTAAAACCAGGATGGTTTCTTGGCTCATTTTACCCAGTAGAATATGGCAGAAATTATGTGGAAGAGCTCCAGGCCTGGGCCGTAAGGACAACTGCAACTTCCACTCTTGCTTTCTTGCAACACTGTAGACATGTGGCAAAGAGTGAAAGACGCCATGAGGAGAACGTTCTCAGCTATCCTCACCGCCCCAGCTGTCTCAGCTGCGGGCCCAAACTCTAGAATGGGCTCAGCATAGATAAACTTGGCCTGCTGAGCCCAGTCCAAAATGTCTACCCATGGAATCTGGAACAAAGACGTGATTGTTTTAAATCACTAAGTTCTGGAGTTGATAGTTACATAGCAAGTTCTCTGTGGTGAAATAGTTACCATTTTGTAACAGGTCCTTGCTGATGACCACCTCAAAATAAGAAAAACTGACACAGCTGGCAGCATCTAACCCGAGTTTTATTTGTATCCTATTTTCTCTCTCCAACCTTTTTTTTTTTTCAAGACTTTTTAGTTTTGTCTTCTCTTGAATTAATAAAGGCTTGACCTCTAAGAGATCATGGCAATATTTGAGAGATTTCATGGGATAGGTCCAAATGGGCACCTGGTCTTGTGCCAAAAGAATCTTGACCAAAATGTCATTCCTTTCCTGTTTCGTTTCTGAGAATACCATTTAAGACCCTGACTCTAGAAGATGCCAGCTAACTAGTAGCAAAGTGATTTCTCATTTTACTTTCTGGGTTATTTCTGTGCGTATTTGCATATTGACAAGGTATAAAATGTCTTGGTGAATAATCTCCTAATTTTTTATTAAGCTGTTACAATGTGCAGAGCACTGTTCATTGGTCCTTTGGGCATTCAGCAGACATCACTATAATGCCTGTCACTATTATCATCACTAATAACAGGCACTTCTTGAGTTTCTAATACATGTAATGAACCTTATCTACACCCAAGCCTGTTTCCAAATACTTCTATCATTGGTAATGCTTATCTTTACACAATTTATATAATTCTCTATCTTTAATGACACCATTGTCATTGCATATATTGAACAGTGATGGTACATAAATGAGTCAATTATCTAATTAGACCATTTAACAAATTTTTTTGTGTGTGACTACCAGGTCTTGGCAATTTTCTAGACACCAGGGATACTGCAGTGAACAAAAAGATCCTGCCCTCACGGAGAATATATTCCATTTGGGGTGGGGATAAAAGTTAAGTCTGTAGATTTTAAAGTGTGCCAGATAGCAATAAATACTATGAAGAAGAATTAAGCTGAGAGGGTCTAGAGAGAGCTATTGACTGGGATACTGTAATTTTAATTGGAGAAGTCAAATTGTGATATGGGTCAACAAAACCTTGAACAACTCAGTGGTCTGAAGCAGATGTGGCTCTTCAGAGTTGTCCCACACCAGGTCAAAATGATGGGGCCTTTCCACACCTGTCTTGCTTAGTCACTAGATACAGGTGAGGTGATTTTAGCACCTGAGCAGATTCCGATGGGATAACAGCAGCCATCAGCTGACTGCACTCTACATTTGGGTAGCAGTTTCCTCATTGAAAGGGCATCGGGTGGTGCATCTTCATGTTTACCCCAGAAGCCAACAGAGATTTTGAGCAGAGAAGTCATGAGATATGAGTGGTATAAAAAAATGACACTATAAAAATGTGAATAGAGTGTAAAGAGACAAAGGGAAGCCTTAAGGGGAGACAAAGTCTAAGTGAAGGAGACAGGGTAGAAGACTATTGTAATACAGATGAGATGTGATTAGGGCTTGGACCAAAATTGTAGCCATGGTGGTAGTGAGGAGTAAAATTCTGAATAGATTTTGAAGTTTGTGCTGACAATGTTCACTGATGAATATCAGATATGAGAAAGCAAGCAAAGACACTTTTTTTTTTTTTTTGACATGGTGAGCTACTGAAAAAACAAAGTTTTCATTACTGAGATAAGGAAGTTTGTGAGAAGGATACCAGGAATTATGTTTGGGACACGTTAAGTTTGTGATGTCCATTTAATGTCAGAGTATAGATCTTTGGTTGGTAACTGGACATACAAATCTTTTTTTTTTTTTAAAGATTTTATTTATTTATTTGACAGAGAGAGGGATCACAAGTAGGCAGAGAGGCAGGCAGAGAGAGAGGAGGAAGCAGGCTCCCTGCTGAGCACAGAGCCCGATGCGGGACTCGATCCCAGGACCCTGAGATCATGACCTGAGCCGA